>NW_027507748.1:645962299-646344799 GCF_037356315.1 Lithobates pipiens | reverse complement strand
GCTTTGGTCTAGAAATTTGATCTGAGAATGCGTGGCTACACATGATTGGAGTATGTCCGATCGGAGCATTTTGTTGGAAAATTTTACCGGCAAGTTGGAAAAGTTGGTCCGTCGGATATTCCGACGGAAACAGTCCGATGGAGACCACACAGTCTGAATATCCGACAAAAGGGTCCGATAGGACACATTCGGTTGGAATCTCCGACTGTGTGTACAAGGGCTAAGGGTATCGATAACTTACATCATAGTCATTTGCTTATACATAAAAGTGTTTGGGTTTGGCTTGAAGAAAAAGTGGCAACCCTACATGGCATGCCACTGGAACTCAGAGTCAGTCTATCTACTTTGCCTCTTAGTCCCTAATAAAATAACAGGAGCTGCATATGAACTCGATTGCAATAAACAGGTTAACCTACCTCCATACATACAAGGTAAACAGTATCACAGACTCAGCTATCTGGTATAGTGCATGTGAAATAATAACAATAGGACAGAGACTTGTCACTAGGCTTCAGATCAAGAAGTTTTGGATAGCTACAGTTAAACTGGCAGAACACAGGAATAATTACCTGATAGTCTCTGCTTATGGTTTAGAAAAAAAATACAGCAGCTGTTGGTATGGATGGTCGTGTGGTCAAATTATGCCTTTATGCCTTTATAAATCACAGTCCTCCAATTGGGTTTTCTGACCTAGTTTGCAGGGACAGGAATAACCTGTCTATAACCAACTAACTCCATGGTAAATAACAAGCAACAACTATTTACAAATACAGACAGTAGATGACAGCAGATCCCTACATTTGTCTTACAGTAGCTCTCCTTGAGGGAGATTTGCCTTCACTTCCAGCTTCAAAGACACAACAGAATATGAAAAAAAATCTCTCCAAAGTGAGGGAAATTTCTCTATTGCACAGTTTTTCACAGGAACAAGTGCCCCCCTGTGAGAAACTAGCAATTTCAGAAGGTCAGCAATGTCACCATATATATTTCTCTCAATCAGGCTTCCCTAAAGCTGCCCCCCATATGTCAGCGACTGATGAGAAACTAGTGAGAATACATTTTTTTTAAATATAAGAAAATATTACAGACTGATATCAGCTATTGCTATGTTCAAAAAAAAATACATGACTAAAAATTTAAATGAAGAAAAATATTTTTCTACAGTGCTCACCTTAATTGCAGAGCTATACTTCTATAGGCCAATAGATGTCCTCAGTTGAATGACACGCAGCAAAATTCAATCCATTTCTCTGAGCTCAGGCTGTCATGAACCCGCCCCCCAGGCTGTGATTGGACAGTGAAGAAGAAGCAGCAGCCATTGTTTCTCACCATTTCCTCCTTTCAGCATGCATCTTGGAAGTATAATAAATGATTGGCTTCTTGTGCCTCTTTGTCCTCTCCCAGTCTGAGCTCTGTGGCTGGCACTCGGTCAAATTTACACTTATGCCGCGTACACGCGATCGGACTATCCGGCGGACTTAGCCTGGTGGACAAACTGCCAGACTTTGAAGCGGAGGTCTGCCGGACTTTCCGAATGAGCGGACCTGCCCACACACGACTGGACTATGGTGGGAGTCCGCCGGACTTTTGAAATGAACGGACTTGCCCACACACGGAGGAAAGTCCGTTCATTTTGAACACGGCTCCAGGTAGACTGGACTAGCGAAGGAAGTCAATGCCGCCTCCTTCGGTGGCGAGATTGACACCTCGCTAGCCCCATCACCTGGTATGGACTTAAAGGGGAAGCCCTACGCCAAAAAAACAGCGTAGGGGTCCCCCCCAAAGCCCATATTAGACCCTTATCCGAGCACGCAGCCCGGCCAGTCAGGAAAGGTGGGGATGAGTGGGGGGTGGGGGGCGCTCTCTCTTCCCAACCCCCTTTCCTGACTGGCCGGGCTGCGTGTAATGATGTATTAATGATTGCAGAACTTAATTTATTTGTGTCTGCGTAGAGTTCTGCTATGAATAAAACTTCCAATTTTGTTTACTCAAGCTGTTTTTTTTTCCTTTATTTTCCAAAGTTGCAGATGTATCAGGTGCTGTCTGTATACTTCAGGAACTGTGTACGATGTAAGCCTGTGGGTAACGCTTTACTCTATTACATTGTTAAAGTATAGTTGCTATGGCAACAGCTATAATGGCTTTTAAAATGTAATTCCCTTTTCACTGACGCAGTTCACTTCCAAGAGCTCATTACACTGGGATGTCAGGAAATAAATACTACCTCTGAGGAATATTACTCCTATTTATATAACGCCTCTCCCTAAACAAAAGTCTAATTTTAGTTTGTTATGCAATGTTGACAGCCCACATTGAATTAATCAAGGCGATTTTACAGAAATGGGCACATATAAGCATTAGCTTATTGGAAATAGGAGGCACTCGGGAACTGGTGACATTGCAGTTTAAGTTGAAGGATCAACTTGTACTCCAAAATGTCAGTTTGCCAAAGCCAGTCACTACATGGGTTCATATAGATGTTAAAGGAATACAATAAACCTGAAGACCAGTTTATTCCATCTGAATAATAATTAAAAGATTTTGCACATAATAATTGAAACGATTATCAAATAGTTACTTATTATTTTTAAATGAGCCAAGTGTGTGTGTTATTGTAAGCTCAGAAAGTAGACGTCTCACTGTTCAGGAAAAAAGCAACCGCTGCTTGGGACTGAACGAAAAAAAAAAATAGTTTTCCTTTGCAAATTATCGTAATTTATGGGTGAATTACAATGCCAAATACCACCAGCAGGGGGTGATGTAAGTGAAATGTGTATTGTAGAAATCTTTTCTATAGTACTGTGATACGCTACAAGAGCTCCAACAACCAGGAGTTTCTTTAGATTTCTACTTTTAAGATAACACATCATCCACATGCATATTGGTTGACTGTCTATACATACAAATATTTTCATAATGCTTCAACCATGCTTGTTCTCCAGGAGGGCAGATGGCTTATTGTGATCCTCTTCTCCTAAAGGACACCTCCTATTGTCTATAGCAGCCTTTCTCAACCTTTGTACCCCAGAGGGACTCCTGAAATCATTTTCAAATCTCAGGAAAAAACAATTTATTGGTGGTCAGAGGGTCAAATGCCCCTAACATTGGTGGCCAGTGGAAAGAATGTCCTCCTTACAATGATGGTCAGAATGCCATCCTTATAGACAGCTCAAACATTATTTGGTGTCTTGCCGACCTCTACATTGACCACAAAAAATGTCCAGGTCAATCAGCCACAACTCAAGGAACCCCTGGCAACCTCTGGAGGAGCCTTGGTGGAGAATTGCTCTAAAATGGCTCTAAAATGGCTCACAGAGTACTGTTCAATCCATCATCCGAATGTGGAAAGAGTATGACACAACTGCAAACCTACCAAGACATGGCCACCCACTTAAACTGACAGTCAGGGCAAGGAGAGCATTAATCAGAGAAGCAGCCAAGAGGCCCATGGTAACTCTGGAGGAGCTGCAGAGATCCACAGATTAGGTGGGAGAATCTGTCCACAGGACAACTATTAGTCGTGCACTCCACAAATCTGACCTTTATGGAAAGTGGCAAGAAGAAAGCCATCGTTGAAAGAAAGCCATAAGAAGTCCATTTGCAGTTTGCGAGAAGCCATGTGGGGGACACAGCAAACATTTGGAAGAAGGTGCTTTGTTCAGATGAAACCTGAAAAAATTTAACTTTTTGGCATAAAAGAAAAATGCTATGTGTGGCGGCAAACTAACACTGCACATCACCCTGAACATACCATCCCCATGTGAAACATGGTGATGACAGCATAATGTTGTGGGGATTCTTTTCTTCAGCAGGGAATCTGGTCAGAGTTGATGGGAAGATGGATGGAGCCAAATACAGGGCAATCTGAGAAGAAACCCTGTTAGAGTCTTCAAAAGACTTGAGACTGGGGCGGAGGTTCACCTTCCAGCAGGAGAACGACCCGAAACATACAGCCAGAGCTACAATGGAAAGGTTTAACTCAAAGCATATTCATGTGTTGGCATGGCCCAGTCAAAGTCCAGACCTAAATCCCATTGAGAATCTGTGGCAAGACTTGAAATTTCCTGTTCATAGATGCTCTCTATCCAATCTGAAAGAGCTTGAGCTGTTTTGCAAAGAAGAATAGGAAAAAATGTCACTCCCTAGATGTGCAAAGCTGGTAAAGACATCCCCAAAAAGACTTGCAGCTGTAATTGCAGCAAAAGGAGGTTCTACAAAGTATTGACTCAGGGGGGCTGAATACAAATGCACGCCACACTTTTCAAATATTTATTTGTAAAGCATTTTTAAAACCATTTATCATTTCCTTCCACTTCACAATTACTTTGTGTTGGTCTATCACATAAAATCCCAATAAAATACATTTACGTTTTTGGTTGTAACATGACGAAATGTGGAAAATTTCAAGGGGTGTGAATACTTTTTCAAGGCACTGTAAATATAGATGTAATTCATCAACCTTAAACTCTGTTAATTATGTGCATAAAATAAAGTGCACAGTGCAAGCAAATATCTATATCTAAATGCATACCAATGGTGGTCATAAGTCCCATATATCATACGATGCCATGGGCAGCCCGCCGTCCATTAGGGACGCTTGGGTGCTGCCCCCCCATCCATAGTTGCCCCTTCTATCCATGTATCCAGCCCATTTCAAGATGCCAGATACATGGATTTCAATGGAATGGGTGTTTTTTTTTTTTGAAGCACCTGATTAGAGCCAGATGCTCTAATAGGCTTCAAAATAGGGTGGGTCTTGGGGTGCAGAGAATTGCGCTACGAGCCCATACAGGTGTGTTACAATAGCAAATAAATATTCGCTATTGAAACACTAGTCCTCCTACTGGCCAATCGGGAAGCAGGTATGAGACCCATTTCCCGATTTGCCTAAAAGAGAAGCGTCCCGATTGGCCACCGAGGAGGAGAGAGGAAACAGAAGCCGTGGAGAGCAGGGGAAGGGAAGCTGCTGCCGTAATGCTCAAGGAGATCAGGGGAAGACACCGGTGAAGCCCGGGAGAAGCGCTGCCTGCCAATAGATGGGGTAAGTGCTCCCACCCGACTGACTGGGCCGGAACCGGGGGGGGGGGTCACTGTTTGCCACACGCTCAAATAAAATTACCACCAGCCACCACTGACGGTGATTGTGCTCATATTCAAATCAATCTCCAAATAGCTCCTCCAATAGCATGATGAATAAATCACGCTATTAGAGGAGATATTTGGAGTCACGGGGGGCGTGGCCTGGCTGGAGTCAGGGTTGAGGCTGCAATTCATCTTATTTCATGCACATCGGTCTTTGACATTGCTGCAACTTGGAGTTGGTCGAACTCCCTGCCCCAGCCTGCACTCACAGCTGTGTAGTTGGACTTTACCTTTCTACCTGAGCGGAACCTAAATGTTGTCTTTTTGGGTCACTACTAATGAATGTCATATTTTGTGGTCAGGACATTTCCAATTGGTTTTAATGAGTCCCTGCTAATCTGACATGGTTGCTATCTCACAGTTTCAATTCTTTCTCATTTTAACAAATGATCAAAATTAATGTGAAAGTGTTAAAAAAATGCACTTCAACTAACACTCATTGAACACTGCAAATGTGGGAAATAAACAAAACTACAGGGCAGATTGCTGTGGCTGAAAATCAATGGAAAGCTTCAAAATTTCCAAAAAAGCAGCTACTTGGTATGGTGAGCATTGGAGCTTGTGTTGATTGGCATTTGCAGCATGCTTTCAAGTGCATTCACCCTCCATTTAAGATCAATTTGAGATACTTCCATTTGAGTTCATCCACAGGTACTTTTTGACCTGCAGTTAACCTTTTTCTTAACTGCATTTCACTTCCTTCTGACTTCAAGTTGACCTCTTCTGGAATACATTGTTCATGTATTTTGTGCAACAACTACATCAGCCAGGAGATGGCAGTGTTTATACACATGTAGATGCATCTATGGTACTGTATACTTTGTTGTCTTTTCTATAATAAAGTTCCTTTTTCCTGTCTGCAGTTAAGCAGCAAAGCCAATGTGGACTGTGCACTGTCTGTTCTGTAGGGCTATATACATAGTTTCTAACAAAGTATGGGCCTAGGCATAGCCCAGAAACCCACCCAGACACCCAAAGAAAAGTTGAGCACCCAGTTCTCCAAGAAGGAAAAACATTCAAACTGCATTCACACATGACACAGACGACTTGGACACAGAAGTCCTAACGTAAAGAAATTATTTGATAATGACTGCATGTGGAATAAAAAATACTCCATGTGACCAAACAATGGAATGCACCCACTGTATAAAAGGAAAGATGACAAAAAAGCCTTTCTAAAGCAGACTAACAACAGAGCTAAGAAACCTAAGAAACAACTACAGCCAGTAGATGAAATTCGTAGCTGCATCCATGATACTTTATACTGTATTGTCTTTTCTCTGATAATAAAGTTATTTTCCTGGCTGCAGTTAAGCAGCAAAGCCCATTGGACTGTGTACTATCTGTTCTGTAGGCTTATATACATGTAACGGGTATTGCAGCGAAAGACTTACATTAACACAGATGGGCTGCATGTACATTAACACAGATGACTGCATGTACACAGGCTTTCCAGCTGAAAGAGGGGAGAGAGCTGGTTGTCATGTCTCCATGGGCTTTTTCACCCCCCCTTCTTCCTCTTTTCACTGACTGAGTAATGTAATGTGACCTGACACACACAAAGCTGTGGATTCAGCAGCCTCTCTTGTGCCCCTATTGGCCGGAAGAAGAAAACCAATTAAAGGCACAGTTACAACAGCCAATGGGAGAGACTTACTGAACTGCAGGGAGAGCTGTAATGGATTCTGGGACATGCAGTCCCACACAAAACGTCCCCATAGACTGGTATGCAGAGAGAAATACAAATCCCAGGAGGCTTTGCTGACAGGAAATAAAAAGTATCCATTTTGTTTCCTGAGGTAAAGGTCAGTGGATGAGGGAGTGAGAGAGACACAGATATCTTCAGCCATCCAGCCACAGCTCCAGAGGTCGGTGTGCTGATCCTGCTACGGTTTCAGGAGTCGGACGGCGACAGACATCCAGCCTGAGAGGGATCCCGACTATATCTCCAGGTGTTACTGAGGGTGTGGGCCGATCCAGTTACAAGGTGGTCAGTTGGGCCTTTCGGGGAACTGGTCGCTTTGATCCTTTGGTTGCAGGACAGGTGAGTGGACGTTTGGCCATCTTTTATTTTTTATTTTTTTGTAAATAGTCTTTATTAAAGTTTTAACATACAGAAAGACAGGATACATAGGAAGAAAAGAAGATACATTTTCTTGCAAATGACAGATGTCGATCTCCACAACAAGTTAGGTATAATGGCAAGAAAGGGGAAATAAAAGAAAAAAGAAAAAAAGAAAAAAAAAGGGGGGGGGGAAGAAAACAAAACAAAAAAAAAAACAGCAGTTATAGGGTATCGGTATAGTGATGTAGGTAAACCAACAAGTACAAATTGCGGCAGATAAGCAGCCAGGGGAGTATCAGGATGTAAATCATACATATATTAACCAATTCGCAGAGCTGTCAATCCGACACCCCTGGGCTGCAGAGGCTCAGTCATATCAGTATTTAACTATAAAAGTATTCTACCGAGGATTGTGCGAGCAAGAAATTGTAATAAGGGGCAAGAAAAGGAAGGGAATCAGAGAGGGGGTGGGGAGGGTGTAGGCGGTCTGGTCCGGTCTGGATGGCGGGGGTACTGATCAGTCCGTACTTTTATACCAAGCTGTCCAACACTTCCATTTGTTATCAACGTTTGCCCATCTTTAAAGACATGGTAGTCAGACAACATTGCCTCACCAGTTTCCACATTTGTAGGAACATTTGCACCCTGCTGAACAGTCACTACATTCGCATTTACCTATCAGGATACTGCTAGCATTCTGCATCTCATTTTTTCCTACCAGGATACTTTAAAGTACCCCTTTGATTATCCTGCTCAACAGGACACCAAGTGCACCCACACCAGGATAGCCGAAGATCCTGGATATCTTCATTGTGAGGACCCTTTCTGTTACTCCTTCAGTATTCATAATTTAGTGATTCCAGTGACTACCTTTAAAGGGGAAATCTCACGTTAATTATTAGTGAAAAATTGCATTTGTGGCCTATTGCCTCACATTTAACTGCCTGGGTCTGTGATTTCAGGATTTGAGGGAAACAGGCTGACCGCCAGATCAGTTCCCCGTTTTGCTTGAGTACATAGGCCACTCTAGACCTATTTAAGTTGTTTGACTGTGTTATTTTGAAGTCTGCATTTTGGGTTTGATTAACACTATTAAAGACCACAGTTTGCCAATCTTGACTATTGAGTTACCAGATCACTGTTTGTTTGATTGTGGAAAGTCTCCCAGTGAACAAATTTCCTGTTCACTACATCTGTGTCTGTTTTACTGTGTTTGCAAGTACACTGTTTGCTAGGTGGGTCAGGCTGAGACAGTTCTTTGAGGTTGAGAGGCAGAGTAATGGACTGAACAAACTTAAGCAGCTCCTTCGGGTGTATCTCTACATACAGGATTTCTAAAGACCTCCTGATCTGCAGTTGACCTTCTTCTAATCTGCAGTTGACATCCTTCTGAACCACGGCTGACCACCTTCTGATCTGCAGTTGACCTCTTTCTGATCTGCTGTTGGCCTCCTTCTGATTTGCAGATAACCTTCTTATCTACAGTTGACTTCCCTCTGAATCGCAAGTTTTGATCTGCAGTTGTTCTCCTTCAGATCTTCAGTTGATCTCCTTCTGATCTGCAGTTGATCTCCTTCTGATCTGCAGTTGACTTCCTTCTGATCTGCAGTTGACTTCCTTCTAAACCACAGCTGACCTCCTGATCTGCAGTTGACCTCCTTCAGATCTGCAGTTGAAATACTTCTGAAATGTAGTTCACTTTCTTCTGAACCGCAGTTAACCTCCTTCTGAACTGCGTTTGACCTCTTTTTAACCTTCAGCTGACCTCCTTCTGATCTGCAATTGACTTTCTTCTGAACCATGGTTAATCTCCTTATGACGGCTTTTGCATTTCCATCAACATGTATACAGAGAAAAGCAGCTCTCATATAAACAAAGCCAATGGATACAGGTCCTTATTCTTTGTACTGACTTACTGAGTTTGCTAAATAACACGAATCTTGGTGATGGCTATTGCCTGACATTGCCCAGAGAGTCTTAAAAATGGGCACAGAAATGGGCATTTGTTAAATACACAGCACCATAGCTCTTCAGTGTATCAGATCAGGTAAGCTGCCAGAGAAGGAACACTATTTATACCTCAACTCTGTTCTGTTTTCCGTAGCTTAACTACCTGATTTTATATCTCTTTCTTTTAATAGGCATTGCGGGTTATGTTACAAATACTGCCATTTGTCTTGGGATCCTTGCATGAAAGCTGCAGGAAAGGCATTCAATGCTGACATCTGCTGTAAAGAAGCTCTGACCTTTCATTATTTCATGGCTGATTCAGTGCATGAATCACACACTGTGGAGCCATTAGTCAGTGATGTCATCCTAACTTCGTGTCCAAGACACAGACATAAAATGTACTAGCATAGAAGCAGTTTCATCTTCTCAGTGTGGCGTCCAGACCAGCGCTGTGAGCTTTAGCATGTTCAAATCAATAAGTCTTTCTTATGGTTTAAAATAGGTGAAGTACAGGTAACTAGGGACTTAGGGTGATCATGCATGTTACAATCTAAATGTACAATCATCTTTAGGATTACCAGAGCTATATAATATAATATACAATATGAGGACAAAGCTAAACACCCCTTTCAATTTGTATGCAGGCAGACCCTTGCACTACATAGTTGTTTGCAGGTCTCAAGGAGATTGTTTAATTAGATTGTACAGTATCATAGAATGGGAACTTACAGATGCAAAGTTTTGCAGATGGTGTGGCTTTTATCATTATCACTCCTGATTTACAAGCCTCAATAGGCATCCAGATATAGTAACCAAGACTGTAATGTTAATTTTTAGAACACGTCACAGGAAGCACCCTCATGGCTAACAGAAGACAGAAGCAGAAAGAGACTTGAAAGACTTAACATAAATAAGTCACCAGGACCAGATAACTTACACCCAAGGGTCCTTAAGGAGCTCAGCCAGGTGACAGCCACACCATTGTTCCTAAATTTTGTGGACAATTTACTGACTGGAATAGTACCAGCTGATTGGAGAAAAAGCCAACATGGTACCAATATTTAAAAAAGGGCAGAGATATATCCCTAGGAACTACAGGCCAGTTAGCCTAACACCAGGGGGTGATAAGGGACCATATACAAGATTTCAGTCATAAAAACATTATCATTAGCAGTGATCAGCAGGGATCCATGAAGAATCGTTCTTGCCAAACCAATTTATTAATCTATGAAGAAGTGAGCTGCCATCTAGATAGAGGTGGGGGGCCTGTAGATGTGGTGTATGTGGATTTTACAAAGGCATTTGATACAGTTCCACACAAGCATTTACTGTACAAACTGAGGTCTGTCGGCATGGACCATAGGATGAGTACCTGGATTGAAAACTGGCTACAGGGGCGAATCCAAAGGGTAGTGATAAATGGTGAGTACTCTGAATGGTCTGGTGTGGAAAGTGGGGTCCCCCAGGGATCTGTCCTGGGCCCCATCATGTTTAATGTTTTCATAAACGATCTAGAGGATGGGATAAACAGCTCATTCTCAATATTTGCAGATGATACCAAGGTAAGCAGGGCAATAACTTCTATGCAGGATGTGGAAACCTTGCAAGAACCTAAACAAAACAATGGGGTGGGCAACTACATGGCAAATGAGGTTTAATGTTGAAAATTTTAAGGTAATGCATTTGGGTGCAAAAAATACGAACGCAAATTACTGGCTAGGGGAAAAAGCTCTGGAGGAATCTAGGATGGAAAAGGACCTGGGGGACCTAGTAGATGACAGGCTCAGCAATGGAATAAAATACCAGGCTGCTGCTAGCAAAGCCAACAGAATTAAATAGGGGATTCATTCCAGAGATAAAACGATAATTCTTCCACTATACAAGACTCTGGTCCGGCCGCACCTTGATTATGCTGTCCAGTTCTGGGCACCAGTCCTCAGGAGGGATGTGCTGGAACTGGAGAGAGTCCAGAGAAGGGCAACCAAGCTAATTAAGAGAATAGAGGACCTCAGCTATGGGGGAAAGACTACAAGCATTAATCTTATTCTCTCTGGAGAGGAGATGCTTGATAGGGGATATGATTTCAATGTACAAATACCGCACTGGTGACCCTAGCATAGGGAAAAAACTATTTAGTGAAAGGAAATGTAAAAAGACATTCGACCATTCACTAAATTTAGAAGAGAAGCGGTTTAACCTTGAACTGCATAGAGGGTTCTTTACTGCCAGAGCGGTAAGGATGTGGAATGCTCTTCCACAAGCAGTGGTCTCAGCAGGGAGCGTCGACGATCACAACATACAGGGGTATATGATGTACTATTGATGTAAACATATACACACACACATCCTATGTTGAACTGGATGGACTGGTGTTTTTTTTTTCAACCTCACCAACTATGTAACTATATGACATGCCTACTCCTGTCCACTGGATTGACAGCACTGCCTTTGTGGTTGAAACCCTCCCACTGTGAACGGCAGTGCCTGGGAGTGGAAGCGTGTGAGACACAAATGATGGAGGATTTGGTTCAGTCAGGAAAGGCAAATAATTATTTTGTTTGCTTTATAAGGCTTGTGTATCACATAATAACTGGATTTGGGAGTTGTTTAAACTGTCATATGGGAGACTTAAAGTGGTTGTAAAGGTGGAAGTTTTTTTTATCTTAATGCATTCAATGCATTAAGATAAAAAGCCTTCTGTGTGCAGCAGCCCCATACTTACCTGGGGTCCATCTAGATCCAGTGATGTTCCAGGAGTATCTCAACTCCCCTCCTCATTGGTTGAGACAGCAGCTCCGTGGCATTGTCAAAGTCAGTCAACCAATGGGGGGGGGGGGGGGCGTCTCCATGTCTGAATGGACACAAGGAACTTTGACTCTGCTCGGGTGCCCCCAGAGCTGCTTTCTGTGGGTGCACTCAACAGGAGGGAGGGGCCAGGAGCGCCAAAGAGAGACCAGAGAAGAGGAGGATCTGGGCTGCTCTGTGCAAAACCACTACACAGAGCAGGTAAGAATGACATGTTTGTCATTTTAACTAAAAAAAATCTAGACTTTAGTAACACTTTAACTTGTACATTAAGAATTGCTTTTGACCTTGAATTTCAAGTGCAAGTGTTTTACATTCTTTTTTCTTTTTTTTTTTTTGGATAATGTATTTTTTTAAATGATATCTTAAAGTGCAGGTTCAACTAGATAAAGAGGAGCAGCTAAAGCAATCTATTATTACTCCTGCTAAAATCTTTGAATAAAATGTTCTCTGTGCTGCAATTATTTTGTATCTTCCTAGATATGATTTGGCTGAATAGAAATAATTACTTCTCTCTTTATTTTCATTAATATTGTGGAGCCTCTTCCCACTGTTAGGCATTACTCTGTCTCTGTACAGTAATTACTATAATTCCATGTACATCTTTCTCTGCTTTTATTTATTCAGCCTTTTGGCATTCCGTAGTTTAGTGCTATGTAGTCAATTGGAGATGGCATAGGTGCAATTGAAGTGTGCTTATTGTCTCTCTTATGTATTATAACTTTTATTCTGGATTATATATGATAGGATCAGCAGTGGGCAACT
The DNA here is from genome assembly GCF_037356315.1 of Lithobates pipiens. Lineage (NCBI taxonomy): Eukaryota > Metazoa > Chordata > Amphibia > Anura > Ranidae > Lithobates > Lithobates pipiens. The sequence continues at coordinate 646,332,072 of NW_027507748.1, read as the reverse complement.
TTACAAATAAAATGTGTAGGTACGGCAGATTTTTTTATATTATTATTTTGCCCTAACATACACTTTAAAAGTGATAGGCACTCCTCTTGTGCTTAAATGTTTTATGTTGGAAGTACCCATGACGTTGGTTTAACCACTTTCAGACCGGACCATTTTGCTGGTAAATGACCAGAGGTCTTTTTACACTTTGGCACTGCGCTGCTTTAACTGGTAATTGCGCGGTCATGCAATGTTGTACCCAAACAAAATTTGCGTCCTTTTCTTCCCACAAATAGAGCTTTCTTTTGATGGTATTTGATTGCCTCTGCGATTTTTATTTTTTGCGATATAAACGTAAAAAGACCGCAAATTTTGAAAAAAAATGATATTTTCTACTTTTTGTTATTAGAAAAATCCAATAAACTCAATTTTAGTCATACATTTAGGCCAAAATGTATTCAGCCACATGTCTTTGGTAAAAAAAAAGTCAATAATTGTATATTTATTGGTTTGCGCAAAAGTTGTCACATCTACAAACTAAGGTACGTTTTCTGGAATTTACGCAGCTTTTAGTTTACGACTGCCTATCTCATTTCTTGAGGTGCTAAAATGGCAGGGCAGTACAAAACCCCCCCAAATGACCCCATTTTGGAAAGTAGACCCCCTAAGGAAATTGATAAGAGGCATGTTGAGCCCATTGAATATTTTATTTTTTTGCCTCAAGCGATTGAATAATGACAAAAAAAAAATTTTTTTTTTTTTTTTACACAAAGTTGTCACTAAATGATATATTGCTCACACATGCTATGGGCGTATGTGAAATGACACGCCAAAATAAATTCTGCTGCTTCTCCTGAGTACGGGGATACCACATATGTGGGACTTTTTGGGAGCCTAGCCGCGTACGGGGCCCCGAAAACCAAGCACCGCCTTCAGGCTTTCTAAGGGCGTAAATTTTTGAGTTCACTTCTCACTACCTATTACAGTTTTGAAGGCCATAAAATGCCAAGATGGCACAAAACCCCCACAAATGACCCCATTTTAGAAAGTAGACACCCCAAGCTATTTGCTGAGAGGCATGTTGAGTTCATGGAATATTTTATATTTTGCCACAAGTTGCGGGAAAATTACAAACTTTTTTTTTTTTTTCACAAAGTTGTCACTAAATGATATATTGCTCACACATGCCATGGACATATGTGAAATGACACCCCAAAATAAATTCTGCTGCTTCTCCTGAGTACGGGGATACCACATATGTGGGACTTTTTGGGAGCCTAGCCGCGTACGGGGCCCCGAAAACCAAGCACCGCCTTCAGGCTTTCTAAGGGCGTAAATTTTTGAGTTCACTTCTCACTACCTATTACAGTTTTGAAGGCCATAAAATGCCAAGATGGCACAAAACACCCACAAATGACCCCATTTTAGAAAGTAGACACCCCAAGCTATTTGCTGAGAGGCATGTTGAGTCCATGGAATATTTTATATTTTGCCACAAGTTGCGGGAAAATTACAAACTTTTTTTTTTTTTTTTTCACAAAGTTGTCACTAAATGATATATTGCTCACGCATGCCATGGGCATATGTGAAATGACACCCCAAAATAAATTCTGCTGCTTCTCCTGAGTACGGGGATACCACATATGTGGGACTTTTTGGGAGCCTAGCCGCGTACGGGGCCCCGAAAACCAAGCACCGCCTTCAGGCTTTCTAAGGGCGTTACAGTTTTGAAGGCCATAAAATGCCAAGATGGCACAAACCCCCCCCAAATGACCCCATTTTGGAAAGTAGACACCCCTAAATTTAGGGGTACACTAGTGAGACTAGGTAATAAATGGCGGGTGCCCTGAAACTATAAAAAAATAACTAACCAACCAGCGTCACCTGTAACAGTTATATGGTGATCACTGGTGAAAGGGTTAACTAGGGGGCAATCAGGGGGCTTTATGCGGTAGTATATGGGGGTCCCTGGCGCTATAAAAAGCTGCGGCGAACCTAAATACCTACCTGCCTAACTAGCGTCACCTGTGACACTAATACAGCGATCAGAAAAACGATCGCTTATTAGGCTGGGTTCACACTGGAGCGATGCGGGAACGCCACGAATGCGCGGCGGGTTCCCGCATCGCATGCCTCCCGGCGGCAGTTCACACTGCCCTATGCGAACTGCTGGGAGTGTCAGTGAAATGTTACTGACACCCCCAGATCAGTTCGCATATCGCAGTGCGATCTGCAAACTCGGATCGCATGGTGTGAACACCCATGCGATCCGATTCTGCTGCGGGCCAAAAAAAGGGTCCCGTGCGAATTTGCGGCGGGTGCGGCGGGTGCGGCGAATGGCTGAACTCGAATCGCACAGAGATCGGATGTGATTTGCACTGCAGTGCGGTGCGAATCACATCCGTTCTCAAACCGCTGCAATGTGAACCCAGCCTTAGTGACACTGGCGACGGGGGGTGATCACGGGGTTAAACCTTTATTGGGGGGGTTAGGGGGGTACCTTAGAACTAAAGGGGGCTAACCCTAACTGCCCTAACAGTTATTAGTCACAAATGACACCCGCCGGGTGATCAGGGGGTTAAACCTTTATTAGGTAATAAATGGCGGGTGCCCTGAAACTATAAAAAAATAACTAACCAACCAGCGTCACCTGTAACAGTTATATGGTGATCACAGGTGAAAGGGTTAACTAGGGGGCAATCAGGGGGCTTTATGCGGTAGTATATGGGGGTCCCTGGCGCTATAAAAAGCTGCGGCGAACCTAAATACCTACCTGCCTAACTAGCGTCATCTGTGACACTAATACGGCGATCAGAAAAATGATCGCTTATTAGGCTGGGTTCACACTGGAGCGATGCGGAAACGCCGCGAATCCGCGGCGGGTTCCCGCATCGCATGCCTCCCGGCGGCAGTTCACACTGCCCTATGCGAACTGCTGGGAGTGTCAGTGAAATGTTACTGACACCCCCAGATCAGTTCGCATATCGCAGTGCGATCTGCAAACTCGGATCGCATGGTGTGAACACCCATGCGATCCGATTCTGCTGCGGGCCAAAAAAAGGGTCCCGTGCGAATTTGCGGCGGGTGCGGCGGGTGTGGCGGGGGCGGCGGGTGCGGCGAATGGCTGAACTCGAATCGCACAGAGATCGGATGTGATTTGCACTGCAGTGCGGTGCGAATCACATTCGTTCTCATAAACCGCTGCAATGTGAACCCAGCCTTAGTGACACTGGCGACGGGGGGTGATCACGGGGTTAAACCTTTATTGGGGGGGGTTAGGGGGGCACATTATAACTAAAGGGGGCTAACTCTAACTGCCCTAACAGTTATTACAGTCACAAATGACACCAATGCAAAAAAAAAAAAAAAAAAAAAAAAAAATGACATTGGTGTCACTGTGACTGGGGGGCAGGGGTAATTGGGGGGGTGATCGGGGGGTAAAGGGGGGGTGTGAGTGTGCCTGGCATGTTCTACTGTGTGTGTAGAGTGTTGGTGCAACTCACCGATCCGCTCTCCTCCGTGTCGGAACGAAAAATACCGACACGGAGGAGAGAATACATCACTTCCTCTCCTGTGTTTACATTACAGGAGAGGAAGTGATGTCACCGGGGATTTCCATTCGTCGAGAGCGATCGCGAGGGGGTGGCCATGAATGAATGGCCGCCCCCTCATCCCGGATCGCTCTCGAAGGGATGCCGACCGCCGCAGGCACCGGGGGGGGGCCCGATCGGGCCCCCCACCCGCGGGCAGGCAGGGACTTATATATACGCCCATATGCCTGCCCGTGCCATTCTGCCGACGTATATCGTCGTGCGGCGGTCGGCAAGTGGTTAAAGAGCATTCTGGGTCAGCCCAGCGGCAGCTGCTCCCTTAGTGACTGTGTCTGCCTAATTAAAGCTAACTATGAACAGGGAACAGGGGGATTGGGCCATTCTTCTGGCTCTACATGCATGACTGTAAACAGTAAATATTAGCTATTTCATGCAATGTTATATTGTTTCCGGATTAAAATGTGGACAAAAGTTTGTTTAACCCCTCCGTGCCTAAGGGTGAAATAAATCAAAATGCCTAAGCCCAATTTTGCAATTTTGACATGTGTTAGTAAAACCATGCATATCATCACAACTACTTTGTATATCCAGGTGGATTATACCTTGCTTTTTTAAGGACAAATTGGGCTTTCATTTGGTGGTAAATGGTAATGAATGTGTCCTGATTTATATTTATTATTAAAACTGCCCCAAAATAGTAAAAAAAAAAAAAAAAATGGTTAAATTGTAACTGTATATTTCTTCCTACCACCATAACCTACAACCAAACAACCCAAAATAAATTTTCCTCATACTGACATTCGCAGCAGTACCACATATGTATATGTTTGTTGTTGTTTGTACCCATAGTACACCCAGAAACAATAGTGCGCATTTTGCTTTTTTTAATTGTGCCTAAAACACACTGATACTAATTAAAAAAAAAATCCTGTCCAAAAACAATACTGACTCTGGCCTTTTACCCTGGCCTTGACCCAAACACTAACCTAGGCACTGACCTAGATCTAGCTTTTTTTCCATTCTGCCTCTGTCGAGAGCGATCGACTGGTCGCAGCAAACATCGGGTCCCCTGTACCTGCTGATTGGCTCCCGCTCTGTCCAATCACAGCAGAATCAGGTCACCGGCAGAAGTGCAAAGTCACGTACCTCTACGTGATTTTGTGCAGAGGAGCCGCCGCCCTGCAGTACATGTATGTGGAGCAGTTGGCAAGAGGTTAAAGTGGAACTTTGTTCAGAAAATTAGGTCTCAATAGATCACTTCAGATTGGCCCCTTTTTCAGGGATTGCTATGTTAACCATTAGAAAATAGTTGTCAGGAATCCGCCCGTTCTGTGCGATCGGGTCTCCGTACGCGCACACGCGTTCGTGCCGCGGGTCGTCGTGGGCACGAGCGTCTTCAGACGCGCGGGGGTGCATGTCGTTCGTATGTGCGCGCGGTACACGCACGCACGGGCGCGCGTTAGTACGATTGGCGCCAGTGGCCCTTTTTAAAGGCACAGCTGCGGGGGTTCTGTGCTGTTCGTCTGCAGCTTGTACCCGAAGTGACCTGCTATTCTGCCTGAACCCTATCTGATACCTGACCCGGCTCCGTTTGACTCCGCTGATCTCTCCTGCTCCGACCCCGGCTTGTTTGACCCTTCTTGTACTGATTCCTGTTGCCGAACCTCTGCTTGTTACCTGATTCTTCTGCTGGCTCCTGCTTGCTTCTGTGTCTGCTACCTCCTCATCCAGAGATCCACCCATCCTGGTTCCACGGTCCGTGGCCTTTCTCCACCAGCTGCCTTCTTGCTACAGTGAGCTCCTGCACCTGAGGATCTTCACCTACCTTGCATCTGCTGCTGCACCTGGCTGAACCCTCCTACCCTGCTGCGCTCCGGTCTCCCTGTTTCCATTCCAGAGAGACTAGAGCCAGAGCCGTAAGAGAGGTCCCCTTCCACCAAGTCAGACTCATTATCTGAAGATCCTAACATAAGTGCCTATACTGAATCCAGTAATGCACTGTTTCGCTTAGTTGCTCTCTATTCTGTTTACTGTGCCTAATATCTGGCCCACTAGAGGCTGATCAGCTGGCAGATTTAAGATTTACTGTTGCTGAAGGGGAAAGAAAGCCACAGAAATTACACAGAGGGAACACAGATTAGGGAGGGAGCAAAGAAATGTAGGAGAGGTGATAGGAAAAACTCTGCTACCAGGGAGACACAAAAGAGTTAAATTTACAAGGATAGCATCTTATCTTACCTCCCTGATAGTCTCTCCTTTCTCCCTTATTAGCAGCCTGTGAACTTCAGTATCTTAAAGCTTCTGTCAGCCTTCCTCTCTGGCTAAGCCAAACCAAACCATACAATCAAGGCAAAGAGATGGAACTGAAATTTCCCTGATCAGCCTCACATTAAAATCAGATCACGGTCTACAAAATGACTGTAGCTTGTATTTTGATTTTAATTTGATCTTTTAAGTTTACTGAAGTTGTCAACTTATTGCCTAGTTTCAATTTTCCATTTAGCTGAATTCTCACAGTCATTCAGACTTGTGCGTGATAGATTGCTTTGTTTCTAGAAATTATGAACACATTTGTGATTCCTGGTAGATATAAGTTGCTGGAATTAATTGAAAAGGGCCAAATGAATGGCCAGCTTTAGAGCTTTAACCTAGCCCCAGTTATCTATAGGGATGAGCTAAACACACTGTGTTCAGTTCACAGACGTTAAGCCAAATATATCAAAACATATCATCTACTAGGACCCCCAGGTCCTTTTCCATCCTAGATTCCCCCAGAGGTTTTCCCCTCCAGTGTATAGATTGCATTCATAATTTTGCCACCCAAATGCTTAAAGGTGTTGTAAACGTAAATTTTTTATTTGCTAACTAGCTTCCTTTAAGCTAATGCAGTACTAGTTCACTTACCTGTTCCTTCGATTTCTCTTCTAAATGTCACTAATCCTTGTTTGAAATCCTCACTTCCTGTTTGTTTTCATGGAGCTTCGTCAGTCGAGCCGTTTTGCCTGGTGGTGAGTGACCGTGCTTGCCCCCTCCCTAGGACTACAGCCCTGCGTGGAGACGATCTCTACGTATCACAGAGACACAGGGGCTGGTGGTTAGTGGGTGTGCCTGTGACGCCGTAGCGCTGCCTCCCGTGCCTTATTTGTAACTTACACTAATCTTCACTGCCTGCCTTGACTCCGCCCCCTAATTTGGGCGGCGAGTGAACGAGAACGTTGCTCGTTCTCGTTAGATGAAATATAGGAAGAAAATGGCACTGCGCATGCCGCTAAGCATAATGGGAAATGTAGTTCCGTGGTTGCCGTGACGTCGCTTTAATGCACGAGCGCCGCAAACCCGGAAGTAGAGGAAAGAATCACTGGGAGGATAGCAGGAGGACGATTATTACATACAAATTTAACAGGTAATAAAATATTTGTGGAGGAAATCATATAATTATTAGAAATCAGTATGTAATCAAGGGTGTAATAGCTTAAAACATTTTTACCTTTACAATTCCTTTAATTCATTACAACTAACAATTATAGATGTTTCCTATAACATAGCAAATCTCCACTTTTTGCATACAATTTTTTTTTTAAAACTGAGCACCAGCACACAATGTTACAGTTATTAGGCAAAAGGATTTATTTAATGTATAAAATGTATTTCTAAAATGACATGAAAAGCGTGTATTTAAGCTTTTTCCCATCTGCATTCAAACTCCAAAGAATACAATATAATTACTTAAATACTGAGTGATAAAACTCCACGGCATATATGAAGAGTCACCACAGGATTCCTCCAGTGCCCTGAAGTTGTCATGTGCTGCTCATAGATAAACCGCTGTGCCTCTGCATGGTACAATTCAGATCCACAAACTAGAATTTTACATTTTTATGTTTTTGACATTTGTTACTATGCATTTATGATTTTTCACCTTTTAACAGGCCAATGCAGACAAGGGGCACCAATAGTGTACAATACACTGTGTGATTTGCAAAGATATTTTAATGAAAATTCTATACTTGTAGTCTTTTTTTCTGGCCCCTATGAAGCCTAACAAAAATACTCCTAATGTTTATATTTCTACATCCTGGCTTATTTCAAGAAGCTAGCAGACATTGGGCCCTCGCCCCCAGCATTGCAGGAGCAAGCAATTTTCCAGATTCAAAAGCAGCACAAGCACAGTATGCTCTTTCTTATTCTCTCTCGATAAAGGGGAGCTTAGCTGTAATAGGGGGAATAGGGAGAGAGAGTAGGCGCTGTGTGCTTGCTTGCTCCTGAGATTCTAGGGAGTCCCCAATGTCTTGGAGCCATGTCCTAGAAATGGAGCCAGCATACTGTTCCGGCAATTTACTGCAGTACAGGGATCTCTGGAGCAACAGGAGAGCCCGGAAACCATCGCGGGTGTTGGCAGACAGGGAGGGGGGTCACCTTTAGAGCTCCATAAAGTGATATAACTCCTCCAGGATCACTTTTACTTGGAAGTCCCTTGAATGCCAAACTCATTACTGCAGCAGCAGCCATGAGCTTGCTTGAATCCAGCCTGTCTCAACCTTTTCAACACAGAGGAACCTTTGAAATAATTTGTCAGGGTTGGGCACCTGCTATTTACTAGCAGCTCTTTCTTTCAGTGCTCAGAGGCTGATCAACTGTCGGTTAATTACTGACCACTCATTGTTTCCACAGTGACTCACCTGGTTACCATTACGTGCCTCATTAGTCTGGCCTACAGCAGCCCCCTTTTATCTATTTAAACAGTTTTGCTCATTCTCTCTGTGCCCTTGCGTGGTCAACATCACCAGTGTGTTCCTGCTATGTTCCTGTGTATGACCTGGCCTGGCTGACTTCTCTTCTGATTCCTGCTCCTGATTTTTGGCTCCTGACAATGCTGACTTCTGCTTCCCTGATCCCGGCTCGTCTGATTACCTGCTCTGGCTTCCAAACCCTGCCTTCTGTTTTTGACTACATTCCTGAACAGTTGTTATTTCTGCTATTGCATTAAAGGTGTGGTTTAGCATGGGAAAAGCTATCTGAAAGATAAATAGTGCATTTTATATACAGTAGGGAAAAAAATTATTTGATCTGCTTCAGTTTTTGTAAGTTTGCCCACTTACAAAGAAATGAGGGGTCTATAATTTTCACCATAGGTGTACCTTAAATTATAGAGAAAGAATACTAACTAAAAATCCAGAAAAAAACACATGATACAAATTACAAATGCTATAAATTGTGTTGCAGTTCAGTGAGTAAAATAAGTAATTGATCCCCAAGTAAAGCATGACTTAGTACTTGGTGGAGAAACCTTTGTTAGCAAGCACAGAGGTAAGACGTTTCTTGTAGTTGGTTACCAGGTTTGCACACATCTCAGGATGGATATTGATCAACTCTTCTTTACAGATCTTCTCTAAATCCTTAAGATTTCTAGGCTGTTGCTTGGCAACTCGAAGTTTCAGCTCCCTCAATACATTTTCTATAGGATTAAGGTCTTGAGACCACACCATGACCCTGATGTGCTTCTTCTTGAGCCACTCCTTTGTTGCCTTGGCGGTATATTTTGGGTCATTCAGGACCCATGTTCAGTTTTCTGGCTGAGAAAAGGTTCTCATCTAGGATTTTACAATACATGGCCCCATCCATTGGCCTCTCACTGCGGCAAAGTCGGCCTGTACCTTTAGCAGAGAAACAGCCCCAAAGCGTAATGTTTCCACCTCCATGCTTGACTGTAGGAATGGTGTTCTTAAGGACATAGTCAGCATTTTTCTTCCTCCAAACACAGCAAGTCAAGTTAATGACAAAGCTAAATTTTGGTCTTATCTGACCACAGTACATTCTCCCAATCCTTCTCTGAATCATTTAGATGTTCATTGGCATACTTCAGATGGGCCTGTGCATGTGCCTTTTTGAGAAAGTGGAACCTTGTGGGCAGTGCAGGATTTCAATCCATGGTGACGTATTACCGTTGTATTGTTTGGTGACTGTGGTCCCAACTGCCTTGAGATCATCATAAGCTCCACCTGTGTAGTTCTGGGCTAATCGCTCACTTTTCTCATGATTATTCTAACCCCATGAGGCGAAATCTTGCATGGAGCTCCAGACTGGGGGTGATTGATGGTTGGTAGGGGATCCAATACTTATTTTACTCACTGAACTGCAACTCAATTTTAACATTTGTATCGTGTTTTTTTTCTGGATATTGGTTGATATTCTATCATTTAAAAAACCTATGATAACAATTATGGACCCTTCATTTCTTTTTAAGTGGGCAAATTTAAAAATCTTGCAAGGTTATCAAATAATTATTTTTACTTTTTTTTAAATTATTTTTGAGGGACAAATGAGGAGAAAAGAGGGACAGTGGGACATTGTTCGAAATCAGGGACAGTCCTGTGAAATCAGGGACAGTCCTGTGAAATCAGGGACACTTGGTAGCTATACTTTTAAGTGTTAATTACCTGCAGCAGGGAGAAATCGGTTCCCATGCCCTGCCAGACAGGGCAATGCAATGTAGCAGAGCTGTGTAGATCTTGGGAGTAGAGGGACAGAAATACAAATATTTTTTTGCAGGTAAAACAGCTCAGTTATATGTATTCCATCAATGCACATCTGTTTATCTGATGTTCAGCTTTAAAGTGAACTTGTGCAAAGTGGAACAATAAATTCTTTTAAGTGCTCCCACCCCTACCCATAACTGCACATGTTCAATTTCTCTTCACTCCTCCATCACTGTTTGGGACCCTTGAGCAAAGAGAAATACCCCATCTTCCAGGTACAAGGAGGGTGCAACTCCCTCCCCTTTCTCCCCCTTTCTCAATGCTGTGTGAAAGCAAGATGGCAGCATCCAATGGGAGAATAACTGGCTTTTTCAACAGTGAGCTAATTTTAATGTTAACCCCTAATGTTTACCCCTTTCTTGTCCACTCCAGCATCCCTTTAAAAAGTTGTGAATACCGGGGGCCAGTGTTCTGCGAAAATGCCCAACTCACCAAATTCTCCGACCACGTCACTTCCGGTGACTCTCCAGCAGCAATAATTGGAGCGTTCGATGAGTTGGCCATTTTCACAGAACTCTGATAGTGTATACACTATCGTACAGGACAAGTTGGCTGTTTGGACAGAACACTGGGTAAGGAGTGAAAGTTGTCACCTCCTTGGAGATAGCCATGTTGTTAGTTAGTAGCGGGCAAACTAACAATGTCCACTCATGATATCATGTACCGTAGTGTATACGCTGCCGTGTTCTATGAAAACAGCAAACTCGTCGAAATCTCCAATTATTGCTGCTGGAGAGCCACCAGAAGTGAAGTGGTTGGAGATTTTGGCAAGTTGGAGTTTTCAGCAGGACACCGAGAGAGATCAGCTGAACACATGACCACTGTGATTGGATGTCACAGTGGTCACATGATTGGGAACTGGTCCCACCAGCTTTCAACCATTATGTGGGACCAAGAGCTGTCTTTCACAACTCTGTGTGCTGGGATTGAGCACACTCCCAAAAGAGAAACATTGGCCACCCAGAGACACATAAGTGTGGTGTGTGGGCGTCAAAATTCCGCCATGCATTTGTGTTAGGCACGCATAAAGGACCCATCCACAAGGCTGGTCATGGGGCAATAAAAGCAGGCAGTTGAGCTGTGGTTTAACTTCCCTGCCAACCATCCACCTAAAGGAGGATATGCCGTGGTCACAGCAAAAATTAAACCCCATGTCGCATTCAGTGGGCAGTATCACCACCCAACCCAACTCATTCAAGTATATGGGGCTGCACCACCACTACCCTGAAGCTGAGCACAATGCACACAGTTGTAGCTTGGTGATTCAGCCTTTTCAGAGTAAAAAGAGGTACAGAAGGTAACATATTACCTCCCAGCTGTGTGTCAACTGGCCTGTGAAATGCGATCCACCCTGTTCTATTCACAGGTTGGTGCAGGTGTACCTTTGCATTACCTATATTTATGACCTACACTATCTCACACAAGTGAGTACACCCCTCACATTTTTGTAAATAATTTATTATATCTATTCATGTGACAACACTGAAGAAATGACACTTTTCTACAATGTAAAGTAGTGAGTGTACAACTTGTATAACAGTGTGAATTTGCTGTCCCCTCAAAATAACTCACACAGTCATTAATGTCTAAACCTCTGGCAACAAAAGTGAGTACACCCCTAAGTGAAAAGGTCTAAATTTAGCCAAAATGTCAATAGTTTGTGTGGTCACCATTATTTTTCAGCACTGCCTTAACCCTCTTGGGCATGAAGTTCACCAGAGCTTTAGAGGTTGTCACTGGAGTCCTCTTCCACTCCTCCATGACGATATCATGGAGCTGGTGGAAGTAAGGAGACCTTGCGCCCCTCCACAGATGCTCAGTAGGGTTTAGGTCTGGAGACATGCTTGACCAGTCCATCACCTTTAACCTCAGCTTCTTTAGCAAGGCAGTTTTTGTCTTGGAGGTGTGTTTTGGGTCGCTATCATGTTGGAGTACTGCCCTGCGGCCCAGTCTCCGAAGGGAGGGGATCACGCTTTGCTTCAGTATGTCACAGTACATGTTGGCATTCATGGTTCCATCAATGAACTGTTGCTCCCTAGTGCCGGCAGCACTCATGCAACCCCAGACCATGACACTCCCACCACCATGCTTCACTGTAGGCAAGACACACTTGTCTTTGTACTCCCCACCTGTTTGCTGCCACACACACACTTGACACTATCTGAACCAAATAAGTTTATCTTGGTCTCATTAGACCACAGAACACAGGTTCCAGTAATACATGTCCTTAGTCTGCTTGTCTTCTGCAAACTGTTTGTGGGCTTTCTTGTGCATCATCTTTAGAAAAGGCTTCCTTCTGGGATGACAGCCATGCAGACCAATTTGATGCAGTGTGCGACATATGATCTAAGCACTGACAGGCTGACCCCCTCACCCCTTCAAACTCTACAGCAATGCTGGCAGCATTGCAGGCCGTCTATTTCCCAAAGACAACCTCTGGATATGACATTGAGCACGTGCACTCAACTTCTTTGGTTGACCATGCCGTGGCCTGTTCTGAGTGGAACCTGTCCTGTTAAACCACTGTATGGTCTTGGCTACCATACTACAGCTCAGTTTCAGGGTCTTGGCAATCTTCTTATAGCCTAGGCCATCTTTATGTAGAGCAACAATTATTTTTTTCAGATCCTTAGAGAGTTCTTTGCCATGAGGTGCCATGTTGAACTTCCAGTGGCCCAGTGACCAGTATGAGAGAGTGAGAGCGATAACACCAAATTTAGCACACCTGCTCCCCATTCACACCTAAGACCTTGTAACACTAACGATTCACTTGACACCGGGGAGGGAAAATGGCTAATTGGGCCCAATTTGGACATTTCCACTTAGGGGTGTACTCACTTTTGTTGTCAGCTGTTTAGACATTAATGACTGTATGTTGAGTTATTTTGAGGTGACAGCAAATTTACACTGTTTTACAAGCTTTACACTCACTACTTTACATTGTATCAAAGTGTCATTTCTTCAGTGTTGTCAAATGAAAAGAAATAATAAAATATTTTCAAAAATGTAAGGGGTGTACTCACTTTTGTGAGATACTGTATATACTGTATATATTTTTATAGACAGAAAAACAAGCAAGGAATGCAAAATGTCAAAGGGTCACAGAAAAAATCTTTTCATAAAACTGAACACTGAAGCTGATCGCTGTGTTTATAGCCCCGCAAGGACATCCCAGCGCGCGTGACACATTTACTCGGGATCAATATTTATACAGCTTATCAAAATGCGTTTGCAATGGTAAACATGCAAAGTATTACATACACTGTGCAAATAATTGGAAATCTTTTTAAAAAATTTAGGTTATAGAACAAAAATATTGCTTAAAATGTTAATCTATTCTGAATGTTTTACTTAATGCATGTAAGGATGACCTAGATTTAAAAAGAGTGGAACTTAGAAAACTTCTGCATACTTTTGTGTAGACAGAATATAATGTTTGCTTTGCCAGAAGGCAGACAATGTTCCAGTGGAAGGCAGGAAGGGTCAGAGTGTTTATTTGCTCTTGATCATCATAAAGCCCGTATCTCTGGCTTTTTCCTATTCCCCTTAAAAGGGACTGTTCTTGTATATATTTATGTGTTTATTATATTCAGAACCAAATACAACAATTTTGAAATAAAAGATTTCCATAAATTTTTGGGTAAATATGAATATTTTATATGTATTTTTTCAACCAACAGGGGTATTTTTTTTTTTTTTACATGTTTACCAGGCTAATCGTAAAGCGTTTGTTACCCCAACACTTTATGTTCCTAATATGTGCCTGCTGTACCATGTACTGGTATGAGAACGTATCCTGTTCTCTTTGTATTGCTTCCTTTATGTTGATGATGTTCTGATGTACCTGCCAAGTCCCTCTGCTTTCCTATCAAAACTGACCACGCTAAACAGGAGAGCACACCATGGTCAGTTCTCTAGCTCTGCTGGGAACTTGTGTACTCTCAAATGATCAGACTTGTCCTGACACACCTCCACTGCACAGCCATTCACTGGGAAGTTCAGTGTGCTGCTGCTTGTCCTCCTGCCCCCAGCTCTTGTGCAGCTGAGAACAGAGGGGATGTGATCACTTATAAAAAGGAAACAAAAAAGGTATGTATAATGCTTTTTTAGATCTATATAAAAATGGTTTGTCTTTCTATTTTACACTGAATGGGTTGTTTTACAAGATGATCGTTTACAATCACTTTAACTGCTTTGCTGTAATGCTTTCTTTACATTGTTGCGTTACAGGAGGCGCTACAAAACCCACATTTCACTGAACGATAAGATTATGCACAACAACAACATGTACCGTGCAATAAACGACACCTGACACATTTTTACAATCAGGGCCGTCTTTAATTTGATTGGACCCCAGGCAAAAATTTTCTTGGGGGCTCCCCCCCATGCAATTTAATTCTCCACCTGCTCTGAGACATACAATAAATAGAAGCAAGACTTAAAATCAGTTTACTGTATCAGATCAGGCAGCAATTGTGATTGGTTTCCAGCGGTTACAGCATATCATTACTGCTTACTGACTGGATGCTAGAATTTACAGAACACATTACGGCTCAATTATTAGTTGCTAGAGGTTACAGCAAATGATTTCTGCTTGTTAGTTGCTAGAGATTACTGTACAGTAATACTGCTCACTTGTTGGTTGCTAGAGGTTACAGCACATTATCTTCTCACTGCAGGGAAGCATGATATACATATATATGCCGCCTTTATTTACATATCAATGCCGCTGGCCACATCTATTTGCTTAGTAATGCCACCGCTATTTACATATGAATGCCAGTTATTTACATGTAAACACAGGGTCTGCAGGTGAGTCATCTGCACAAAACAATAGGGCAGAGCTGGGCAGCATTAGTACCAACACTTCACACTGAGATATCGGGACCCAGCACAGGACTAAAACTTCAAGGGACAAGGAAATTTAAACTGGGATAGTTGGCAAGTATGAGGCAGCTGCTTTGGGCCCCACAACAATGACAGGGCCCAGAACTGCTGCCCCTTTTGCCCTGCCTTAAAGACGGCCCTGGTTACAATAGCAGGTGATATCGTGCATCACAACACGCACATGGTTCAGGCTATTTATCGTGTGACGGACTGGGGTTTATATGGTCACAAAACAGACACCCCAAAGCAAAGTACATACATATTCATTTTTTTTATTTCTAAACATATCCCTTCTATTCTATTAATAACCAGTAGATGGCAGAGAAGGTACACAAACAGAGTCTATATAAGGCCACACACCATGTGACTGGAAATTAAACTACTTCCAGCCATAAAGTCAGTGGTCATATCTCATGCTGTTTGTGTGATTCTTTCCAGTCCACGCCAAGCTGATCACCTTATCTCATCGCGTCTACAATCATCGGCTCTCTTAATTCACATTTTGAGGCCGGTAACATTTTGGGGGCTCGTGTGCCGGGATTCGTTGTGTTACCAGTGAGAAGGAAGTGCGAGACAAGCGTGAGCCTGCTACAGAGCTACAAGGAGAGTCGTGAGAGTCGTCTGCCTCGTGAGTGCAAGTCTTCAGATTGCAACAGAGATGGCGTCTCCTCATCGTGCGTTGATGTGGGATATCCGGAAACAAATTCATCTGCTTAATGAAGAACAGCTGCATAGCCTTGCTATTACGCTGGGAGATGAAAGAGAAGTGGACGTTCCATCAGTGACTGGTACCAACGAAATGGAACTTGTTGAATTTATAAAAGACTACTTGAGAAGTGATCAGCTGGAAACGTTGGAAGATCAAGGTATGTCTTACCTACTCATCATCCAAGACAAGATCAATGAACTAAAACTTAACAAGGAAAGTACACCAACTGTGGACATTGCAACCGCTGCAAAAAAAATAAGTAGTGGGACTGCAAGGACTGAACAGGTATCGGAGGTGGTGAGATTAACTGATGTTGTTGCTTTATTGCCACGTAGAGAATTTAAAATGCATGGTGGTGTAATTTCAGATCATGGTTCGGACATGAGTTACAGTAGCGTGTGCAGACAAATTGACGAGGGTCTAACAGAAAAATTCCCTGAATCTGAAATTATACGCACAGTGTTGAGAATAATCAAACCTGGTAATTTTAAAGATATGTTGACTGACAAAGATGATCTTACTGTTGCTGAATTGAAAAGGTTTTTGAAGTCACATATGAGAGAACGAAGTGGTAATGAGTTATTTCAGGACCTTAGCAATGCTACCCAGCAAGAAAGAGAAACAGCACAACAATTTGTTTACAGGCTAGTGGGGTTAAAACAAAAAGTTCTGTCTACATCACAACATGATAGGCAAGAGTTTAACTATGACAAAAAACTGGTGCAAGGCATATTCCTTCATACACTGTATCAGGGACTAAATGAGAAAAATTCTAATGTTAGACGAGATATCAAGCCTTATGTGTCTGATTTGACAGTAACGGATGACTTTATCATAGAGCAAGTCACCAGATCAGTTGATGAGGAAACAGAAAGGCAGAGACGATTAAACAGTGCACCTAAACATAAACCTATTACTGTTCATTCATCCCAGACACCAGGGAATAGTGAAAAAGACACCTTGCAACAGAGAGTTGAGGGAGATGTTAAAGCAAATCACACTGCATTAATGGAACTAACAACACAGGTCTCTGCTCTCACAAAGAACCTGGAAAAGATGATGAAGCTAACTCCTATTGTTGGAAACCAAATGACTAAGCCACTAACCAATGTTCAAGTTCCAGATACAACTCACTGCAAGCCCAGGTGTGATGATTGCATTAAACGAGAGAGTCAGAACTGCTACCATTGTTTCTACTGTGGTTGGACAGGACACAGAGCGGTTGATTGCTTGAAGAAAAGAAGGCAGTCGGGAAACGACAGACGGTCACTGGGAAAGGGACAACCAGTGACCACCTCAAATGATCTGTCCCATGCTAAGGTAAACAGGGTATCCACCCACCGGTCAACTAGAACACTCTCAAAAGAGAATGGATTCTCCAAACAACACGTAGCACAATTAATTGGAGGAAAATGCCTACTGTCATGTCAGATGAATGGTGTACCGGTTGACATGTTGATGGATACAGGAGCTCAGGTCAGCATTGTCGGGAAGGCATGGTTAGAAAAGTTTCTACCCAGTGTCTCCATTAGGCACATACAAGATTTACTTTGTGATGACAACTTATCCATTACAGCTGCAAATGGTTCTCTCATTCCATTCATCGGATGGATTGAAGTCTGCCTGGAATTCGAAAGTAGTGGACATGAAAACTCAGCCATTTATGTGCCAATGCTGGTGAGTGACTGCTGTAATGACAATCCAATTCTTGGGTTTAATGTTATCGAAGAATTGATCAGAGAAAACCGTGACCGACCAAACAGCACCCAAAACCTGACTATCTTGCTGAGTGAAACTATGAAAGTAAGACAGAGTGTAGCGAATAACATTGTCAATGCTGTCAGTCAAGCAACTGACCCAGGAGAAATATTCGATAGTCGTATGGTCAAAGTGGGGAAGAAGGGACTCCAGATTAAAGGAGGCGAGCTCTGTGAAGTCAAATGCAGAATTAGAGCGTGGCCGAAAGGAGGAATCATGTCATTTGAACCACTTCCCGAATATCCAGTTGAGGAAGGACTTGAACTATTTCCTTCAGTGGTAGATGTGCCAGATGGGTTCTCTAAACTGGTGAAGATACCTATACTGAACCGTGTTTAACATGACATCTACCTTCCACCCAGAACAGTATTGGGTACCATTTCTCCAGCAGCTGAGATTCTACCATTGTCTCCAAACAAAGACGATGGAAAGGGAATTGACCAGAAGAAAAGGGTGTTTCATGTAAACCAGTTGAATCAAGTGGACACTGGAAATCAGCTACCCACTAACAAATCTGTTAAGTGGCACCCACCTGTCAATTTGGAAGATCTCTCAGAAGAAGAACAGGAGATAGCGAGACAAATGTTATATAATGAATCAGATGTCTTTGCTCGAGATGAGGGAGACATAGGATGCATCCCTAACCTGAAACTGAGGATAAATCTGAAAGATGAAACTCCTGTCCAGAAACGCTACAATTCGATACCGAAACCCTTATACAAAGAAGTGAAAGAATATATCCAAAACCTTCTTGACCGAGGTTGGATAACAAAATCTTCTTCCGCATACTCATCACCAGTTGTTTGTGTTCGAAAGAAGGACAGTAGCCTACGACTATGTGTTGACTTTAGGGAGTTAAACCGAAAGACTATCCCAGATAGACATCCACTACCCAGAATACAAGATCTGCTGGATAGCTTAGGAGGATTTACGTGGTTCTCAATCCTGGACCAGGGTAGTGCGTATCATCAAGGCTTTGTGCATGAAGACTCCAGACATCTGACAGCTTTCAGCACCCCCTGGGGACTCCTGGAGTGGAACCGTATTCCATTTGGATTAACGAATGCCCCAGCAGCTTTTCAGAGATGCATGGAGAATGTATTAGAGGGCATCAGAGACAAATTTTGTTCTCCATACTTGGATGACGTACTTTGCTACTCCAAAACTTTTCAGGAGCATGTCAATGATATTAGGCAAGTGCTTAGTCGAATGCGTGAGCATGGTATCAAACTTAGACCGAAGAAGTGTGAACTCTTTAAACGACAGATTCGATACCTTGGACGAATGGTGTCAGAAGAAGGCATAAAAATTGACCCAAAAGATCTTGAAGCGGTATTACATTTGAAAAGGAAAGAACCAAAAACAGTGGGAGGAGTCAGATCTTTGTTAGGATTCCTGAGCTACTACAGGTCCTTCATTCAAGATTTCTCTCGACTTGCTAAACCACTGTATGAACTTTTGCAGAACACTGAGAAAGAAACTGCTATATCCATCCCCAAAAACAATCGGAGAGAATCTACAAAGAAAAACGGCAACAAAGCACAAGTGCCATCTAAAACACTGATTCAATGGACACCCAAACATCAAGCTGTAGTATCCAGACTGGTGGACATGCTAACCAATCCACCAATTCTAGCATACCCTGATTTTGATTTACCCTTCGTCTTACACACTGATGCTTCCAATGAAGGCCTAGGTGCTGTATTATACCAACGACAAGGAGAAAAACTTCGTGTTATTGGGTTTGGCTCCAGAACATTGACTCCAGCAGAGCGCAATTACCATCTTCACTCTGGTAAACTTGAGTTTTTAGCTCTCAAGTGGGCAGTCTGTGACAAATTCAGAGATTACTTGTACTACACTCCAACATTCACCGTTTACACAGACAACAACCCATTGACATATGTATTGAGTACTGCCAGACTGAATGCTGTGGGTCATCGCTGGGTTGGCGAGTTGGCTGATTTCCACTTCGATATCAAGTACAGGCCAGGTAAACAGAATGCAGACGCAGATACACTGTCACGATTTCCGGTGGAACTCATGAAGAATCTGAGTGAGTACACAGAGCTTGTACCATCTGAGGTTGTGTCAGCTATGTGGCAAGGGAGCAAAGCTGTTGACGAAGAAGAGGCATTATGGGTGGCTTCATTGACTCTTCACTCAGAAAGTGATGTGGCCGAAGAATTGCTGAAAGGACAGACAATCTGCCCAATGACTCAGGAGAATATCAGAGCATTACAACAAGACGATACCAACATTAGAGAAGTGGTCTGGCTTAAGGAGAACGACTGGATTCCAAACCACAAAGAAAAGGAGAGTATGACCAGCAAAACAAGACGTTTGATACATGAATGGAATAAACTCAGAGTCGATGAAGGAATCCTCTACCGACACTCTGGAACCCGAAAACAGCTAGTTCTACCAGAAAAGTTAAAACCATTGGTCTTAAGAAATCTTCATGATGACATGGGTCACATTGGTACTGACAAGGTAACCCACCTAGCACGTGAACGATTTTACTGGCCATTTATGCAAAGAGACATTGATGAATATGTGCTGAAGAAGTGCAGCTGCATCAAACAAAAGCGTCCAAATATCACCGAAAGAGCACCTATGGGTTCGATTACTACCAGTTCACCTTTAGAGTTAGTATCCATTGATTATCTTCACTTGGAGAAAAGCAAAGGAGGATATGAGTATATACTTGTAATAGTTGACCATTTCACACGCTTTGCACAAGCGTATCCAACTAAGAACAAATCTGGAAAAACGGCGGCAGAAAAGATCTTTCAAGATTTCATACCACGTTTTGGCTATCCAGAGAAACTCCACCATGACCAAGGAAGAGAATTTGAAAACAACTTATTTCAGACATTGCAACGATTGGCAGGGATTTCTCATTCAAGAACTACTCCATACCATCCACAGGGTAACCCAGTGGAAAGACTGAACCGTACTTTGTTACAGATGCTTCGCACCTTAGAGGAAGAGAAAAAGTCAGATTGAAAAGAACATCTTCCACATATGGTTCATGCATACAATTGCACCAGGCATGAAGCCACAGGATACTCGCCATTCTTTCTATTGTATGGAAGATCTCCTCGTTTGCCAATTGACCTAATGCTCAACCTAAATTTGGAAAAGGAATCAGAAAGTCAACCAACATTTACTCAGAAATGGGCATCTAGAATGCAAGAAGCTTACAAAATCGCATCCGAGAATAGCAAAAAATCATCTGCTAAAGGGAAGAAGTACTATGACAAAAAGATAAAAGGAGCACCTCTTCAACCGGGTGATCGGGTCTTAGTACGAAATCTCTCTGAAAGAGGAGGACCTGGTAAACTTCGTTCATACTGGGAAGAATCAGTACACAAAGTGGTAGAAAGAATCAAAGATGGGCCTGTGTACAAAATTCAGCCTGAAAGTGGTAAAAAGACTATTCGAGTACTGCACAGAAATCTTTTACTACCAGTAAATGACCTACCAATTGAAGGACACATTCCAAGAGTACCGATGAAACAAAGACAATCAAGTAACAGAAAGGATACCAGAATGGATGTGGACCAGGAGGAGGAATGTTCAGATGAAGAAAGATGGTATTATCCTTATATACCACAGACTACAGAAAGTCATGATTGTGTTGTGTCTCAACAAAACTCTCAAAACGTACAGAAAATCCCATTAAGAGTTTCTGCTGAAGAGTTCTATCCTACAACTACCACACCCAATCTTGAACAAGAACAAAATGATGGAACAGTAGTTGGCGACCAAATTTGGGCTACAGACATGGTGGGACTAGACACTGCAGAATTACCCTCATTAAGTCAAAACGTACCTGTGAACCAAGATATGCAAATGGAGAATGATGTTGATGACTCAACTCCTGTCAGAAGATCTACCAGACAAGTTAAGCCTAAAGAGATCTTTACATATGACACACTAGGTCAGCCAAGATACAGACCAAGTCAGATTCACACTATACAAACTCCTACAATGCTAGCTACTCCCATGACATGCCAGGTAGTTAACGTAGCTCCTTGGTGGCAACAAGTACCTATTTGGGTTACTTAAATCATTAAATAGTGTTCAGATACCAATTGAGTTTAATGTCGGGAGCCATTAACTGAAGGAGGGGAGAGTGTGACGGACTGGGGTTTATATGGTCACAAAACAGACACCCCAAAGCAAAGTACATACATATTCATTTTTTTTATTTCTAAACATATCCCTTCTATTCTATTAATAACCAGTAGATGGCAGAGAAGGTACACAAACAGAGTCTATATAAGGCCACACACCATGTGACTGGAAATTAAACTACTTCCAGCCATAAAGTCAGTGGTCATATCTCATGCTGTTTGTGTGATTCTTTCCAGTCCACGCCAAGCTGATCACCTTATCTCATCGCGTCTACAATCATCGGCTCTCTTAATTCACATTTTGAGGCCGGTAACAATCGCATCTCCAAGGCTATGCGGACCTATTGCTTTGAGGATCACACGATTGTAATTCTTCCAATGATCACCCATACTTTTTAGTAAAGATACACATTTTCTGTCTTATCCACAGCTAGTTTTGGTACATACACATGGGTGTATTTATAAAATATTTGCAGTTAGCCAATCTGAGAGTGTATGGGTCACAGCTGTCCTTCAAAGTCAAGAATCTTCTTGAATACTGAAGAGTGAAGAAGGAAGATCTAAGGCTGTGTTAGTGCATTTCTTTAGCTTTAGAATGAACAATATGGGCAGCTGAATTATGATCAGGCCTCCCATAAATAGACTTAGCCCCTGTACACACGGTCGGAGATTCCAACGGAATGTTTCCTATCGGACTGTTTTGTCGGATATTCCGACTGTGTGTGGTCTACATCAGACTGTTTCCGTCGAATATCCGACGGACCAACTTTTCCAACTTGCCGGTAAAATTTTCAGACAACATGCTCCGATCGGACATACTCCGATCATATGTAGCCTACTCCGACGGACAAAGTGCCACGCATGCTCAGATCAAACTCCTAGACCAAAGCTATTGGCTATTAGCCTGTACATAGTCCCGTCCTAACGAAATAACGTCATCACGTTATGTACAATCGGATTTTCCGACAACTTAGTCCGACCGTGTGTATGCAACATCACTTCCGTGACCTCTTCCGGAATTAATCCGGCGGAATTACTCCGATGGATTTGGTTGTCGGAATCTCCGACCGTGTGTACAAGGGCTTAGACCTAGACCAGTGATTGTCAACCTTATTAAGAGCAGGCCATGGTACTTCCAAAACCTCCTGTGCCCCGAAGAGTAAAAAAAAAAAAAAAAAGTTTATACTTACACAATAAATGCAGGGGAATACAAAATATGCATTGAATTCTGGCAGCTATGAATGGAGCTGAATGTCCTTCAAGGTTCTGGAGGGGTTAGGGAACTCTGTAGCAGACTTGATGGCCTTATAGGGCATGAGGTCTCTGGAGGGAACTGGGAGGCAACTGTGGGGGTAAGGGTCTCTGAAAGAGACTGGAAGTCTCTCCATGAGGCTGGGGGTTTAGCAAGGGCAGAGTGGGAGAATGGAGGGATCTGCAGGGGCTGGAGGACACTGTGGGACACTGTTGCATGTCGGGGCACCTAAGTGCAAAAATTACAATTGTGCTACACATATTACATAATGCTGTACCCACTGGAGAGAGAACATCAATTCTAGGTGCATCATTTATGGATGACCTGTAGGGGCTTTTAAAGCGTTAATATGTGGAAAGTTATTGTTGTACATGTGAAAGCAAAAACTACCAAAAAGCTACTGGCAATAAGACAACAGAACAAATTGGGTAAAAAAATATATAAAACATAAATTGCCGCACATCCATGTGACCAGAAAGCAGTAGTACTTGATCAGGTTGGGGAGATCCTGGAGATGTCCGTTACAAGCAAGGTACAGCAGTTCACCCATCTCTGGAACAACATCCGTGAGAGTGATTAGGAACCAGCACGGTCCGCCATGACACTATCGTCACCTCTTTCAAATGGATGGATCTGCCATGATTTGTAAATCCATGCTCATCAGACTCCTATAATGTGGAGTCTAGAGATTTGGTAAGCGTAGATCTTATTCATCTAGGGTGAAGGTGCATTCAGATGGATGATCATTTATTATCCTTTGAAGACATTTTCAAAGACTTTTGCTTTTACCGCTTACTCCTATTTTGGAAGCATTTTTTGAACTGTTGTTTGTTATTCAAAGGGTTTGCACTTCAATGTTCGCTTTTAAAGCTTTGTATAAGAAGGATTTAGGGGTGCTGAAGTTTGTTGCCATTTCACAGGTGCATGCAATTTTAAGGCTTGTTGGAGATCTATTTACTCAACCTCATCTTTTATATTTTACGAAACATTAGGTAATATGTTGCATCAATGTGCCTAAAATAAATGAACATTTGTGTATGTTTTACTAAATTTTGCCCGGACAAACCATTGCTCTTATATTGTGTGAAAAAAAAAAAAAACTACCGCCATTTTATTTTCCAGGATCTCTGCTTTCATAAAATATTACATTTTTTTGTGGGGGTGGGGGATTTAGGTTATTCTTTAAGCCCCAAATAATTTTTTTAATGTTCCGGCCCTTAAGAGGTTTATGACGCCTTGAGGCAGGGCAGGGCTTAAGATCACCGACGTGATTGGCTGTCACTGCAGTCACATAATCTGAAAACTCCTGATCGATCCTTGCTTTCGGTTAGGCGATGATAACTCTACCGCGAGCACGAGGATGGGGCTCAGGATCAGGCGCCAAGGGGTTTAACATCTGTGCAAAAAAACTCAAGAATGGCTCTGGCAGCGACACAATTACGGCGCCCAGGGACAGTAGATGACACTCCGCAGGCAAAAATATAATGTCTGTGGCTCATCCTCCAAACAGTGACAAATGGCAATTCTTAGGAGACGTTGAAAAATATATTTTTTGGTTATCTGTTTATGCTCAGATAAGCAGGAACCAAGGCAAGGGCTTCATTTCGTCCTCCCTCCCAGAGCGTTCCTGTTTATTGTGAAAGCTGAGCCACTGCACAATCCAATTGGCATGCACAGCAATGTCTATGGCCAGCTGTACAAATCATTATGAAGTCCCAAACATAAATATATAAATACATCAAAATGTTATTTGATTTTAACATTTGATTTTGGAATGAATGGACCTTCCTAAAGGAAAACGACATTCACTGTTAAAAATGTGCTCATTCTGGAGCTGCATGATTCTGGCTAGAATGAGAATCACAATTTTTTTGTTAGAGTAAAGATCACGATTCTCACGGCATAATATCATCTTTCATATTATACAAAAAATTTTTAAGTTTTTTTAAGTTTTATTTTATTTTTATAATTAAAGTTTTTTTTTTTTTTTTTATTGCATTTGAAAGACCGATGCGCAAATACAGTGTGACATAAAATATTGCAATGATCGCCATTTTATTCTCTGGGGTCTCTGCTAAAAACATAGATATATACATTTTTTCATCATTCCATCTATTAAATCTATTAAATCTTTAAATCTTCTGCCAAAACATTTTTTTCTTCCAGTAAATACCTTATACAGCCCACTTTCTGTTTCTTGTCTAGTAAAAAGCCTAGGCTTATGACATCATGCACAGCTCTCTCTTTCTCACTCTTGTGAGAGTTTGCCAGGAAGGGAGGGGGGATGAGTCATAAGAGGGCCAATGAGAGCTGCATGGTTGCAGAGCTTCAGCTGCCCACAGTTAAAATAGTTGCAGCCAGACTTAGTGGAGGGAGATTTCTGCAGCACATTTGGCAAGCACAGTATATATAAAATAATAAAATAAAATAATATGCAAAGTGGTTGGTTGGAAGTTTCAGAATGGCAAAGATGTTTTTATTACAAATTACGTGAGCAGACTGCAGTTCCTCTTTAAAGAGGAAGTAAACCCTGATGGGTTTACTTCCTCTTTCATTCCCTGCAAAGGTAAAGCATAATGGACTACTATGCATCGCATAGTAGTCCATTATGTGTCACTTACCTGACACAGGAGCCAGCGATGTCACCGCTGTCCCCTGTAGTTCCGAGCGTCCATCTTCTTGGTGGGTCTCGCTGCTCCGGCGCCGTGATTCGCCGGAGCAGCAATGACATCACTCCTGCACATGCGCACGGGAGCCGACACTTGCAGCATATCGCCGCGATCTGCGGCTTACCCAGTGCGCCTGCGCGCCGCTGTCTATGGTGCATGCGCCGTAGACAGCGGTGGCTGTCTTCAGGTAAATATCTCCTAAACCGTATAGGTTCAGGAGATATTTCTTGGACCTACAGGTAAGCCTTAATCTAGGCTTACCTGTAGGTCAAAGTGGTTTGTAAGGGTTTACAACCACTTTAATGAACAAGCACAGATCTCCTCCACCAATCGAGAGTGCTAGCAGCTCACCTCATCTGATGGACCCCTCAGCATGAATAGGGTCAAACAAGCGGTCCCTTAATACAGGGTACATATAGTATTCCACTTTCACCTCTATAGCGCTAGGGATATATTTCTAGTCAGTGTAGATCACATGTATCCAAAAGTAGACTCCACCGGTTTCAAAATGAGCGGACATGCAATGGCAATAAAAGTACAAAATAGTGCTCTCCGTATGGTAAAATGAATATGAATTTATTAAACGACTATTGCACTTACATGTTTTTGGACTGTACCCCAGTGCGAAGGATCGACAGTAAAAACGATCATAATAGCCACGAGTATGAACGGAGGACACAGGTGACGTCACGTGGTCATGTGATTCCATACGCGTTACATCCCAAGGGGCGGGACTTCATCAGCGGTGCACCACCGTGCTTGTTCATTAACCACCTTAGCCCCGGAAGATTTTACCCCCTTCTTTACCAGAGCACTTTTTGCGATTTGGCACTGCGTCGCTTTAACTGACAATTGCGCGGTCGTGCAAAGTTGCACCCAAACAAAATTGATGTCCTTTTTTTCCCACAAATAGAGCTTTATTTTGGTGGTATTTAATCACCTCTGCGATTTCTATTTTTTGCGCTATAAACAAAAAAAGAGTGACAATTTTGAAAAAAAAACACAATATTTTTTACTTTTTGCTATAATAAATATCCTATTTTTTTTTTTTTTATAATTTTTTCCTCAGTTTAGGCCGATACATATTCTTCTACATATTTTTAGTAAAAAAAAAAAAAATCGCAATTAGGGATTATTGACTGGTCTGTGCAAAAGTTATAGCATCTACAAAATAGGGGATAGATTCATGGCTTTTTTTTTTTTTATACTAGTAATCTGCAATTTTTTTTCGTGACTGCGACATTATGGCAGACATATCAGACACTTTTGACACATTTTTGGGAATTTGTGCTATAAAATTGCACTGATTACTGTGTAAATGTGACTGGCAGGGAAGGGGCTAACACGAGGGGGGCGCTGTAGGGGTTAATATGTTCCCTATGGGAGTGATTCTAACTGTGGGGGGAGGGGACTCACAAGGGGAGGAGACCAATCGGTGTTCCTCTGTACTGGGACACACACCATCGGTCTCCTCTCCTCTGACAGGACATGGATCTGTGTGTTTACATACACAGATCCACGGTCCTGCTGTGTTCCCGGGCAATCGCGGGTGCCCGGCAGTCATTGTGGCCGCCGGGCACACGCACTGGGTCCCGAGCGATGCCACGGGTGCGCGCACGCGACGCCAGCGGCGCGCGCACCCCCTAGACGGCCGGGAATCAGAGGACGTCATATGACGCCCACCCAGGATGGGAGATCCCATCTGTGGGCGTCATATGTCTATAGGTCGGGGCTGAAGTGGTTAATAGGATCACCCTGTATGGACACTTGTTGGTGCCTCTATGGACTTTCTTTTCTTGCTATACATTATGTCTTTTTACTATACATTATGTCTTTTTGTGTTTAATTGTTTTGCGCTGAACAGCTTTTTATTTATTTCTCTGTAAAGCCTCATACACACGATAGGACTTTGTACAAACTTTCCCTTGGATTTTTGTACAAAGGGTGTCGGCCCTGAACTTGTATTGCATACAGACAGCAGGACTTTTTCAGCCAACTTTCACCAAATCATGTGTTTTTTCTGCTCTTTACCGCCACCTTTGGTCAACTTCTGTATTGTTGTCTGATCTTTTGCATTGGTTCTGAGCATGCCTGTTTGTACTTTGTACAAAAGTCCTATGGTTTTCTGTACACACGATCAGACTTTGCTCCATCGGACTTTTGTTGCCAGAAAGTTTGTCCGTTCACACAGCCAACAAAAGTCCGATGAAAGCCAAAAAAGTTTGTCCGATGGAGCGTACACGCGGTCGGATGTTGCTCCAAAACAGCTAATTTGCATTTTTGTTGTCAAAAAGTTTGATCGTGTGTATGGGCCTAAAGGATTTGATAAGTTGGTCGTCAGTGTTCAGCTGCTGTCTCTGTGATATATTTATTGCGCTGATTGATTCCTTGTTTTTATCTGCTTACCATTATCACTGAAGTTGAAAGTAAAAGAAAATTCAAAATTTTGGGTTGTCCCCAGAAAAGTAATAGGGGTAAATCTTCCAATGGGGGGACTAGTGCTGGTGACCTGGGGGTCCCCAAGGAATTCCCTTAATTTGCAGGGATTTCTTTCCACTTCCTGCTTGGCTATGGGACAGGACGTGAAGGAAAATCTTCGCAATGGGAGACTTAAGGCCCATACACACGATCAAACTTTTTGACAACAAACATGCAAATTAGCTGTTTTGGAGCAACATCCGACCGTGTGTACGCTCCATCGGACAAACTTTTTTGGTTTTCATTGGACTTTTGTTGGCTGTGCGAACGGACAAACTTTCTGGCAACAAAAGTCTGATGGAGCAAAGTCTGATTGTGTGTATAGAAAACCATAGGACTTTTGTACAAAGTACAAACAGGCATGCTGAGAACCAATGCAAAAGATCAGACAACAATACAGAAGTTGACCAAAGGTGGCGGTAAAGAGCAAAAAAACACATGATTTGGTGAAAGTTGGCTGAAAAAGTCCTGCTGTGTGTATGCAGTACAAGTTCAGGGCCGACGCCCTTTGTACAAAAATCCAAGGGAAAGTTTGTACAAAGTCCTATTGTGTGTATAAAGGCCCGTACACACGGTCGGACTTTTTGACAACAAACATGCAAATTAGCTGTTTTGGAGCAACATCCGACTGTGTGTACGCTCCATCGGACAAACTTTTTCCGTTTTCATCGGACTTTTGTTGGCTGTGCGAACGGACAAACTTTCTGGCAACAAAAGTCCGATGGAGCAAAGTCCGACCGTGTGTATGCAAAAGCATCGGACTTTTGTACAAGGTACAAACACGCATGCTCAGCACCAATGCCAACGATCGAACTACAATACAGAAGTTGACCAAAGGTGGCGCTGGAGTCATTGAACGTCCTCTTTTGAAGTGGCGTCAGTACATTGTGATGTCACTACGTTCGTGTTTGTTGTCAAAAAGTCCGATCGTGTGTATGCAATACAAACTTGTGGACCACGCCCTTTGTACAAAAGTCCACGGGAAAGTTTGTACAAAGTCCGATCGTGTGTATGGGGCTTAAGGCTTAATTGAGAAAAAAATCCCACAGGGGTTATAACCCTTAAGGCCCGTACACACGATCAGACTTTTTGACAACAAACATGCAAATTAGCTGTTTTGGAGCAACATCCGACCGTGTGTACGCTCCATCGGACAAACTTTTTCGCTTTTCATCTGACTTTTGCTGGCTGTGCGAACAGACAAACTTTCTGGCAACAAAAGTCCAATGGAGCAAAGTCTGATCGTGTGTACAGAAAACCATAGGACTTTTGTACAAAGTACAAACACGCATGCTCAGAACCAATGCAAAAGATCAGACAACAATGCAGAAGTTGACCAAAGGTGGCAGTAAAGAGCAGAAAAACGACGTGATTTGGTGAATGTTGGCTGAAAAAGTCCTGCCGTGTGTATGCAATACAAGTTCTCGGGCCGACGCCCTTTGTACAAAAATCCACAGGAAAGTTTGTATAAAGTCCGATCATGTGTATGAGGATTTGCTCTATCCAAAATGAAAAAAAAAAGTTTTGCCTATAGCTCTACTTTAAGGAGAGACTGATTGGGATTCTGATGTAAGAAGACTCTAATGAGGACTCTGATGTAAAGAGGCTCTGATAGGCTCAAGTTTATTTGGAATTTCTTTGCTTTGTTTTACTGAACTTTTTTTCTGCTGTTCTAAATCATATCATGCGAATTACAAATAAAACTCGAGTTAAAAAAACTCTAATTAAAACGTATTCATTTCCGTTTGATTTGTTCTTTTATAAAACTGTTTTGTTTTTTTTCAGCCTGCGAAAATGTGTAAAAATGTATGATGTGCCCCTCAGTTTGGCCTAGACATTCAAAAGATAAGAAGCTCTGGTGTTCAGCTTTGCACATGGGTGATAATGAGCATTCGCTTGTAGCAAAAGGTTTTCAAGAACGCTCAAAAAAACATTTCACCGTCCATTCAGCAGAAAAGCAATTAGGATGAGAGTAATCCACATCAGAACATGGTACATCTGACAAGCTACCTGACAACGTACAATCAGAAGAAATAACGATAGTGTTCCTGGAACAGGAATCCCTAAACAGAACAAGTAAATTAAGCCGGTGATCAGAAGTAAAGAGGACATTTTACCCATTAAAACACAGAACTGACTCTGAAACGTATAGACTGTCAGTAATTTTTACTTGCTCCACGTCTCATCTTTGAGTCGGAGGGGATGAATTACTAAAATAATAGTTTGTTCTTTTAACCAAAAGACAGCATTTACGCAGTGCTTTTTATATCCTGTACATTCAATCATATCAATCCTTGCCCTCAAGGAGCTTACAGTTCCTGTCTAATATGCAGACATTCAACAATCAGCCCTAGCATTTTGACCGACCACCTAATGAGTAGGTCCCCCTTCTGCCACCAAAACACTTCTGACCCACTGTGGCATGGTCTCCACAAGATCTCTGATGGCATGCTGTGGTATCTGGCACCAAGCTATCAATAGCAGATTTGTAGGTCCTGTAAGTTGGGAGGTGGGACCTCCATGGATTGGACATGTTTTTCCAGCACATCCCACAGATGCTTAATTGGATTTAGATCTGGAGAATTTGGAGACAAAATCAACGCCTCAAAGATACCTGCTTTCATTGCTCCATGGTGTGGTTTTTATGCTCACATGTCCATTGTAGGGTAGGCTGACCAGACATCCCCATTTTCCGGGGACAGTCTCCGGATGTGGGACGTTCTCCCTGGACGGAATCCGGTTTTGTTTTTCGATTGGCACGGTAGCAGCCATGGCACTATTTTTGGCTGCTTAGTCTCAAGCGCTTCCGCATTTTAGCTCGGGGAATCGGGCTGTATCGCCTGTTGCCCATCCCATCAGCACTTCCTGGCTCCTTGCTCACTCCGCCCCCTGTCCAATCAGACAATCCGCCTCAAATTGGTGTCCGTTCAACCCTGCCCACACTCCAGCCTCCTGCAAGCAATGCATGCACTGTGCTCAGCCTACTGAAAACCAGCCTGAGAGGGGATGCATAATTGGTGAGTGAGCCATCTGCTTCAGGAACAGCTCTCCTCTCTACCCAGACCCTCTTGCTTCTTTCCCTTCTCATTTCATTTTCCCCCTGTGTAGACTGGGGGGGGGGGGATTGTGCAGACTGGGGGGGGGGGGGGGATTGTGCAGACTGAAGGTGGGATTGTGCAGACGGAGGGGGGGATTGCGCAGACTGAGGGGGGAAGGATTGTGTAGACTGAGGCGGGGGGGGGGGGGTGGTTGTGCAGACTGGGGGGGGGGGGATTGTGCAGACTGGGGAGGGGGATTGTGTAGACTGGGAAGGGGGATTGTGTAGACTGGGATGGAGGATTGTGCAGACTGGGAAGGGGGATTGTGCAGACTGGGGAGGGGGATTGTGCTGGCTGGGGGGGGAGGATTGTGCAGACTGAGGGGAGGATTGTGCAGACTGGTGGGGAATTGTGCAGACTTGGGAATCTACTGTGCTCTGGACGGTGGTCTGAGAGGAGGCCTGTAATATACACAGTGCTCTGGATGGTGGCAAGTAATATTTATTTTTTTAGCTCATGGACGAAATGTGAGAATTAATGTATATTTGAGGAAAATATGCTTATAAAATAGTTTACCATTTGCCAATAAAAAAAAGAAAAATATGTCCCCGGATTTCATTTTGAAAATCTGGTCACCTTATTGTAGGGCACTTTTGGCTGTGGACACAGGTAAGCATGGGCAACCTGAAAGGTATGATGCACTGTGTGTTCTGACATTTTTCTATCTGAAAACAGCATTAACTTTTTCAGCAAGTTAGGCTAAAGATTGAATCAGACTACATAGGCCAGCCTTTAGCTCCCCACATGCATCAATGGACACCCATGACCCTGTCGCCAGTTTTCCTTCCTTGGACCACTTTTGGTAGGCCATGACCACTGCAGACCGGGAACATCCCCCAAGAGCTGCAATTTTTTGAGTTGCCCTGATCTAGCCAAAACAATTTGGCTCTTTCAATCCCTGCTTTCAATACATCAACTTCAGGGACAGCAAGTTCACCTGCCCCCTGATATATCACCTTATGAGACAGTGTGCTTTAACTTCTCCCACGCATAATTGGAGGTTCAGAGTCAACATGGACTCAATTAATTTACCTTTTTACAAACAATGTTTACAAGATTCATAAAGACATGGATGAGCGAGTTTGGGGTGGAGGAGCTTCACAGTCCTGACCTCAACCCGATAGATCACCTTCTCATTCAAGTGAAGGGAACTCCTAAGGCGTCAGCATACCAAGACATTTGGCACAATTTAATGGTCCCAACTTTGTGGGAAAAGTTGGGGGGTGGCTGCTTCCTGTTCTAACATTACTCCACAGTAGTAAACAAAGCAAGGTCCATAAAGACATGGATTAGCAAGTTTGGGGTGGAGGAACTTGACTGGTCTGCACAGAGCCCTGACCTCAACCTGATAGGACACCTTTGGGATGAATTAGATTGCAGATTGTGAGCCTGATCTTCTCTTCAACATCAGTGCCTGACCTCACAAATGCACTTCTAGAAGAATGGTCAAACATTCCCATAGACACACTCCTAAACCTTGTGGACAGACTTCCCAAAAGAGTTGAAGGTGTTATAGCAGCAAAGGGTGGGCCAACTCAATATTGAACCGTATGGACTAAGACAGATGTCCCAATACTTTTGGTAATATGGTGCCTTACAGTATTGGAGAGCATGCATTTTTGTATATATAGGGCAGAACAGAAGGAAAAAAACCCTAAGGTGGGACTTTGCGGGACTTTGTAGGCACTACTACACATGAAAATTCTCAATCAATATAAAAAATTGTTTATTCAAAAAAATATATATCACAAAATATGAAATATACACCTGGTGTTGAAACACAACAATACACAAATGTGGGAATAAAAAAACCGTCATCGAAAGATCATGTACCAGACACGTTTCGGAAAATCTTTTCTTCATCAGGGTTCACAGAGAGAAATTTACATCTGGAGAATTACAGAATACAAAATGATTAATGATCAACATTGCCATCACTAAATTATTCCTAAAATATTTTCACCCATACAATACACTTACATTATAACCATTGACCCAGCACATGAAAATCCACATAATTAAAAGAAGGAAATTCCATGACCCCACGCTTGGCTCCGCGGACACATCATCCAATGGCTGACATAAATCCCTACACTAGGCTGTAGGTTCCCAGATGGTGTTGAAAGACACCCCACACCAGAAAGTGGGGTAGGGTGCCTGTGTGCGTGCTGGGGTCCAAGGATGTGGAACCTGGAATCAAGGCACTTGAATGAATGGGCTGAGCTAGTAAAACCATGTAAGTACAGAAACTCTGTTAGAGAAAGCATACCTCCACCCAGGAATACCGGTATTTACGGGTAGGTAGATTGGTTGACAGGTTACTAAATCGTAGATGATCCTGATAAGACGTCACAAATCGGGACAGCTGCGATATCCACATAACCAATATGGCAAAACCATGTAATGTGGCACTGTTATACAAGCTGTACACTCACTATGTTACATTGTAGCAAAGTGTCATTTCATCATTGTTGTCACATGAGGGCAGATAGAACAGTTGCAATACAATTCAATACAGGAGGAATAATAGGGCCCTGCTCATTAGTGCTTACAATCTAAAAGGGAGGGTCAAGTCATACAGTGGTGTGAAAAAGTGTTTGCCCCCTTCCTCATTTCCTGTTCCTTTGCATGTTTGTCACACTTAAGTGTTTCGGAACATCAAACCAATTTAAACAATAGTCAAGGACAACACAAGTAAACACAAAATGCAATTTGTAAATGAAGGTGTTTATTATTAAAGGGGAAAAAAAATCCAAACCATCATGGCCCTGTGTGAAAAAGTGATTGCCCCCCTTGTTAAAACATACTATAACTGTGGTTGTCCACACCTGAGTTCAATTTCTATAGCCACACCCAGGCCTGATTATTGCCACACCTGTTCACAATCAAGGCATCACTTAAATAGGAGCTGCTTGACACAGTAAGGTCCACCAGAAGATCCTTAAAAGCTACACATCATGCCGAGACCCAAAGAAATTCAGGAACAATTGAGAAAGAAAGTAATTGAGATCTATCAGTCTGGAAAGGGTTATAAAGCCATTTCCAAAGCTTTGGGAATCCAGCGAACCACAGTGAGAGCCATTATCCACAAATGGCGAAGACATGGAACAGTGGTGAACCTTCCCAGGAGTGGCCGGCCGCCCAAAATTACCCCAAGAGCACAGCGACGACTCATCCAAGAGGTCACAAAAGACCCCACAACAATGTCCAAGGAACTGCAGGCCTCACTTGCCTCAGTTAAGGTCAGCGTTCATGCCTCCACCATCAGGAAAAGACTGGGCAAAAATGGCCTGCATGGCAGAGTTCCAAGGAGAAAACCACTGCTGAGCAAAAAGAACATCAAAGCTCGTCTCAATTTCTCCACAACACATCTTGATGATCCCCAAGACTTTTGGGACAACATTCTGTGGACCGATGAGACAAAAGTGGAACTCTTTGGAAGGTGTGTGTCCAAGTATATCTGGCGTAGAAGGAACACTGCATTTCATAAAAAGAACATTATACCAACAGTAAAATATGGTGGTGGTAGTGTGATGGTCTGGTGCTGTTTTGCTGCTTCAGGACCTGGAAGACTTGCCGTGATAAAAGGAACTATGAATTCTGCTGTCTACCAAGAGATCCTGAAGGAGAATGTCCGACCATCTGTTCGTGTACTCAAGCTGAAACGAACTTGGGTTCTGCAGCAGGACAATGATCCTAAACACACCAGCAAGTCCACCACCGAATGGCTGAAGAAAAACAAAATGAAGACTTTGGAGTGGCCTAGCCAAAGTCCTGACCTGAATCCTATTGAGATGTTGTGGTATGACCTTAAAAAGGCCGTTCATGCTCGAAAACCCTCTAATGTAACTGAATTAGGACAATTCTGCAAAGATGAGTGGGCCAAAATTCCTCCAGGACGCTGTAAAAGCCTCATTGCACGTTATCGCAAACGCTTGGTTGCAGTTGTTGCTGCTAAGGGTGGCCCAACCAGTTATTAGGTTTAGGGGGCAATCACTTTTTCACACAGGGCCATGATGGTTTGGATTTTTTTTCACCTTTAATAATAAACACCTTCATTTACAAATTGCATTTTGTGTTTACTTGTGTTGTCCTTGACTATTGTTTAAATTGGTTTGATGTTCCGAAACACTTAAATGTGACAAACATGCAAAGGAACAGGAAATGAGGAAGGGGGCAAACACTTTTTCACACCACTGTACATAAGGTAATAACTCTGTGGAGGGTGAGCTGGTGGAGAACAAAAGTGCAGTTCTTAGGTGGAGGCAGGATAGTCTTCTCTAAAGAGGGGGTATTTCAGTTAGTTATAGGATTATAGTTTCCCTTTAAGGACTACATTGGTACGACGCTGTGATGGTCCTACAGAATGACAATCACTGGCTCTCCTTGAGTGGTGAAACAAATATCAGTTAATCTGATTTGCTTCAAAGGTTACAGCGATCAATAAGTAGTTGTGCTGTGCTCCAACACTTTGCTACGTTGTGCTCAATTCAGAGGTGCTGTATTAGAGTCCTAAAAATCCACTTAAAAGGTGAGAAAGGACACAGCTCCTTAAGCTCACAGTTTAAAACAGGAGACACAAAAACCCATATGAAACATAGCAAAGAATTTGCGGAATATGAAGCACCTGATTATTTAATGTAGGACACTAACTGAATTTACAGCCATCACGTTAATCCTGCTTGATTCGCTTTGCTACTCTGCATCTATTATCCTTCCCTTTCCCAGTATCTCATTTGTTGCTCATTTATTTTCTCAAAGCCTCTAGCATATATTTAACCACTTGTAGACCAACATGTTAAACCCCTTTCCTATTCAGGCCATTTTTCTGTTTTCAGCACTGATATTTTGACTGACAACCACACAATCATGCAGCACTGTACCCATATAAATTTTATATATTTTTTTTTAGAGACAGAGCTTTCTTTTGGTGGTATTTTTTATCGCTGGGTTTATATTTTTTTACTATATAAAGGGAAAAAGAACAAAAAGCATGAAAAAAAGTGGTATAAAACAAATAAATAATCTTTCCTCATACATTTAGGCCAGAATGTATTTTGCTACATTTCTTTGGGAAAATAACAACACCAACTAAGTGCTTTTGAAAATGACTTGACCCTGATGTTTTTACTGCCTATCTCAGTACAAACACTCCCAAAATAACCCATTTTTGAAAAGTAGACACGCTAAGATATTTAGTAAAAGGCATAGCGAGTTTTTTTAAGTTGTTAATTTTGGCCACAATTTTTATGAAATTAAATTAAAAAAGTAAATAAAATGTATTTTTTTCACAAAGTTGTAATGTTTTCCCACACATACTCACACAACATGGACATACTTACAATTAATCTCAAAACACAGTCTGATACTTCTCCCAATTATAGGGATACCACATGTGCGAGACTTTTTTCAGCCTAGAGGCATAGAGGAGCCCAAAATCCAAAAAGCACCTTCAAGCTTTCAAGCTTTGAAGTGCATCCGGAAAGTATTCACAGCACTTCACTTTTTCCACATTTTGTTATGTTACAGCTGTATTCCAAATAGGGATGAGCTTCGTGTTCGAGTCGAACGCATGTTCGACTCGAACATCGGTCGTTCGTGCGTTCGCCGAATTCCGAACGTTTGGGCCGTTCGCGGCAAAATTCGTGTGGCCCACAATGCATTGCGATGGCGCAATGCATTGCTGTCTCACGATTGGCCAAGCATGCACTGTGACCCCGCATGCTTGGCCAATCGCAGCGCCAGTAGCGAGGAGAGCAATGGTTGGCCACAGGCATCCTGCCTGTGGCCAATCATAGCTCAGGCTGTGTAGTGCACGCCCCACACTATATAAAGCTGCCTTTCAGGCGGACTCGTGTAGTGTTTGTTAGCATCTGAAGCAGTGGGTGTTCTGTGTACCTTCAACACAGTTACACACCAATCGTTTTTGGCTGATTTACTATTTTGCTCTTGTGTAGCGGTTACTGTCTGTGCCCTGACCGCAGTCAGTAGTGTTAGTGCGTGCTGTCTGCGTGCTCTGTACCCAGTACATACCACTATATACACCTACATAGCTGTTCTCTATTTGAGCCCGATTGGCATTTGCTGGAGTTATTGGAAGTTGTGTGTGCCTCCAGCACAGCACAGTATACATCTGTATATACCCCTTTAACTCTGCTGTTTTCTGGTTATTGTCTGCGTGCCCTGACCGCAGTATACACCGTGATATTCACCTCACCTATATAGCTAGTGGTCCATCTTTAACAATAGAGCTTGCAGTCAGTAGTGTCACTCAGGAGATAGTGCGTGCTGTGTGCCTGCTCTGTACCCAGTACATACCGCTATTATCCACCTACATAGCTGTTCTCTATTTGGGCCCGATTGGCATCTGCGGGAGTTATTGGAAGTTGTGTGTGCCTCCAGCACAGCACAGTATACATCTGTATATACCCCTTTAACTCTGCTGTTTTCTTGTTATTGTCTGCGTGCCCTGACCGCAGTATACACCGTGATATTCACCTCACCTATATAGCTAGTGGTCCATCTTTAACAATAGAGCTTGCAGTCAGTAGTGTCACTCAGGAGATAGTGCGTGCTGTGTGCCTGCTCTGTACCCAGTACATACCGCTATTATCCACCTACATAGCTGTTCTCTATTTGGGCCCGATTGGCATCTGCGGGAGTTATTGGAAGTTGTGTGTGCCTCCAGCACAGCACAGTATACATCTGTATATACCCCTTTAACTCTGCTGTTTTCTGGTTATTGTCTGCGTGCCCTGACCGCAGTATACACCGTGATATTCACCTCACCTATATAGCTAGTGGTCCATCTTTAACAATAGAGCTTGCAGTCAGTAGTGTCACTCAGGAGATAGTGCGTGCTGTGTGCCTGCTCTGTACCCAGTACATACCGCTATTATCCACCTACATAGCTGTTCTCTATTTGGGCCCGATTGGCATCTGCGGGAGTTATTGGAAGTTGTGTGTGCTTCCAGCACAGCACAGTATACATCTGTATATACCCCTTTAACTCTGCTGTTTTCTTGTTATTGTCTGCGTGCCCTGACCGCAGTATACACACCGTGATATTCACCTCACCTATATAGCTAGTGGTCCATCTTTAACAATAGAGCTTGCAGTCAGTAGTGTCACTCAGGAGATAGTGCGTGCTGTGTGCCTGCTCTGTACCCAGTACATACCGCTATTATCCACCTACATAGCTGTTCTCTATTTGGGCCCGATTGGCATCTGCGGGAGTTATTGGAAGTTGTGTGTGCCTCCAGCACAGCACAGTATACATCTGTATATACCCCTTTAACTCTGCTGTTCTATAAAAAAGGCATCTGCAGGAGTTAGTGGGTGTTGTGTGCCTCCAGCACAATATAAACTACCCAACTACTGTTTTACCCAACTCCCTTCAGGCCATTACCATGTCTGGAAGGCCAGCAAGGAGAGGCAGACAGGCACGAGCCGATAAAAGAGGGCAAGCAGGCTCTGTGTCTAGAGACAACAGTGCTGGTCGTGGACGCGGTGCATTGTCATCAGCACGTGGCCATGGGACATGCTTGTCCTTCTTTTCTGCAGCTGGACATGTTGAACCGCAACATGCCAACGACTTGGTAGAGTGGATGACCAAGCCCTCTTCATCCTCCTCATCCTCTCTCACCCAGTCTCAGGGTAGTAGAAAAGCAGCTGCCAACACATCGTCGTCCCTCCTCTCAATGTCATCATCAGTGACTCCTTCCCTAGACCCACCACGTCCTCCTGAGGAGTCTCCTGAACTCTTTGAGCACAGTGTTGGGTACATGCTCCAGGAGGATGCCCAGTGTTTGGTGGGCTCTGATGATGACACTCAGCTAGAGGAAGGCAGTAGCGTGAGCACAGAGAGAGGGGATGCTCAAGAAGGACAGCAATCTGGCAGTCATGTTCCACAAGCTGCAGCATACTGCCAGGTTTGCTACAGCGATGAAGAGGGAGGGGATGATGAGGGCACTGACTCCACGTGGGTGCCTGGAAGGAGGGAGGAGGAGGAGGAGGAGGCACATGTCCAACGAGGCAGGATGCCCTCCGGGGGCCAGCTTAGGGGCAGCACACCGACTGAATCACACCGCAGAGCTCCGCCTGCGCAGAGCGCTTCCTCTGCGCAGAGCGCTTCCTCTGCGCGTTATTCTAAAAGTTCTTTGGTGTGGGCCTTTTTTGAGACGAGTGCATCAGATCGCACCGCTGCTATTTGCAACATATGTCTCAAGCGTATCTCACGTGGCCAAAACATGCTTGACCAGACATATGTTGACCTGCCATGCAGCTCGTTGGCAAGCATACCTCAAAGACCCACACCAAAGAACAAAGCGGACCTCTCCTTGCTCCTCATCAGCTGGCATCTCCAACCCCACTAGACCTTCAGTCCTCTCTGAAACCTGCTCTGAGAGGAATGAAGGTGTAGAATTAGGTGTGTCACAGCCAAGTGCTTCCGGGAACTCTGCTAGTGGTACATCCACGTCCGATTATAGCAGACAAATGTCCCTGCCCCAGCTGCTGGACCGGCGGAAGAAATTTACTCCCAGCCATCCACATGCCCAGCGGTTGAATGCTAGCTTGGCTAAATTGCTAGCACTTCAACTGCTGCCTTTTCAGTTGGTAGACTCGGCCCCCTTCCGTGAGTTTGTACAATGTGCGGTTCCTCAGTGGCAGGTCCCCAAACGCCACTTTTTCTCACGGAAGGCGATTCCGGCTCTCTACCGGCATGTGGAAGGCAATGTCCTTGCCTCGCTGGACAGGGCGGTCAGCGGTAAGGTGCATATTACCGCTGACTCATGGTCCAGCAGGCATGGACAGGGACGTTACCTGTCTTTCACGGCCCATTGGGTCACTCTCCTGGCTGCTGGGAAGGATGCAGGACAAGGTGCAGTAGTGTTGGAGGTTGTTCCGCCACCACGCCTCCAAAATGCTACTATTGGTTGTGACACACCTCTCTCCTCCACCCCCTCCTCTTCTTCTTCCTCCATGGCCTCTTCCAGTGCTCTGTCCTCAGAACCAGCGGTGCTCCGTAGGCGTTGCAGGGGCTACGCAAGTACGCAGGCAAAACGATGCCATGCCGTGCTTGCGCTGGTTTGTTTGGGGGACAGGAGCCACACTGGGGCGGATGTTTTGTCAGCTCTGCAGGGGCAGGCCGAGAGGTGGTTGACACCACGCCAGCTTAAGCCAGGAATGGTGGTTTGCGACAATGGCACCAACCTCCTCTCCGCCCTCCGACAGGGACAACTGACCCATGTGCCCTGTGTAGCTCACGTCCTTAACCTGGTGGTGCAGCGGTTCTTGGGCAGGTACCCCGGCTTACAGGATGTCCTGAAACAGGCCAGGAGAGTCTGTGTGCATTTCCGCCGATCATTTAATGCCTGTGCTCGGCTGGCTGAGCTCCAAAAGGAGTTGAACCTGCCCAAGAACCGCCTTATATGTGACATGCCCACCAGATGGAACTCAACATTGGCCATGCTGCAGCGGCTGCACACGCAGCAGAGGGCCATCAATGAGTACCTGTGCGACTACGGCACCAGGACAGGGTCAGGGGAGCTTGGTTTTTTCTCGCCACGCCAGTGGGGCATGATCAGGGATGCATGCACTGTCCTGTCACCGTTTGAGGAGGCCACAAGGATGGTGAGCAGTGACAGTGCATGCATCAGTGACACTATACCTCTTGTCCACCTCTTGGAGCATACGCTGCGTGGAATAATGGACAGGGCACTTGAGGCAGAACAGAGGCAGGAAGAGGAGGACTTCCTTGCCTCTCAAGGCCCCCTTTATCCAGACAGTGTTCCTGCTGTGCCACCCATCACACAGGAAGAGGGTGAGGAGGAGGAAGAGGAGGAGGAGGATGATTGTGTCAGCATGGAGGTGGAGGCTGGCACTCAGCATCAGCAGCAGCAGTCTTATAGGGATGATTTACAGTCCCAAGAAACACGTGGACTTGTACGTGGCTGGGAGGAGGTAGCTGCGGATCATGTTGTCCTTAGTGACCCAGAGGACTCCGGACCGAATGCCTCAGCTAACCTACGCTGCATGGCCTCCCTGATCCTGCAAAGCCTGCGGAAGGATCCTCGTATTCTTCGGATCAAGGAGAGGGACCATTACTGGCTGGCCACTCTCCTTGATCCACGGTACAAGGGTAAGGTTGCCGACCTTATCTTGCCATCGCAGAGGGAGCAGAGGATGAGACATCTCCGGGAGGCCTTGCAGAAAGCTCTGTGCAACGCGTTCCCAGAGACTGGGAGGTCACAAACTCCTGGTCCTGGACAACGTGTTGCTGAGGCATCAGTCAGAAGGAGCGGTGGAGAAGGTGGCCGTCTGACTGATGCTTTCAGACAATTTTTTAGTCCGCAGCCCCAAGGTATGATTGGTTCCAGCACCCATCGCCAGCGTCTAATTTACATGGTGCAGGAATACCTAGGGGCAAGGTCAGACTTGGACACCTTTCCCACTGAAAATCCTCTGGCTTACTGGGTCTTGAGGATGGATCACTGGCCAGAGCTTGCACAGTATGCAATTGAGCTACTGGCCTGTCCTGCATCCAGCGTTCTTTCGGAACGCACCTTCAGTGCTGCTGGTGGCTTCGTTACCGATCACAGGGTGCGCCTGTCCACTGAATCAGTTGATCGACTGACCTTCATCAAGATGAATCAGTCTTGGATCACCCACAGCTACCAAGCACCTGAAGCTGATGTAACCGAATAATTTTTTTTGAAATACCACATCCCTTCAAGACTGCCTATGCTGATGCTGAGTGACTGTCCTGTTATGTTGATTGTCTATCCTCTTCCTCCTCCGCTGATATGTTGGAAGAACATTTTTGGTTCTGGGTGATGCCAGCAGCCCAATTTTTCTGCCCCTGTTTAACAGGGGCGTTTAAGTACAATTTTTGATGCAATGCTTTGCAGCAGGGCTAATTCCTGCAATAAAACTAGAGTATATGGCAGAGGTTGCAGTGTGATGGCACCAGTGCCTAAGGCCCAATTTTTCTGCCCCTGTTTAACAGGGGCGTTTAAGTACA
This sequence comes from Lithobates pipiens, assembly GCF_037356315.1. Taxonomy (NCBI): domain Eukaryota; kingdom Metazoa; phylum Chordata; class Amphibia; order Anura; family Ranidae; genus Lithobates; species Lithobates pipiens. Next base: position 646,289,990 of record NW_027507748.1, on the reverse strand, counting down.
ATTTTTGATGCAATGCTTTGCAGCAGGGCTAATTCCTGCAATAAAACTAGAGTGTATGGCAGAGGTTGCAGTGTGATGGCACCAGTGCCTAAGGCCCAATTTTTCTGCCCCTGTTTAACAGGGGCGTTTAAGTACAATTTTTGATGCAATGCTTTGCAGCAGGGCTAATTCCTGCAATAAAACTAGAGTATATGGCAGAGGTTGCAGTGTGATGGCACCAGTGCCTAAGGCCCAATTTTTCTGCCCCTGTTTAACAGGGGCGTTTAAGTACAATTTTTGATGCAATGCTTTGCAGCAGGGCTAATTCCTGCAATAAAACTAGAGTATATGGCAGAGGTTGCAGTGTGATGGCACCAGTGCCTAAGGCCCAATTTTTCTGCCCCGGTTTAACAGGGGCGTTTAAGTACAATTTTTGATGCAATGCTTTGCAGCAGGGCTAATTCCTGCAATAAAACTAGAGTATATGGCAGAGGTTGCAGTGTGATGGCACCAGTGCCTAAGGCCCAATTTTTCTGCCCCTGTTTAACAGGGGCGTTTAAGTACAATTTTTGATGCAATGCTTTGCAGCAGGGCTAATTCCTGCAATAAAACTAGAGTGTATGGCAGAGGTTGCAGTGTGATGGCACCAGTGCCTAAGGCCCAATTTTTCTGCCCCTGTTTAACAGGGACATGTAATTACAATTCTTGATATAATATTTCACAGGAGGGCCCCTTCCTGTGCCCACCCAGAGTAACTGTGAGGACTTATAGTGTTGTGGCACCAGCACCACAACCACCAAAGGTCAATTTTTCTACCACTGTTCAACAATGGCATGTAATTACAATTCTTGATATAATCGTTCACAGCAGGGCGCTCCAGCGCCCACCAAGAGTCACTTTGAGGGCTTACAATGTTGTTGCAAAACCAACACCTTGTTCTGCCATTTCTGCAGAGCATATAGGGCAGGCCCCTACTTTCAAACATCCAATTTACAAACATCTCCTACTTGCAAACGGAAGGAGACAACAGCAAGTGAGATGAAAAAAGATGGACGACAAAACAAATTATACAGGGGTGATAACCCTTCCCTATGTTTTCCAAAAAGCTTAAAAATATTTTTTTTGACTGGAGCTACACTTTAAAAATGTACCGGTTGAAAATGACAAACAGATTCAACTTAACACAACAAACCTACACAGTCCCTGTCTTGTTTGCACCGCCTGTATACTTCTGTTCTGAGTATATAGGGCCTGGGGGCCACACGCATTTCCTTTTTTTAATATGGGTACAGGGTTCCCCTTAATATGCGTACAAGACCCAAATAGGCTGGTAATGGGCAGGGAGGGCTACCCATGCCATTTTTCTGAATGATTTTCAACCATATTGCAGGAACCAGATATAACATTAAAACCGCAAGCAGTTTTAAATGGTGTTATTTCCGCTTAATGTCATTTTGTGCAGGGACTGTTCTAAACACGAGAAACACGTGGCACTTCACAGGCATACTACAGACACCCACCAGGCACCATATTTAAAGGAATATTTCACTTTTTTTTTTTCACTTTAATCGTCATTAAAATCAGTGCTCCCGCCAAAACGGTAGCTTTTAAAACTTTTTTTTGCAGTGACCCATGTCCCCTGAGGCAGGAGGCAGGTCACCAAACCCTTTTTAGGACACTATCTTGCATATTAGCCATTAAAATTAGCACTTTCCAATTCGAACGTTCGAGTCCCATAGACTTCAATGGGGTTCTAACGTTCGTACCGAACGCGGGGGTTGTTCGCAAGTTCTGGTGCGAACCGAACCGGGGGGTGTTCGGCTCATCCCTAATTCCAAAATGGATTAAATTCATTATTGTCCTCAAAATTCTACAAACAATACCCCATAATGACAACATGAAAGAATTTTATTTGAAATCTTTGCAAATGTATTTAAAATAAAAAAGGAAACCAAAAAATAACATGTACAGAAGTATTTACAGCCTTTGCCTAATACTTTGTTGAAGCACCTTTGGCACCAATTACAGCCTCAAGTCTTTTTGAGTATGTTACAAGCTTGGCACACATATTTTTGGGCAGTTTCTCCCATTCTTTTTTGCAGGACCACTCAAGCTTCATCCGGTTGGATGGGGAGTGTTGGTGCACAGACATTTTCAGATCTCTTCAGAGATGTTTAATGGAGTTCAAGTCTGGGCTCTGGCTGGGCTACTCGCAGAGTATAGCCACTCCTTTGTTATCTTGGCTATGTGCTTAGGGTCGTTGTCCTGTTAGAAGATGAACCTTCGCCCCAGTCTGAGGTCCAGAGCGCTCTGGAGCAGGTTTTCATCAAGAATGTTTCTGTACATTGCTATATTCATCATCCCTCGATCCTGACTAGTCTCCCAGTTCCTGCCGCTGAAAAACATCCCCACAGCATCACCATGCTTCACTGTAGGGATGGTATTGGCCAGGTGATGTACAGTGCCTGATTTCCTCCAGGCATGACTCTTGTCATTCAGGCCAAATAGTTCAATCTTTGTTTCATCAGACCAGAGAAATTTGTTCCTCATGGTCTGAGAGTCCTTCAGGTGCCTTTTGGCAAACTCAAGGTGGGCTGTTATGTGCCTTTTACTGAGAGGCGGCTTCCGTCTGGCCACTCTACCATACAGGCCTGATTGGTGGCATTCTGCAGAGATGGTTTTTCTTCTGGAAGGTTCTCCTGTCTCCACAGAAAAACACTGGAGCTCTGTCTGAGTGACCATTGGATTCTTGGTCACCTCGCTGAGTAAGACCCCCCCCCCCCCAATAATTCAGTTTGGCCAGCTGTAGGAAGAGTCCTGGTGGTTCCAAACTTCTTTCATTTAGGGATGATTGGAGGCCACTGTGCTCATTGGGACCTTCAATGCTGCAGATATATTTCTGTACCCTTCCCCAGATCTGTGCCTTGATACAATCCTGTCTCAGAGGTCTACAGACAGTTCCTTGGACTTCATGGCTTGGTTTGCACCCTGACATGCACTGTGTCAGGGCTGGCTTAGCCCTTCCTCCTCTGGGCTGGCTGCTCAGCTGTCGGATAATTGCCAGCTCTCTTCTCTTTCCACAGTTACCAGCTGTTCCCGATGATGCTCGTCTGACCTGCCTATTTAAAGCCTTCCTGCTCACTTTTTCATTTGCCTTCGCGTTGGTCACATCACAAGGAACCATCTCCTGCTGTTTGTTTCAAGACTGGCTTGCTGACATCCCTCCTGGCTTCGTATCCTGCTTGCAGTTGCTCTCCTTGGATCCATGACTTCTGGCTTGGCTGATTACCCGATCTGGTTAATGAACTTTGGACTGGCTGACTACCCGATCTGGCTACTGGACTCTGGCTATGCTTGACTACGCTTTTTTCTATTTACCTTTTATTTTTATTAATAAACAAGTGTGATTTGATTTTACTTCTGTCTCAGTCTTTTTCATGGTTTCTGACACACTGTTAACGGTGGGACCTTATATATAAACAAGTGTGTGTCCTTCCAAATCATGTCCAATCTACTGAATTTACCACAGGTGGACTCCAATCAAGTTGTAGAAACATCTCAAGGATGATCAGTGGTAACAGGATGCACCTGAGCTAAATTTTGAGTGTCATGGGAAAGGCTGTGAATACTTATGTACGTGTGATTTTTTTTTTTTTTTTTTATAAATTTGCAAAGATTTCAAACAAACTTCTTTCATGTTGTCATTACGGGGTATTGTTTGTAGAATTTTGTGGAAAATAATTAATTGAATCCACTTTGGAATAGAGCTGTAACATAACAAAATGTGGAAAAAGTGAAGAACTGTGAATACTTTCCGGATGCAATGTATAAAGTGACTAAGGCCGCGTACACACGGGCGGATTGTCTGCCCAACTAAGTTCGGCAGACAATCCGACAGACAGTCCGTTCAAAATTTGCATGAACGGACTTGACCACACACGATGAACAGACAGTCCGCTGAAAACTTGCGCGATGACGTGTACAGCACGTACGACGGGACTAGAAATACGACGTCCTATACACTGCAATGCAACCTTCGGCCGTGTAAACCTTTTCTGAGCATGCGCCATACTTACTCCGTCCAACTTGCCTACACACGAGCGGACTGTCCGCTGAAACCAAGTTTGGACGGACAAAACCAAGTTTGAACGGACTGTCTTATGGAAATTCCGTAAGACTTTGTTCGTCAGATTGTCCGCTGAAAAAGTCAGCTAAAGCCCACACACGAGCGGATTGTCCGCTGAAACACGGTTCAGCGGACTAAGTTGGACAGACAATCCGCCCGTGTGTACGCGGCCTTAACCTTTATTTTCTTCATTTTGGAAAGAGTAAGGGAGGGCTAGAGGTGGAAAATTTCTAGAAATTTTGAAGCCATGGGGAAAAAAAAATTCCCTGTTTTTCTCTGGAAAAAATTACATTTTTGAAGAATTAAAAAAAAAAATTCAGTGTGGAGTAGTTTTTTCAAATTGAAATGCAGTGTATATAAACGTATTATGCTTGGAATAAAAGTACAGATTATTCAGTAAATAAACTAAACTTGCTTTTTAAAATGTCATTTTTATTACAAATAAAACAACAAGAACTGTATGTTAAGAACATTTCAACTATACAGGAGAACAGCTAACCAGCCCCCTTTTTCCACATAATAATTTATAAGCTTTCTGCCAATGTGCCATGCTTCAAAGCTGGGCCTGCCTGTGGAATGGCGACAAACTTTTATCCTTAAAAATCTCCATATGTGACGTTTAAAAAATTCTGCAGGTTGCATGTTTTGAGTTACAGAGAATTTCTAGAATTATTGCTCACGCGCGCTCTTGATTTGACACTGTTCTTTAAAAAAAAAAAATTGCGTCACTTTTATTCGTATTACAAACATCCCTTGTAATAGAAAAAAAGCATGACAGGACCTCTTAAATCTGAGATCTGAGGTCAAAAAGACCTCACATATCATATTTACACTAAAATGCAATAAATAAAACTCATGTCAGTTGAAAAAAATACAAATAAAATGTTTCTTTAAGAGCTATGGGCGGAAGTGACGTTTTGACATCACTTCTGCCCTGCAGTGGTATGGAGTGGGTGGTACGGGTGGGGGCCATCTTCCTCTCACTTATCTCCATACCTATTAGGAGACAGGACATGATCACCTCTGCCGGCAGCTCTGGTAAGCGTCGGAGGGTACCGGAGAGTGGTGGGGGGCCCTCTCCCGCTGCCGATAAAAGTGATCTGCTGCAGACACCACTTTTATCTGAAAGCGAACCGCCCGTTAAAGATGATACCGGGGTTATGGTAGCTATCTGCTGCCATAATAAAGATATCACTCTTCAAACAGCCATGGCATAATGACGGCGGGCGGTCTGTAAGTGGTTAAAGGGTAATTCTACTTTTTTGGGGAAAAAGCAAATAAATAAAAAATAATATAGGGGATATGATTGCGACACTAATCATATTTTGATTGAATGTTATTAAAAATTACTTTTCCTTTTCAATCTGCAGCTAATGTAATTTTCTGAGAATACATTGCAATATGGCTACCTGGAGTTTTCTGTACACAGAGTGTGTACTGACCAATCCCAAGAAACATAATTTCCTGCTTGTGTGATTGGCTCACCAATTTTCCCAGATGTCTGCCTAAGGTAAAAGTCAGATTTCAGGCATCTGCTACAACAAAAAAAGTCATTTTTGGAGAGATACTTTTAATAGGAGCATGTCTGAAGGGATGCAGGCCCAGCAGATTTCCTCATAGTGCCTGACAGTTAGGAAACCACTCCCATTAGATCCACTGCACACAGAGGCACAGAGAAACACACAGGGATTTCTTCAGAATAACAAAAGGTAGGAATCTGAAACAAAGGTTGTTATAATCCTTGCAATGTACATAGATCACTCAGTGGCCAATGTTTTTTTCTCAACAAAAGGGGAGTTACGCTTTAAGGCCTAAGAGGACCAAAACTATCATCTACTCTATCCCAAAAAGCACCCAACTGGAGGAGGTACAAGATAGAACTAACAAACTAAACTGGAGTCTTTACCTTGCAGTGCCTCCTAGTGGCTGGAATGCAGATTCCTCTTGTTTGAGAACTGCATTGAGAAGTGCAGTGTTATATGAACTGTATTAGGATAGGATAGATTAGAGGAACTGAATTTATTCTCTCTTGAGAAGAGGAGATTAAGGGAGGATATGATCAACATATATAAATACATAAGTGTAAGCTCTAACGAGTAGGGCCCTCTGATTTCTCTTGTACCAAATTGTATTGTAACTGTAATGTCTGCCCTCATGTTGTAAAGCGCTGAGCAAACTGTTGGTGCTATATAAAACCTGTATAATAATGATAATAATAAGTGGTCCATATAGTGAACTTGATGTTGAATTATCCACTTTAACCACTTCCGGACAACCCACCACACATATACTTCGGCAGGGAGGCCCAGCTGTGCGAACTGACATACCTGTATGTCGGTCTATTCATAAGATATAATGGGCCGTGTGCAACCTGCCGCAGGATCGTGCCCAGTGGATTCGATCCCTGCCGGCCACCCACGATCAGGATACAGAGAGACAGAACAGGGATCTGCCTATGTAAACAAGGCAGATCCTCATTCTGACAGGGGACAATACTGAGATCTGCTGTTCCATGTGATCAGGAACAGCGATCTGGGTGTTATCCCAGTAAGCTCATCCCCTACACAGTTAGAACACACCCAGGGAACACTGTTAACCCATTGATTGTCCCCTAGTGTTAACCCCTTCCCTGCCAGTGTCATTTATACATATACTTCCAAGTGCATTTTCAGTGCACTTTTAAGTGCACGTGCAGTGCAAAGTGGATTTTCCTTTCATAAATAACCCCCAATGTGTCTCCCCAGGGGAGAACGAACAACCTGGCCAGGTCTTTCGGAAATGTTTTGCTAGGATATGCAACAGTTACTGGCTCCCAGAGAGTGAGGACAGGACTCATCCTCATCTATCCTTTAATGCCGTCTCTAGGCTTACTTGTATACAATTCAAGCCTTGCAGTATGGAACAGAGGATGCCATCCTTTTAATTCTGTAGGGTTTCCTATTATCTAATGTGCTTGAAAGTTTGAAGTAGGTGCCCTGACCTCCATAGGATTTCAAACACAAAAAGGTGAGATCTTCATGTGAACCTTCACTTCTTGGTCTCCAGCATCTAGATATAACTTGTCTGAATTTGGAAGATACTGTTGGCCATGCTGTATGAGGTGTTGGATCTCAGGAAGGAGAATAGCGGTTCTCAGATCGGAGATTGTACCCACGAATATCATGGCCTGCAGGCCACTGGGCAATTATTGTCCTCATCACCACTGAACGACTGCGGATCCAGATAAGGATCCTGGAGACTGTTAGGTTTGTTCAATATACATATTGGCTAATCTGCAGACCCGGCTGGATGTCAGTAGTTTCACTGCTTCCCCCTCTGGGAAGGCACCAAGGTTACTGCCAGATCAATATCCTGATTTGTTGCCAATCCCTTAACCGGCTTGTTATTTTTGAAAACCATCCCTTGACATCCAATGGCTTTTTACCTTACACCATCTGGCAGGAAGTTCTAGGAAACTCAAACCTAAAGGGCTGGCAGACCTGGCAGAGATACAGCTGACAAAAGTTGACTAGTCTTGCATTTCTTATCGACAGCGAAGATAGGACTTCCCCAGTTTGCTGAGTCTTTGCAGCATAGCTGAGGCTCTCATTGTTGCATTTTCGGAAGGACTTCAGTCTGCGACTACTGCAACTCTGACTTTGGACATCTTGTCCTCCATTGGCATGAATACCTACAAAGTAATAGGTTTCGATGATGGGTATGCCTAGTAGCTGATAAATTAGCTAGCTTAGCTACCTCCCTTAAAGGAACTTGTCTCCTCTGTGGAGTCACTGTTCCTGGTGCAGGAGGCAAGTCTTCCCTTACTACAAAACCAGTTAATACAGTTGTCAACCTTCCCTTGGGCCCCTCGAACCACATGGGTTACTACAGGCTACTTCTTTACCCTTTTGCCACCGTGGGATGCAACCAATGGGAAAGAGCTATAATTTGTTCAAGTGAGATACTTATACTATTGCTCTCTCTGAGGGTAACTCTACTGTATTTCTCAGAAATTCAGAACTGCTTCCAGGTAGGTCATTGCTGTAATGAGACTAGTTGGTCTGTTGATGATGGCTCCTTCCAATCTGATCAGAGTCTGAACTGATTTTTTTTTTCCCAGGACCTGGAAGACATTGCGCCGGGCTGTTGCCCAAACAAGGCTCACCAGAAGTCATTGCTCTCGCAAGATAGCCACTCCTGGACCTAATATCCTGGGAAATGCCCGGAGTTTGTGAAAAGGTCACAGTCTGCCAGATGAACTCATAGTGAACTCTTGACCAGCCAAGCAAAGGTACTTGCAGAAACATGGGTGTCTCTAAATGTGTATACAGTATACACACACACACCTGCTAGGTCTAAAGACAATCTACAATCTTAGCCTAGGTAGTGCAATTTTGATGCAACCTTTATGAGACTTGAAGCAATGCCTGTGTATTCTTGAGGTCCATGGACCCAAGTTGCATCAAAGTCGGATTAAAGTAGTGCAGGGACAACTTTGAAGTCTCTGCAAATTTAAGTCGCACCACTATGAATGGTACTCCTTGGAAATAATGGGGTACGATTTGTGGAAGCCAAGCCAAGCTGGAGAGATTGACTGCAATGATGCCCTATGCGGTTTCGGATCCTAATCCTTCTGCTTGTTGACCAAGTCCTACTTTTGACTAAAGAACATGCAGTCGTAACCTTTGTGCTCTAATGCGTCATGGCGGGAATACAATGAGTTGGAGGAAAGGAATGAAAAATTCCAATGGTTTCCTTAACGCACAGGACCCACAGATCCTAAAGCTCAAATTTGACATATAATTCTGTCAGCGGAGGCTACTGGGCGACTTGGGTTTAGGCAGACAAATAAAGATGATTATTGATTCTTTATTCTCCTTTATAGTTTTCCCAGGTTTAACCTGTCATTCAATCTTCGTTACTTTGCCTTTTGGCTATCCTCTGGTCATTGGCGATTAACACAAGGGATTAATCCTCCTTTTAGATATCACCAGATCCGACTCGAACAGTCACCACACTGACTTAAAAGCGGTACGTGTTACTTGTGGGATGAGCCATAAGGATTAACTGACCACAATGGACTACCAGAGAAACAGCATACAGTCTTGTATCCACAATGGCTAAACTGCATCACTGGCTACTTCATTTTGACTCTATGATCAGCCATCATAGAGAGTTTATCACTGACCTGAGCTCTGCTTTCATCTTGTCTGGGATCCTGACAGTCTGGCTACCGAAGTGAGCTCTACCACAGGTCACAAAACACTACCTCATCTCCAGATCCATTCACTGTCTCAGTGTCTCTGCAAAGGATATTGCTTTTCTGCTGGCAGAATGGCACCCCTGGCTAATCTGATTAAGTCTGTTTGGCTGGCTGCTTCTGAGGCAGAGGTACCCCTTAAACGATTAGTTGTTTGATTAGCTTAGTACCTGAGCATTATTATAATAGAGATCCACACAGTCAGTTTTGACAGAGTTAAAACATCAATTTTTTGCTTCTGATATACCAACTTGCCATAGCAACTTTCTAGAAGCAAGCTAAGGCTGACCCATCTGGCCAGTTTGATAAAGACTCCCTGGCCAACTGCTTCTGAGGTAGAGGTTGCCTTTAAATAAACACGGCTGTTTGATTTAGGCTTGACATGGAACCATTAGCGACGGCAGGTCTTCTCAGTGTCTGCCCATTTGCCACTGCCTCTGGCCTGCAACTTGGCTTGCATTTTGGCCGACACACCAGTTAGCAGCAATCCACTATGATTTTTGTAGAGATTTCCTTGGTCTGCCTCTTCTGGCAGTTAAATACATAGTTGTCCCTTCAGGGCTAAAGATGACCTGTCTCTGTTGCAGAAGCAGGTTGACTCTATTCTTCCTGAGAAGTGGTGTTGGTGTTGAGGGCTGGAGAGATTTACAATCCATTATGCTCATAATGTGCACTCTATTAGGATATAGACTATACCTACCTGCCCGCACCTTATGTAATGTTGCTGGTCTCTAGGAAGGCTGATTGCTACTGGTCCATGGATGAGCTGAAAGACTGGAGCAATGCCTGGGAGTATTTGTTTAAAAGTCCATCAGTAGCACCTTTACAAGCAGCAAACCACATATCTCTCTGTGGTGTACCACAAATAACAGAAGCAATTACACAATGCTAACAGGTAAGGACTAAGGAAATGTAACTAAGCAGATCCTGGCTTTCATTTTAGCATCAAGGTCAGCATGTAAATGCATAGAGATAAACGCATAGCAGTCATAGTACTGTCGAGTCAATGTAATCACAGGCAAGCAGCACAGGTTAATAGTCATCAGACAATTAGCACTAGAAGGTTAAACCTACCTTAGACAAATGTACCGCAAAAGGTCCATACCACAACCAAGCATTAATACACAGTAAGCCCAGCCTGTAGGGCCAGGCCCTGCATTAATAGGAAAGGCTCAGCACCACCTGAGACACAGACCACAACCTGTGAAGCATTAGTAAACAGAGTGGCACTATGGACAGCCAGGAAGATTCACATGTGTTATCCCATATATTATATATGCTTTCAGTGGTGAAATCTAACAGTATACCTGCAGACAATAAGTCAAGCTTGTAGGGCCAAGTCTTGCTGAATTAATAGGAAGGCTACAGCCCAGCACAGCGCACCTGCTATCAGCATTCGAAGTATTGCAGACACAAACCACAACCTGTGAGGCAATAGTAAACAGATTGAAACTATGGACAGGCCAGAAAAGTTGCATGTGTGACATATGCTTGCAGCAGTAACTGAATACTATGGATTTGTGCACCATGTGGTGCCTTACCACACTTCATGGCCAAACCGTAAGTCCAATGATTGTCCATCCATGGAGTCATGATGAGGGTGCAATCCCTAGAGACTAGTTACCATCACCCTCCTCATCCTGGATCCTGAGGGGGGTAGGTCTCCCCCATATAGAAGTTTATTTCAACCTGTACAGCGGGTATCTTTGTCAAAGGTGAGGCTTGAACCTGTGCGGCTTGGCCAGATGAATCCGGCAAGGTGAGGGAAAAGAAAAATCCTGCTTTCAGCAGCAGCATAATCGGCTGTAGCAGTGAGGAAAAAAGAATTCTGCCTGCAGGGAGGAGACTTACTAATATAGTATAACCGTTCCTGGAATAGGGCAGGGGGCGGAGCCTACCCATACATATTCTACACTTCGTTTTTGTTTTTGTTTTCAACTTTTTCAAAAAACAAAACAAAAAAAGGGCTTTGAATGTTTTTTTTTTTTTTTATGTTTTTTTTCCAATTTTTCTTTTTTTTCCCCTGGCCTTCTCATCTCAAGGGAAGGTTTTAACCCTTGTCATGTTTTTTTGTGTCCCATTGGGGATATTTCCCTTCACATCCTGCCCCTTAGCCAAACCAGGAAGTGAGAGAAAATACCTCCAAAGTGAGAGAGTTTCTGGATTTACACAGAGGCACACCTCCAGCTCTGCAGCTCTCATTGGCCTTCTTATGACTCATCCACCCTCCCTTCCTGGCAAACTCTCGAGAGAGTGAGGGAGAGCTGTGCATGTTGTCATAAGCATAGGCTTATTACCAAACAAGAAACGAGAAGTGGGCTGTATAAGGTATTTACTGGCAGAAAAAAATATTTTACTATCCAAAGTTAAAACAACAAGAGCAGAAGATTTAATAGATGGAAAGTTGAAAAAATGACAGAATGTCATTAACCTCTAGCTATCTACTTAAAGTGGTTTAATTTTTGGTGTATACAAACAATTTGTTTTCATTTTTTCAGGACTGGTCCACTCTAAAGTGCAATGGCGGTCTTTCATATGTGTGTCTTGAATTGTGCTGCTCAATAATAAAACAAGTATTGCTTAATACCGCAGTACTTAGTAGGATATCAGATAGAAACTATGGAAACGACAGTGCTTCTAAATATAGAGCCATGTTTCACACATATTGCAACTGGCAGTTCTGCTAACTTTCATGTTGTCAATGTTCTACTATCTAGGCTGAAGCTTCACTTTAAAAGACTGATTGGCTGCCAGTTTCTGAAGTTCCAATTGGCTGTGGGTTACAAAGTGGGAGTGGGTTAAGTGATTTTATTGGAGGAAAAAGAAAAGAGAAAAACACTGCGCTACAATATAAAAACGTGATAAGCAGCTAGCACTCAAACAAACAAAGCTAAACAAAGTGATAAATAATTAGTGCAGAGCTAGATTCTAATATATGTAGTAATATAATAAAACACACCACAGAATGATACACAATGTGCATAAAAGTGAATAGCAAAAGCCAAAAATAATATAAAAAAAAATAATAATTCACACTGAAAAACTTAGCTCCAATGTATCATGTGAAAATAGTCCATATAAAATGTGCAAACATAAATGTGCAATAAAGTGGTGCCAGGCACAAACATTTCTGGAAAAAGTGATGCAAGTGATAACAGCTGTAACTAGTTGTCTGAAGTCACATCAAGACCAACCGGCTATCTGGAATCGCATCAAAATCAACCACTCAAGGATAGAAGGATGGGTACTCTTACCAATATGGTTGGACACACCTGTCTTACGACAGTGGGTCAACAGGGCTTGTGGTCACAATCTAGTACCATATGTAGACAATCGTTGAGTGGATTCTAGTGGAGGGTCCTCAATTTTCCAACACCCAGCTCCACGAAAGCGGACACTCCAAGGTGTAATGGTCAAGGACAGGTTCGTTTTGTCTCTCCTCTCCTTTCTCCTCCAAAACTCACAATCTAAATGTAAGAAAAACAAAACAGAGGGGGCTCCAAATGGTGCAGGTCAAAAAAATGTATTTATTTATAATATGTCATAGGTTACATATGACACACCCAAAAAAATCGTTATGCAATTAAGATGTGATCACAAGATTAAAACCAAAAAAAAATATTATAATAAAAGCAATGTGGGGTAGCTTCTCTGTACCCCACATTGCTTTTATTATAATATATATTTTTTTGACCGTAAAGAGAATAACTCAACACCAAGTTCGCTATATGGACCCCTTCTATATTTCAACATGTTGATCATATCCCCCCTTATTCTCCTCTTCTCAAGAGAGAATAAATTCAGTTTCTCTAATCTTTCCTCATAGCTGAGCTCCTCCATGCCTCTTATGAGTTTAGTTGCCCTTCTCTGCACTTTCTCCAGTTCCCCGATATCCTTTTTGAGAACTGGTGCCCAAAACTGAACTGCATATTCCCGATGAGGTCTTACTAATGATTTGAACAGGGGCAAAATGATATCTATCTATATGGAGTCCATACCTCTCTTAATATAAGAAAGGAGGTTGAAGGAGGTTGAATATGTGAGGTTGAAGGAGCCAAAATTCCCAGGGAGCAATGGAAAAATAAAACTGAGACTTCACTATTGACTAAATAAACACAAATGTATGCTAAGGATATCTTTCCAACACAAAAGTTAGTTCAAGTTAAATTGTCTCTAAAGTCTAAACATTCTTTTACCTGAACTGGTTCAAGACCAGCTCACACAAATATACTGTGGCAGCATGGCTCCCCTGGGCAAAATCCCGCATGGGTAAGTCCATTCCTTTAGTGGCCACCAGAGGGCACACACGTGCTGCACGGAGGGGGACCCAATGCGCATGGCCAGCGGGCACAAGCACCGCTGGCGACGCATGATCACGTGCACGAGCTCCTGCTGCTGTCAGTCAAATCCTGTGACAAGGGAGCTGGGGGGGCATGCTATCTGTGTCTATGAACTCAGGCAGCGTGGCTCAGGTTTAAGCCCACAGGTATGCCTCATCAGGAAGTGGCTTCCTATGGTGGCACACTGAGCCGAGGAGAAGCCAAGATCGCTGGCAGGGGACCCCAGAAGAGGAACATCAGGGCCACTCTGTGCAATTCCAAAAATGTTTGACTTTACAATCACTTGAAAGGCATTTACCAGTAGCAGTTTCGATCTTAATCAGTTTCAGTTTAAACAAGATGAAATAAATATAAACTGTTAAAGTGGTAAAAACGCTACTGTTAAATGTCTTTAAAGTGGTTGTAAACCCTTACAAACCACTTTGACCTACAGGTAAGCCTAGATTAAGGCTTACCTTTGGTCTAAGAAATATCTCCTAAACCTACACGGTTTAGGAGATATTTGCCAAAAGACAAGTACCGCTGTCTACGGTGCACTGAGCGTGCCGCTGTTAACGGCGATATGCCGCCGAATGACAGCGCCGGAGCAGCGAGACCCACCAAGAAGATGGAGGCTCCGTACACAAGGGGACAGCAGTGACTTCGCTGGCTTCTGTGTCAGGTAAGTGACACATAATGGGCTACTATACGATGCATAGTAGTACATTATGCTTTACCTTTGCAGGGAATCAAAGAGGAAGTAAACTCATCAGGGTTTACTTCCTCTTTAATTTTCACCAATCTGTACTGCAAAGATATCCTGATCAGATGAAAACTAAACTTCCCTACTGACATGAACAGCTTCTAGTACGCAAATATGTCATGCATCATACATCCTTGGTTTCTATGGCAACTTAAAGCCTAACTCCACATTTATGCAAGTGGCCCAGCAGATGTTAAAATAGCAAAAACAATTCTGCCTACAATACTCATTTCCTCTCTGGAGCTGTCCCCTGCAGACTTAGCTGGACTCACAATACTTTTCAATAGAATCACGCTAACGCAAATGAAACAGTGGCCAGGAGTTAGGAACTTCAGGAGAAGAAGGAGAAGGACCGTGACACTGCTAAAACTGACAGAAGACTATAGAAAAAGTTCAAGCTATATCAGGCCTCAGCTTGTAAGGTCCCTCTTGATGGAGTTCTACGCAAACAGCTAAACACACAATTCAAATACACACATTTACTATTTTACTTTACAAAATATTTCTACGTTTAGCCAACCTGTAAGAGGGTGTTAGTCCAGTAAGGCTATGTCCCTGCCCCAAGGTACCAGGCAACAGGTCTGGCAGTCATTTTCCTGGGATTTTTGGAGTATTTAAAGTTGGAATTGGTGGAGAGAGAAGTGGGTCAAGCAATTTTGTGAGGAATTTTTCCCCAGTTAGATTGGGCATCAGGACTTGCTGCTCCGATGGTAGTTGTAATCCCTTTTTTGTAAAGCTTTAATTGAGAGGCATAGGACTTCTAAAGCAGTGGAATAGATGATTTTTTAAAACGGGAACCTGTCTGATCACCATACTACACATTTGTGAGCACACCAGCCTGAAAAGGGAAATATATGATCCATTGCAAACCTTATGGGAAGCCACATTAAGAAGAAACTAAATTGTTTGCTAACAAGAGTTATTAGATAAAGTTGTTGGAATTCAACCTAAACCAACTGGAAATTTGCTGTCGGTATGAGTTGGGATGAAGAGAGAGTGAGATGGTCAAGTAAAGAAAGGCGCTTGACACCGTATGAGAGTCTGTTTGGGCAGTCATGCCTAGATTAATTGGTGTCTGTCTTTACATAGGAAAGTTGAGTGTCCAGTGTTCTCCCCCTGACCTTATCTTTTGGCAGTGTAAAAGACTGCACTTTGTAAGTCCTGATAAGCAGGAGCATGAAGTACCGACAAAAACAACCTATGGGCTGAGGAGGTTGTCCCAGGGCAAAGAGACTCAAGACAGGATCCAGTACCTGTATTATGTGTAAGCCCTTGTACACACGGTCGGACATTCCGACAACAAAATCCGTCGGATTTTGTCCGAAACTGGTGTTGCATACACACAGTCGGACAAAGTTGTCAGAAAATCCGATCGTTCGTAACGTGATGACGTAATTTAGTTAGTACGGGACTACGTTCAGACTAGTAGCAAATAGCTTTGGTCTAGGAATTTGATCTGAGCACTTTGTCCGATCGGAATCATGTTGTTGGAAAATTTTATAGCCCAGCTCTAAAACTTTGTTGATCAGATATTCCGACGGAAACAGTCCGATGGAGCCCACACACGGTCGGATTATCTGATAACATGGTCCGATCGGACATTTTCCGTCGGAATGTCTGACCGTGTGTACAAGGGCTAAGAAAAAGCGATGGACTGTGGACTTAGACCGTCTACATCTGAGCAGACCTCTGTGGTCACAGCAGTGGCCACCCCAAACCATTTCTGTAAAATACACCTCAGCTGCTTAGTGCGATGACTCTGATACTTCCCAGGTTAGCATTCCTACTTTCTGGGAGGACAAAGGTAATGATAATGCTTCATTGTCCAATGAGGAGGCAATGAAAGCTGAACTACATAGTTGGAAAATATGCATGTCATCTTTCTGGCTCTGCAGTGTGGCACAGGTGTAAATCTCAAGACTGTACAGAATTACAAATCCTTATGTGGGTAAATTGTGTATTTTAACTGTGCATTTAGCAGCTTTCCTGGACTTTGCTTTCAATAGGAACTGATGTATTCCCTCATAGCCACCAATCATTTTTGATTCCATCTGTCAGTAAGTAGCTGAAAGTTTGATTCTAATTGGTTCCTGTGGGCAGCACAAATCCATTTGTAGAGACATGTCTAGTGGAAGCACTCTTCTCATTGCCAGTAGCAACAAGTCAGTTTTTCAGTTCTGTACAGGAGAATAAAATATTGACTCTGACAGGTGATAACAGGGCAGAAGAACTGTCTTAATTTCTCTCACAATATGAATAAATACAACAGACCTAATTTATAAAAGAGAATCTGTCCTGAGGCCATATGGAGGCTTCCATTGCTGACCTCTCTTTCTAAATACATTAATTGTCTGGCTCCTGTGCTGAATCATTGCTATTAGTACCCCCCGAGGTAATGACAAGTAGGATCTCTGACTTTACTCTTTTTAATTTATATGCTTGTTGCAGGTCACTAATTCTGAAAGTACTAAAGTCATCAGACTAGCATGGAGCCAGCAACTGGCGTTTTCAGGAGATCAACATTGGCAGCCTACTTATTAGTAAAGGTTTTCTTTAAATGTTTGTAAAAAAATATCACCAAAGGTAATGTTTTAGGTGTTAAAGCGGTTCTGCACCTTAAAAAAAAATATTAAAAGCCAGCAGCTAAAAATATTGCAGCTGCTGACTTTTAATAAATGGACACTTACCTGTCCCAGGGTCCAGCGATATCGACGGCAGATGACGAGTGATCGCTTGTCTCTCTGCTGCATCTGCAGACCATCTGTTTGTCACAGTACTTTATATCATCTGTTAGGTCTCATGTACACTGAGCATGGAAGGTACAGATGCACAGTCCTGCCCCACTGCCAACATGTTGGGCGAGGGGATGGGACTTCACCCACTAGAGGGCAGGTTAGAAATCACAAGCCGTTAAAATAGTTCTCCACACTTTGGTTCCCAAGCATTAACCAGTTTATTTCCAGAACCAGCAGGTATCAGGCATTCTTATCTATTCTATTCTTTTGTTAGCTCAATATACTGTCCCTAGCAGTTGTAGTTACAATGCTAAATGTTCATAGAGAACCTATATCTGAATTGGATAATGTCCATAGCAAAGGAAGTCCATAGCATGTGGAATCCTGAAGAATAGGCCTATTAGAGGGAGAAATAATACAGATAAGAAATCACATCAAAGCACAAGGTCCTCATAGATCAATTCCCATCAGACTCTCTCTCTCTGGGGTTGGTCCTATGCAGATATACACTCATTGGACACTTTATTAGGTATACCTGTTCAATTGCTTGGTAATACAAATTACATGCCAGCAACCTAAAGCATTTAGGCATTTAGACGTGGTGAAGATGACTTGTTGAAGTTCAAACAGAGAATCAGGATGGGTAAAAAGGGGATTTAAATGACTTTGAACATGACATGGTTGTTGGTGCCAGACGGGCTGGTCTGAGTGATTCAAAAACTGCTGATCTACTGTGATATTCACATGCGACCATCTTTAGGGTTTACAGAGAATGTTCAGAAAAAGAAAAATATCCAGTGAGAAGCAGTTGTGTGGAGGAAAATGTCTTGTTGATGTCAAAGGCGAATGGACAGACTGGTTTGAGATGATAGAAAGGCAACATTAACTTAAATAACCACTTGTTACAACCAAGGTATGCAGAATACCATCTCTGAATGCACAGCACATCAAACCTTAAAGTACCCGGTGCCACTCCTGTCAGCTGAGAACGGGAACCTGAGGCTACAATTCTCACAGGCTCACTAAAATTGGACAATAGAAGATTGGAAAAACATTACCTGGTCTGATGAGTCTCGATTTCAGCTGCAACATTCAGATGGTAGGGTCAGAATTTGTTGTAAAACAACATGGAATGCATGGATCAATCCTGCCATGTATCAACGGTTCAGGCTGGTGGTGTAATGGTGTGGGGGATATTTTCTTGGCACATTTTGGGCCCCTTAGTACAAATTGAGCATTTTTGAACCACTTCAGCCCTGGAAGATTTTTTGCAATATGGCACTGCGTCGTTTTAACTGACAATTGCGCGGTCGTGCGGAGCTCTACTGAAACAAAATTGAAGTCCCTTTTTCCTCATAAATAGAGCCTTCTTTTAGTGGTATTTAATCATCTCTGCGATTTAAAATTTTTGCGCTATAAACAAAAAAAGAGCGACAATTTTTAAAAAAAACACAATAATTTGTACTTTTTGCTAAAATAAAATATATTAAAAAAAAGAGGTAATTTTTCCCTCAGTTTAGGCCGATATGTATTCTTCTACATATTTTTGGTAATAAAAATCACAATAAGTGTATATTGATTGGTTTGTGCAAAAGTTATAGCGTCTACAAAATAGGGGATAGATTTATGGCATTTTTATTGTTCATAGTTTGTTAGGTTGAATAAAGACACCAGTCCATCCAGTTCAACCCAAGCGAGTGTCTATAATTGTCCCTATCCCTGTACATTGCACACTCGCATTGGTCCCTACCCTCAAGGTGCCCACAATCCAAGGTCCCCATTCATATACTAGGGCGAGTTTTGGACAGAAGCCAAATAACCTACCTGCATGTCTTTGGATTGTGGGAGGAAACCGGAGTACCCGGAGGAAACCCACGCAGGCACAGGGAGAACATGCAAACTCCAGGCAGGTAGTGTCGTGGTTGGGTTTTGAACAAGCGACCTTCTTACTGCTAGGTGAGAGTGCTAACCACTACACCACTGTGCTGCCCATTATTATCTTTATTATTTTTATTATTATTATAATATAATTATCATAATGCCGGTGATCAGTGATTTTTATCAGGACTGTGACATTATGGTGGACAGATCTTTTGACACATTTTTGGGACCATTGACAATTATACAACGATCAGTGCTATAAAAATGCACTGATTACTGTGTAAATGTCACTGCCAGGGAAGGGGTTAACACTAGAGGGCGATCAAGGAGTTAACTGTGTTCCCTAGGTGTGTTCTAACTGTAGGGGGGTGGGAGTGACTGGAGGAAATGACAGATCGTTGTTTCTAGCAAGTAGGAACTCACAATCTCTCTCTCCTCTTCTCACAGAACAAGGATTTGTGTGTTTACACACACACGTCCTTGTTCTGGCTCTCGTGCCCGCGATCGCCCATCGGCACCCCTGCAGTGCAGCGCATGCACGCCTGCTATCCCGCTTAAAGGGACCAACGTACAGCCGCGAAGGTTTGCGGTATTGTGTTGCCGCATTATAATGACGATGGCTGGTCGGCAATTGGTTAAACACCACGGCCTACCTGGGTGTTGCTACTGACCATTTCCATCCCTTTATGACTACAGTGTACCCATCTTCCGATGGCTCCTTCCAGCAGGATAATGCTCCATGTCACAAAGCTCAAATCCTCTCACCACTGGTTACTTGAACATGACAATGAGACCACTGTACTCCAATGGTCTACACACAGTCATCAGATCTCAATCCAATAGAGAACCTTTGGGTTGTGATGGAACAGGAGATTCGCGTCATGGATGTGCAGCTGACAAATCTGCAGTAACTGCGTGATGCTACCATGTCAATATGGACCAAAATCTCGGAGGAATGTTTCCAACACCTTGTTGAATCTATGCCACTAAGAAGGCAGTTCTAAAGGCAAAAGGGGGTTCAACCTGCTACTAGCAAGGTGTACCTAATAAAGTGGCCAGTGAGTGTATATATATCCCGGGACACAGAATGTGAGACATCTGCAGAGAAATCACACACGACTCGACTCCTGCAGTAATCAGCCAGAATATTTAAAGTATCAGAATCACAACGCTATGTCAAGTACTATAAAACTGCAGTATACAATAGGAACCTGTAGGTGGGGTGCAGTGTGGTGCTGTGGCAATAACACACACCGTCCCAGTGTGAGGAAGGAATTTAGATTGAAATAATGTAAAGATAGCTCACAAATAGCCCAGTAGGAAGACAGCCAAGCTGAGAACACTCACAGTTCCAACAACGTGTAGAGAGCAGCAGCTGAACTGACAGCCCCTGTCATGAGGGCCCAGACAGGAATATGTCCAGAGAAGTTGCGAGCCCTATGCTTTCCCTCCTCATTAGGAACCTTTCCTTGCCACTAGTTCTCTCCCTATTAGGCAGGGTACCTATCCCTACTCTATCAAGTCGCCAAAAGCAGGCAAACCTGGGAGCCAGGGCCTTAAAAAGGCTCTGCCAGAACCAAGATGGCTGCTAGAGTCAAATGGGGCAGCAGCATCCAATGGGATAGCTACCCTGGAAACCATAGAGGAATCATGTTCCTCTTTCTTCCCAACTGCAATGTTGCTTTAGAAAAGCACCACATGCCATGAAGAAAGTAGACTGCACCTGTCTACGAGCAACATGAGAAGGTGACAGTTGTTGCAGATGGATGGGACTGAATGGTGCACCAAGTTATACTTACATTTATTGCAGTATGCATCCAAAATTAAAAAAATTAATATGCAATATTTTTTCCAGTATAGCACACCACAACACATGGTAGTGCATTGTAGTAGATTGTGGTGTGCTTCAACACGTATGTCAAAGCTGTGTTGAACATGGGTGCTGCATTGAGGAGCCATTGAAAATATGTGGTAATGTGCGTTGCATTAACAGTTACAGTATGGTATCACGAAAGTGTGTTTCAGCCCATAAGCTCCTGCACAGATCAAGCAAACAGGGCATAAACACAGAAAGTACAGCAATTTAGTAGAAAATGTTACAGCGTCCTTCAGAAATTTGAAAGAACTCCAGATATCCCCATATGGAAGTGAGCAGCCACCACCAGGGTCACCTTAGGAAGCCCTCTCACCTTGAATAATGCCACCTGTCAAACAACAAGGTCTCCTGGCACATAATTGGTGTGGAAGCCTGGCCACACAACTCAGCACTTAAATCCTTGTGACACCTCGGCCTGCTAGAAGGAAACTTTCTATTCCATTATAATAACTTTCGATAATCCTACAGTAAACAGTAGTAGAAATTGTTTGTGCTGTAGAATATTTGCACAGTCAAAAATAACTAAAAGAAAACACACACAAAACAGAAAGCTGCGAGACATGCAATGGCAATAATCACATTAGGTAAATTAAGAACACCATAAAACCTCCAATTTCAGCATGTGGCTTCATTTAAGGAAACACAGACCAATGGATTGTAGCCACTGGACCAGTCAGGCAACCAGCATTTCAGATAAAGGAAAGCAATGGCAACCTCAGATTTTTATTTATTTTTTCATTAAAATTTATGTTAAAGAAAAATTCTATCTTTATACTGTATAAATGTGCTACAACTGTCCGTTTCCCACCTTGTCCTGCCAATTCTCTACACTGAGCCTTCGGGCGATGGCACACCATGCATGCATGGTGTTTTTGTTATAGAACAGCCCAGGGACAGATGTACCCATTGTGTAGATTGTGTAATTGGAAGTTAATGGCCTATTTACATATGATGTGGATCAGGCGGATGCTAGTACTTCCTCTAGAACTGGGCACAGAACACTTGTAAGGCAGATGAGAAACAGAAGGTATTATTTAACTGTTCCACCTAATTGAATGGAGGCCCAAAAAATGTTCTGGCACAGGGGCACCATGCTGCCTTTGAACATCGATGGAAAACTGTCTACTTGTGAGTTTGGGGAAGATGGAGCCTCTATTAGGAACGAGTATGCAGTGATGAGTGACTCTTCTCCTTGTATACTGTTACGCGGTCGGACATTCCGACGACAAAACCCGTCAGATTTTTTTACGACAGATTTTGGCCCAACCTTGTCTTGCATATACAGGGTCGCACAAAGTTGCTGGAAAATCCGATCGTTCAGAACGAAGTGACACACAACACGTACAATGGGACTATAAAGAGGCCAGTAGCCAATAGCTTTCATCTCGTAATTTATTCTGTGCATGTGTGGTACTTTGTGCGTCGGAATTATCTACACACGATCAGAATTTAAATTATCAGATTTTGTTGTCGGAAAATTTTAAATCCAGATCTCAAACTTTGTGTGTCGGAAATTCTGACAGAAAAAGTCAGATGGAGCCCACACACGATTGGAATTTCCGACAACAATCTGATCACACATTTTCCGTCGGAAAGTCTGACTGTGTGTACAGGGCATTAGACTGTAAAGTCTACAGCTAAAAGTAAAAAATATTTTACTGTGCAGGTGATAATAGTCTAAGTGAAATAAAGCTGATTGCAATATTCGAACCGAACCAATTGTGCAAAAACATACATAATAAAAATTGCAGCGCTAAATATTTTATTATACAGCTTGTATAACGGTGTAAATTAGCTGTCCCCTCAAAATAATTCAACACACAGGCATTAATGTCTAAGCCACTGGCAACAAAAGTGAGTTCACCCCTAAGTGAAATGTCCAAATTGGGCCCAATTAGCCATTTCCCATCCCCGGTGTCATGTGACTCGTTAGTGTTACAAGGTCTCAGATGTGAATGGGAAGCAGATGTGTTAAATTTGGTGTTATCGCTCCCACTCTCTCATACTGGTCACTGAAAGTTCAACATGGCACCTCATGGCAAAGAACTCTCTGAGGATCTGAAAAAAAGAATTGTTGCTCTACATAAAGATGGCCTAGGCTATAAAAAAATTGCCAAGACCCTAAACTGATCTGCAGCACGGTGGGCAAGACCATACAGCCGTTCAACAGGAGAGGTTCCACTCAGAACAGGCCTCGCCATGGTCGACCAAAATAAGTTGAGTGCATGTGCTCAGCGTCATATCAATAAAAAATACTCCATATAGTAATTGAAAAGTGCATAGTGACATATGAAAAAAAAGTTCTTTGAAATAATGTAAAAAAAATTTGATTGTTTAGATGAATATTCACCTGGTGCTCCTCCACCGTGATAATAAACAGGATGTGAGCTTACCAGATTTCTAGACTCCATGTTTTAGGAGTCTAGACAGGGGTTTAAATAATGATCCAGCACTCAAAGTGAATCCCTCAGTGGTTAGACGGGGATGGAAGGTAACATGGCAGGACAAACAAACCCCTGGTGTCCCTCAGACGTGACCAATACGGAAGAATAAGTGGGTCCACATAGTTTAAAACCATAAAACACTTTTATTTGAGAAAAGGTTACACTTAGAGCAATCCCGTGAATAGTCAGCCATTAAAATGGTAGTTCCCAGGATAAAAACTATTTGTAAACAAGTTCAGTTGACATGGTTAGTTCAGACATAGACTACGTCCTACAGGTTTCGTCATATGTCACATCATCAGGTACATGGCTACAGCTGCATAGTATTCTAAAACTCTGTCGGAGTGGGGTCCCAGTCCTGTGTCACTGTGCCTTTTGCTAATAAGTATTACCAAAGCCAATCAATATTATTAATATATTATACAGTTACAGTCCTTTCTACTTGAACATGCAAGAGAGGCTTTTCCACATTTTAGAGAATACTTACAAAGGGGTTCAATATTTGGGGGAATATTTTATTAATATTTGCCAATAAGCAAATTAATAACTAAAGTAACACTTTTTTTTTCTGGGGCTATACTAGGAATCCGACCTGGCACACGAGTTTTACAAACCCGCTGGGTCTCAACTTTTTTTCCATTCCGATAAATTTTAAATAAAGTCCAAATAGTCTAAGCAAGTCATGCAAGGCAATCAGAAAAATCCCCTTACATCCCCTGACTGAGCCAAATCTTTCCCCCTCCCAGACACTGCAGCTTACAGCGGGAGGGTTTCAGCAACAGAGGTAGTGCTGTGAATGCAGAAAGCGGTGGGCAGGACTAGGTGTGGTCAAGAGCTGAATGCTGATCATGTGATCGAACCGGAGTAGCCAGAAAATAGGTAAGTATACAGATCTTTCCTACACAGGTTAGTCCGGATGGGTATAATAATTCACTTTAAGTTCTACTTTATCCTTTTTATTGCAGCTCTGGGCTCCTCAATAGATCACTTAGCTGAGCAGAGCATATTTCTGATGGTTTTAGAGCCATTTTCCAGGTGTTGTTTGCATGTATATCAAGCTTCCAGCATTTGTTTCTTGGGCTAGGCAGCAGTTCTATAAAAATAAGTTCTTCAGGTGCAAAAAAAAACCACATATTGCACGTTTACGGGTGCTCCCCTTGAAGCCTGAGGGGGCAAAAACTCCTGAATTCACTCAAAAAAAAAAGCTCATGTACATTTTTGAGCACATACTGTAAGTGTGAATAGGGGCAATTAGAAAGAATGCAATTCTGCATGTTGAGCATAGCCAAGTGTAGTAAGGTGTAGGGAAACAAGCTAAAAAACACTCCCCATTCATGTGTGAATGGGCATGGAGAGCAAAGGGCAGAGGAGAAGCACTAAATGACATGTAAAAGTAGAGGTAACATATTCTCATATTCATTAGTTTGCAAATACAGGTGTAATTTGAAGAGCCACTCCTTTGCACCCCAGTATTATCTGCAGTCCCAACTCTGTAAATTTATGAGAGCCTCCATAGTGGAAACACATGCATTCTAATGGATAGATAGAGGGCAGGTAAGCCTGGGCACAGGGGCACACTGGGTACCCAGCACATAGCACAATGGCAGCAAAGTTGTCCAGTGCATCCCCTCACCAATATTACATCAGTACAAACAACTGGCCACTCCCCTCACCTATAACTGGCCTTTGCAGCAAGGAACACATTGAAGGGTGACACATGTCAAACAAAACCAAAGAAAATTCCCAGCTCAACTCACCAGCCAGGTTGCAACCAACCAAATTCTCCTGTCTAACCATTTGCGTTAAAAACAGGGGTTTAGTTAGCACATTTGCAAATACATGCATAAGCTGCAGAGCCAGTCCACAGTACCCTCCAGGCTCACCTGCCCTCTACCTATCCATTAGAATGCATGTGCTCTTCCTATGAAGGCTCTTATAAATTTACAGAGTTGGGACTGCAGATAATACTGGGGTGCCATGGATTAGTTCTGCAGCTTACGCATGTATTTGCATATGTGTGCAAACTAAACCCCTGTTTTAAACGCAAATTGTTAGACAGGAGAATTTGGTTGGTTGCAAGCTGGTTGAGTTGAGCTTGAAATTATCTCTAGTTTTGTTTGAATGTGCTGTACATAGCCTGTGCAGAGAACAGAGCTGTGGATACTACAGGCTGCCTGGTAGAAAATGAAGGGGGGCCAGAGGTTACTGCATTCTGAGCGCAACGCACTCCTTAACCTTGCATTCTGAGCACAGCGCACTCTTGATCCCTGCGTTCTGAGTTTAATACACTCCTTAACCCTGCATTTTGAGCGCAGTGCACTTATGATCCCTGCATTCTGAGCGTAATACACTCCTTAACCCCTCATTCTGAGCACAGTGCACTTATGACCTCTGCATTGTGAGCATAATGCACTCCTAAACCCTGCATTCTTTTGTAATGTTTATTTTATTTTATCAATAAAAAAAGATCGGTCTTACTGTCTTTTTTTTGGGAGGGTGATCTTTGACTTCATTCGTGTTTTTCAAGTAGATCTCCATCTCTCGAAGGTTGCCTACCCCTGGTATATGCAGTAAAGCATGCTTGTTATACTCACTTTGGAACCTAAAGGGTTAATCATCTGCATTGCGTAAAAAGGTTTGAACCTGTCTTCTCTGATCCTCTTCTTCCACTGTACACAATCTATTTACTGATAGAACAGAGCTTTGGGGATACTCTGCACATGCTCAGTTTGGTTTGTATTGCTAGAGAGCTTTTTTCTTGGGAGTGCATGTGATCAGCACAGGGCCATTCAGCACTGTCCAGGCAAAGGGCCAGGGGCTATGCAGCCTTATAGGACAATCAGGGGAAAATTAAAACTTCTCCTACAAGCTTTAACCAGTGCTCTGCTGAACACTGATAGAGGTCACAAGACTGCTCTAACTGCTGAGTAGTGATGGACGAACTTCTGACGGGACGTTTCACGAACGCGGACCGCGAACACGGCCGATAGTTCGCAAACCGTAACATTCGCGGTGGGCCCCATTGACTTCAATGGGAGGCGAACTTTACAAACCTACAGGTCGAATTTTCAGCCACTAAATAATTACTAGCTGTGCACACATAGTCCCACCACATGGCCAATGACATAACACATGTATGAGGTGAATCTGGGATCGACAACTACAAGCATTCTTTTTTTATATGTGAAATTGTGACAATTCAGGACTGTGGAGCGCATGAAGGCAATGGAGGAGAGGGAAGGTCAGGGTAGGCAAAGAAGAGGGTGCAGGAGATGATCACCAGCAGCGTGACATACAGCAATGACACCTACACCGTGATAGAGTGATCTGACACCAGCACCGTGATAGAGAGCACTGACATCAGCAGCGTGACATACAGCAATGACACCTGCACCGTGATAGAGTGATCTGACACCAGCACCGTGATAGAGAGCACTGACATCAGCAGCGTGACATAAAGCACTGACACCAGCACCGTGATATACAGCACTGACACCAGCACCGTGATATACAGCACTGACACCTGCACCGTAAGCAGCCCCAGGAGTAAGTCAGCATAGCAAAGGGATGGTGGGAGCCCCTTATAATGAGCATAGCACAGGAATGGTGGGAGCCCCTCATAATATGCACAGCAGAGGTACAGCCCCAGGAGTAAGTCAGCATAGCACAGGGATGGTGGGAGCCCCTCATAATAAGCAGCCCCAGGAGGAAGTCAGCACAGCACAGGGATGGTGGGAGCCCCTCATAATAAGCAGCCCCAGGAGAAATATGACACCGCTCAACCTCTTCAAAGAGGAGGGTACGGGCATATAGTACTGTGTGCTTTTTTAGTACAAGGAAGTGAGCCAAATGAAGAAAGAAGGTCTGTGTGCTCTATTAAAAAAATTGTTTCTAGACATATACATGGTCTACTGGTCACATGTGTTGAATTCCTCCGAGATCCATGCCTCATTTTTAGAAATGTGAGGTAGTTAACACTGTCGTGAGCTAGGCGAGTACGCTTATCGGTCACGACCCCCCCTGCTGCGCTGAACGTCCTTTTGGACAGGACACTGGACGAGGGGCAAGCCAACAGTTCGATTGCAAATTGGGCAAGCTCTGGCCAGAGGTCAAGCCTGTCCACCCAGTAGTCCAGGGGTTCATCACTCCTCAGAGCGTCCACATCGGCCGTTAACCCGATGTAGTCGGTCTAGGCGTTCCCTGATGCTGGATCCGGATGACACCTGTCGATGGGTCGGCTGAAAGAATGACCTCATATCAGAAGTCACCAACACATCTTAAAACCAGCCTCTTCTTGCAGGCGCTGTTGGATTGGTACCCGCAACTCCTTCTCTGGGAGTGGGAATTGCTCCTCTGCCAGCGCATGCAAAAGCAGAATGCAGCATTTCTCGAAGCAAGGCCTCGAAGTGCTCCATTCTGACAGCCCTCTGTGACGGCGGTAACATTTCCGCCATTTTGTGTTTGTACCGGGGGTCTAAGTACGTTGCCACCCAGTACTGGTCCTTGACCCTTATGCTTTTTATACGGGGGTCCCTGTTAAAACACTGGAGCATAAAGGCCCCCATTTGCACTAATCTGGAAGCGGTGTGGTGGCCTGGCTCCTGCTCATCATCCAGGATAATGTCTTCATTCTCCTCTCCCCATCCACGCACAACAGGGATCCCAGAAAGGTTTAAAGCATGCTCTTCTTGCTCCTCCTCATCCGCCCCGTCACCATCCTCCTCTGACTCCTCTTCAGACTCCTGTTGTTCACTTGTCTCAGATAGAGTAGCCCCCCCCCCCCTGGGAATTCATCCAGCATTGCGACTTCCTCATCTTCTCGCTCCTGCTCCTCCACAGCTTGATCAATGACACAACGCTCCATAAAGAAGGCATAAGGTACCATGTCACTGATGGCACCATGGCTGTGACTGACCAGTTTGGTGATCTCCTCAAATGGCCCGCAGAAGTCTGCATGCGTCGCGAATGAGCAGCCACTGGCGCGGTGAAAAAAACCCCAGCTCCCCAGAACCTGTTCTGCCACAGAGTTCATACAGGTAGACGTTAACTGCACGTTTCTGCTGGAGCAGCCTATCAAGCATATAGAAGGTTGAGTTCCATCGCATCAGGCAATCACAAATAAGACGTCTGACCGTCAGACTGTGTTGCCGCTGAATGTCAGCAAGGTGAGCCATGGCCGTGTAAGATCTTCTGAAATGGGCCGAGATTTTCCTTGCCTGCCGCAAGATGTCCTGGATCCCAGGGTATTTGACAACGAATTGCTGCACGACCACGTTTAAGACGTGTGCCATGCATGGCACGTGCGTAATTTTGCCCTGTTTAAATGCGCTAAGCAGATTGGCACCGTTGTCACACACCACTTTTCCAACTGTCAAATTGAGCGGTGTTAGCCACTGATCTGCCTGTGAACGCAAAGCTGAAAGGAGTGCTGGGCCAGTGTGGCTCTTGGCTTCCAGGCACAACAGACACAGCACGGCATGGCAACGTCTCACCTGGCATGTCGAATAGGTTCTGGGAGCTTGGGCGGCGCAGCGGAAGAGACGCTAGCAGCGGAAAAGGAGGAGTCAGCCGAGGAGGAGAGGGAGGAGGATGGAGTAGGAGGAGGAGAAGAAGAGCCAGGCCTGCATGCAATCCGTGGCGGTAAAACCAAATCTACATGGGTGATAAGGGGTATAGAGCTATTCAGCTGAGAAGCCTGCATATATGGGGCCAGCAGCTTCTCCACACTAAAGGACCTCCATTGGCTCCTTGGTTTGTGACTAAGAAAATATGAGACTGAAACACCATACCAACATTTGATTACCCAGATATAGATTTATTGCAAAGAAATAAAAAGACTTTAACACAACGTGTTTCAGGGGACAGAAAATACCCCTTCATCAGGGCTTCATTCATCACAATGAAGTAAGAGGTACTGGATACTGGACGGAGTAAAAATGATATGTTTTTTTTTTTTAACAAATTGTTGAAGAGCAGAGTTACAGTTTGGCTATAACTATATGATAGTTAAGTATTGGATGCTGATCATCAGTTTTTCTGCAGAAGACATTGCAGACACATATTAGGGGCAATTTCCTTGTCTCATTTCTTACTGAAGATCTCCTTTAAACTAGGCAGCAAGTCAGGATGCCAAAAGCGGATTCCTGGTAATTCTCCCTTGGAGTCTTATGTGTAATAGAGGTAGCATGTAACATTAAATGTTTAGTTATTTTACCTATTTAAGTATTATTCTTTTGCACAAACTTCAATGAAAAATAAATTCCCTAAAGCTGCATTATTTTTCATAATTGCGGTACACACAAAAAAACCTTCCTGTGTGTCTTTGTAATCTTCTGTTTAACTAAAAGTAATCTTTTTCTCAGCTCAACTTCCCTAGAGCTATTTAAATTTTCAGAGCTCAGCCAAATATGAAAATGTTTCATTTGCACAAACTGAAGAATGATTGTTTATGTGTTTGTTCAACATCGCCAAGAGGTCCCTTCCAAAATCCATGAAACTGAGAGATATTTTCTGAGGTTTGTCCCATGGTGCAGACTGTGGGAAAAGGACAGGACATAAATGCAGAGCTCTGCATACCATAAAGTAGCAAGAAAAAGAATGACAGTCATTTAGCAGGAACTCAATGCTATTTAAAGCTGGCAGATCTGAATTCACTAATAAATCACTAAAATCATTTTTTTAAATCTACTACTGTAAGAATGTTAGAATGGCCCCGATTCGCAGGAAGCAATGTCCATGCTGGCCCAGGGCACCTCCCATTGTCCTCCTGCAGCAGGAACAAGATAGGGTGCTGGACACCTTGGCATGGAGGAACTTCGCCATCTTGGCCACACACATACAGTACTCCCAGCCAAAGGTCCATCTTGTGAAATAAAGGATTGTCCACATGAAAGCCCTTTGGAACATTTTTCTGTGAACAAGAATGTACATCACCTCCTTTTTTCCCATCAAACAATTGCTACGCTGTTCATTCAAATTCAAACTCAACAAGGAGGTACCAACCATCTCTTCCACTTTTCCTCTGTTTTGGGTTTCCTAGAATGGACTCTTTCTCTTGTCCTTTCATTGGCCTGCCCTGATGGATTCATTTTAGCACAGTCTGCAACCTACGTGATGGCTCTCTGAGGCTACCACTTCCCATCAACCTTCACAACTAACTCACCTGGCCCCTGCTTTTAAAGGGTACTACCCTGTTTCCCCAAAAATAAGACCTAGCGTTATTGTCTGCGATGGCTGCAATATAAGCCCTACCCCCAAATAAGCCTTAGTTAAAGTTCTTGTAGGGTAGGGCTTATTTTCAGGGAAACAGGGTAGGGCTTACTTGGGGGTAGGGCTTATATTGCAGCCTCCACGGACAATCACGCTAGGTCTTATTTTCGTGGAAACAGGGTAAACCCCTGCTTACAAGTATTTGGATTTGACATCTTATCAGCTTCTTATAATCATCCATATAACACTCAAACTCAGAGAAGGAGGGGCAGCATTGGTAGCTAATTGGATTTCATGCATGCAAAGATGCTGAAAAGGAACAGAGTGATGACCTTATTAGTCTGCTTCTACTCTATTGCTGTCTAGTTAGCAGAATGGGGGAATGGGGGTAGAGAGACTATAGAGGAGAAAGTTGGGTCATCTAGCTGGCTGTAATTCTCGTATGGCTGGCAGACCATAAAGTCTATCTATCAACTCAACATTCAGAATGTCAAGCTGCAAACAACAATAGGTATTGGCTAGGACTAGCTAAGAATATAATGTTCACAGAGGTCTGTAAAGCCCAACTCTGGCCAACTAAAAAAATTGTACCTTACAGCGGAGCTATGCCTGCATTGCAAGTGTTGATTGCTCATTTTAGTCAGGGGGAACATAAAAAGAAAAGATTTACCCAATCTTCATCTCCTCCCCACAGCTAGAAGAATCCCCACACTCCACCAGTATATGGTTGTGATGTCATCAAGACCAGAGCAGGAAGATGTCACGTGACATCATAAAGACCAGAGCAGGGAGATGTCATGTGACATCATAAAGACCAGAGCAGGGAGATGTCATGTGACGTCGTCAAGACCAGAACAGTCCTGCACTGGACATGAGGACAACGAGAGGCCGCTACCGGATCATGGGGGGGGCCCGCCTGTTGGAGGAAGGGAGGATCAAGTAAGTAACACTGTTTCTCTTCTTCCCTAAAGAAAACAAGCTATTAACCCTTCCAGTGCTGGATGATGTATTTTTTTTCTGGAGCTGGGCTTTAATTGACAATTATTTAAACTTTTCTTTGATGCTTCACATTATTGCACTGGGTACTTTGAAATGCTAATATAAAGAAAACGTTGTGGTTTGAAATCCATGGTGGTTTTCAGTGATCAGTCCTGCCCCTTCGTTTGTCACGTTTGCTTTAACAGCGGGTGTTGAAAGGATGTGGTCACTAAATTAATATTCTGAGCTAAAACGTACCCCTGTTTACCATTATGTAAGTATGGGAGGTATGCAAGGCTATCACTGACCAGGAACAAGTACACAGACCAGGAAAGTAGAAATTCTTCTATAAATACAGTGCCTTGAAAAAGTATTCATACCCCTTGACATTTTCCACATTTTGTCATGTTATAACCAAAAACATAAATGTATTTTATTGGGATTTTATGTGATAGACCAACAGAAAGGGGTTGGTTTTTTATTTGTAAAAACTTTTGAAAAACATTTATAATTTTCCTAAAATTTTACTAAAACTGGGGAGTACAAAATCTGGTGCAGCTATGCTTAGAAACCAATCAGCTTCAAGGTTTTATTGTCAAAGCTTAATTGAAAAAGCTGACTGGTTACCATGCACAGCTGCACCAGATTTTTCACTCTGCAGTTTTAGTAAATCAACCCCAAAGTGGCACATAATTGTAAAAAGGAAGGAAAATTATAAATATTTTTCAAAAGTTTTTACAAATAAATATGTAAAAAGTGTGCAGTGCATTTGTATTTACCCCCCGAGTCAATACTTTGTAGAACCACCTTTCGCTGCAATTACAGCTGCAAGTCTTTTGGGGGATGTCTCTATCAGCTTTGCACATCTAGAGATTTACATTTTGCCCATTCTTCTTTGCAAAATAGCTCAAGCTCTGTCAGATGGGATGGGGAGCGTCTGTGAACAGCAATTTTCAAGTCTTGCCACAGATTCTCAATTGGATTTAGGTCTCAACTTTGACTGGGACATTCTAACACATGAATATGCTTTGATCTAAACCACCATTCCATTGTAGCTCTGGCTGTATGTTTAGGGTTGTTGTCCTGCTGGAAGGTGAACCTCCGCCCCAGTTTCAAGTCTTTTGCAGACTCTAACAGGTTTTCTTCTAATGCTGCGTACACACGACCAGACTTTTTGACGGACTAGGGCTGACGGTCTTCCCGACGGACTTTGCGGCGGAGGTCCCACGGACTTTCCGAACTAACGGACTTGGCCAGAAACAAGCACACCAAAGTCAGACGGATTTGAACGTGATGACTTACGACCGGACTAGAATAAGAAGTTCATAGCCAGTAGCCAATAGCTGCCCTAGCGTCGGTTTTTGTCCATCGGACTAGCATACAGACGAATGGATTTTCGACCGGACTCGAGTCCGTCAGAAAGATTTGAAACATGTTTTAAATCTAAAGTTCATCTGATTTTTGGACAGCAAAGGTCCGATGAAGCCCACACATGATCAAATTGTCTGGCGGATTTGTTCCGTCAGACCTAGTCCGTTGAAAAGTCCGGTCGCGTGTACACGGCATTAAATTGCCCTGTATTTGGCACCATGCAACTTCCCTGTTCCTGCTGAAAAAAAGCATTCCCGCATGATGCTGCCACCACTATGTTTCACATGGGGATGGTGTGTTCAGAGTGATGTGCAGTGTTAGTTTCCCACCACACATAGCGTTTTGGCCTCATCTGACCAGAGCACCTTCTTCCACATGTTTGCTGTGTCCCCACATGGCTTCTCACAAACTGCAAAACAGGACTTCTTATGGCTTTCTTTTAACATCGGCTTTCTTCTTTCCACTCTTCCATAAAGGCCAGATTTGTGGAGTGCCCGACTAGTAATTGTCCAGTGGACAGATTCTCCCACCTGAGCTGTGGATCTCTGCAGCTCCTCCAGAGTTAGCCCTTGTACACACGGTCGGAGATTCCGACAACCAAATCCGTCGGATTTTGTCCGTCGGATCTTGTCCGAAACTGTTGCATACACACGGTCGGACAAAGTTGTCGAAAAATCCGATCTTTCAGAACCTGATGACGTAATTTAGTTATGATGGGACTACGTTCAGGCTAGTAGCCAATAGTTTTGATGTAGGAATTTGATCTGAGCATGCGTGGCACTTTGTCTGATCGGAATTCTCTACACATGATCGGAGTATGTCCTATCGGACCAGTTTGTTGGAAAATATTTCCAGCAAGTTGGAAAATTTGGTCCGACGGATATTCCGACGGAAACAGTCCGATACATACCACACACAGTCGGATTATCCGACAACACGGTCCGATAGGACACATTCCGACGGATTCTCCGACCGTGTGTACAAGGGCTTACTGTGGGCCCCTTGGTGGCTTCTCTGATTAATGCTGCCCTTGCCCGGCCTGTCAGTTTAGGTGGACAGCCATGTCATGGTAGGGTTGCAGTTATGACACACTCTTTCCAGTTTTGGATGATGGATTGATCGGTGCTCCATGCATTGTTTAAAGCTTGGGATATTTTTTTAAACCTAACACTGCTTTAAACTCAAGGATCCAATAGGTTAACAACATTTTTGGCTCTTTGGATAACAACTGTGTTATGTGTTTACTATAGCTTAGTCAAAGCACCCTTTAAAATTCTGCACAATCTCAAGGCGCCCCATTCTAAAATGTTAAAAACGAAGCTAATAGTTTTACATAATGCAGTCACATTTGCACACATAGGACACCCAATGTTAGAGGTCATTTCTTTTTCCAAAGCAAGTACACCTTTGCACTGCTACTGATTAGTATTCCAATGTCTCTCTTCTCCCTCAGTCATCTAATGTGACCCCAGTGTTGACAGAGAGGGGAAGGAGAGGGGCAAAAAAGGATGCTGTGCAGGTGCCCCATGTCCTACGTATCAACTGATGACGTCATTGTCTGTAGGGACACTGGTGGCTGGAAGGTTGTAATGGTGCACAATGAAAACCTGTGGCTCTGTGTAACTAAAATCCAGACTTTTTTTTTTTAACAATCTGTTTATTGTTTTTTATAAGCATAGCAAACAACATTGGGATGTGCCAGCTAGGACACCATCCATAACAAGGCCAACATGGCATAATTCCTGTCTAACAAAGATCCGCCCTTGACGGAGAAAAGGAGTATGGCATGGATGCTCGACACTTCGTCAAGAGAGACTTCTATGTGGATGACGGACTTAAATCTTTACCTACAGACAAAGAAGCCATAGACTTGCTCCAAAGGACACAAGGTATGCTTTCCGAGGCTAACCTCAGACTACACAAGATTGCCTCAAATAGTGTTGCTGTTACTAAAGCCTTTCAACCTGGCGATCATGCCACAGGGTTTAAAGACTTGAATATGGAATTGGACATACCACCTGTACAGAGAAGTCTGGGCCTATGGTGGGACTTATTAAAAGACATCTTTGGATTTCAAGTCAGCTCTGCAGATAAGCCATTTACCAAACCTGGTGTTCTTTCAGTAGTGAACAGCCTATACGATCCATTGGGATTCATAGCTCCCTAAATCCTTACTTAGACAGTTCTCAGAGACTATTAAAGATTGGGATGCTCCACTACCAATAAATCAGCCGTCAAAGTGGGAGTCCTGGAAACAATCTCTACATGCCTTAGATGGAATCCATATACCACGCTGCTACACTTCTGCCTCCCTTGCCACAAGTCAGAGGAAAGAGCTTCACATTTTCTCAGATGCATCTACTAAGGCCATAGCAGCTGTTGCTTACCTCAAGGTAAGGGATTCTTCTAATCATGCCCACATAGGGTTTCTTTTTGGGAAAGCTAAGTTAGCACCTAAGCCCGAACACACAATTTCCAGGCTGGAACTTTGTGGGACCGTGCTAGCTGTAGAAATAGCAGATTTCATACTGCATGAGCTAGACATTCAGATAGATGACGTCAGATTCTACACAGACAGAAAAGTTGTTCTGGGCTATACATACAACCAGACTAAATGTTTCTATGTCTATGTCAGCAACCATGTAGAGAGAATCAGGAAATCATCTAAACCTGAACAATGGCATTATGTTCCATCTGAAATTAACCCTGCAGATCATGCCACCAGGCCAGTGTCTGCAAGTATGTTTGCAAATTCTTCTTGGTTAACTGGGCCTGAATTCCTGCTGGATCATCTAAAAGAAACCACAGCTGATGTCTTCAGGCTTATAGAACCTGACAAAGATGCAGAGACCCCAATTATCCTTACCCCAGCTACTCTTCTTACCCAGAAGCTTGGGTCTGTTCCTGTTCCACCTGGAAACTTTAAAGCAGAAAATCTGTGCTATGTCCAGTGGAAATGAGTACAACACCTCGCCAATTGCTTCTGGAATCGTTGGAAGATGGAATATCTTTCTACTCTGCAAGGACGCAGGAAATAGCAATGGCTAAACCCTAACATACAAGTTGGAGATCTTGTTCTGCTTAAGGACCAGCAAGTTGAAAGGATCGAAAGGCCCAATGGAACTTATTGTAAATAGCATTCTTAGTGATGATGGTAAAGTACGTAAAGTGGAGGTGAAGGTTTCAAGACAAGGGACTGTAAAGACTTTCATTACGGAACTTATTTTGCTCTTGCCCTTTGGAGAATGAACTTGTGTGCCTACGCTGCTGGATCCTACCTGTGATTTCAAGAAGAAAGTGTCTTGAACTTTAGTTGACATATCTATGAGCCTTAAATTAAGAGTTATTGTTATTGCATTATATGCATGTTTTTTTATGTTTTTCAGGAATTCAAGACATCCAGCAAACTACACTGTTGTTATTTGCAATTGCATCACTACCATTCTGATGTATATACTGGCATTTACCATTCCAGACGGGGAGTGTGCTGCCCCAATGGGGCATAGAATTTATATATATATTGTTTTCTTAACCATTTTTTATGGACGTTTATATTTAGTTCACATGCTGCCATCTAGCGACCTTTTGTGGTAATTTACTTGTTTATTTTCCCCTTATGTTATGACATACTTCCTTTGCATGTAATTCTCCTCCCTTCTTTCTGTGTTTTGTACTTACTGTGTTTTGTACTTCCTGTGTCATTAATGATGTAACAAGCCTCATGTAGCAGGGCACATGTATTCTACATTGTATGCTACAGACAATATCATCTTTTGACCGCACAATACCACAACCTGTTCATCTGTTTGTATCCTTTCATCTGCTGTAATCTAATGATCAGAATAAAGCATCTGTGGTTGGAAATCGGTATTGGTGAGTTCAAGCTATCTGATGAGGATTGTCCTCAGTGATTATATCTACTTATACAGGCCAGGCATAGAGGTCTCACAAGGGATAGATCACTTCACAACAATCAGAGTCAGAATAGTACAGCTTGTACAACAGTGTAAATTTGCTGTCCCCTCAAAATAACTCAACCACACAGCCATTAATGTCTAAACCGCTGGCAACAAAAGTACACCCATAAGTGAAAATGTCCAAATTGGGTCCAATTCTCCATCCCTGGTGTCATTTGACTTGTTAGTGTTACAAGGTCTCCGGTGTGAATGGGGAGCAGGGGGGGGTTAAATTGTTATGAATTCATATTTGAACCAGCATAAGATCTTTAGAGATATCCTAGGGCAATTTTGCCCACTGTTACAAGCTGATCCGGTCGCAAATAAATATATAAAATATTTTCCAGAAATCACCTATAAGTGGGTCCACTCCCTCAGGGATCGTTTAGTCCCCAGCCATTTCTCAAATACAGAATAAACTATTAACCCTATGATTGGAATGAACAGATTTTACACTTTCATTGTCTGAGTATTCACTAGCAATGGACTCATCAGAAGTCTCCACTGTTTCAACTCCTGAATGAATTTCAAGCACAGTTACCACACTTTTAGTAAAATATTCCTCATTCAGATCTCCAACATTGATTGCCACCATAGCAACATTACTTGCAGCAACACTTGCATTTGGCTTTTCTACATGTTGGTCCAAAGCCTCTATCTTTGCTAAGCACTGAGCATGTGTGGAAGAGAACTCCATGGCTGACTGGGCTTCATGTAATTCCTTCCTAAGCAGTATTATAATACGCTCATTCTCAGCCTCTCTCTGATTCAAAGAGGTAATGCAACCTTCGCTTTGTTTACACGTTTCCTCTAATTCATTTATTTTTTGTTCCCATACACATTTCTAATGTAATTTCTAATGAACTAATTGTTCAATGTGATCACAAACATTTGCATCTGCCTTTGCAACCATTGTTAATATATTCTTAGTTACACTTTGTACGTGCTCCAATAATTGCTTCCTCTCAGTACACCGTTGGCCTTCTTTCGCTATAGCAATGTCATTCATTTTCAATAACATGCATACAACATTGGCCATCTTTGCTTTCCTGCCTTTTTTTGAAGACTTTTTATGTTTTATCTGACCATTATGAATATTATTGTCTCAATAACTCATTAAATTGGTGAATTAAAGTGTTTTCTGCCACAGTGTTAAAATTAACACAGGCGTGTCTCTTAAGAAAATCTTCAATGACCTCCATTGACTTGCTAATTAGTCCACAATGAAGGTTGCTCAACTAGTCTATAGACATATACCAGCCACAAATCTCACCAGATTTTGTGTGTCCGCTCACTGATGAATTACTTCATAGAACTTTCTGGACCACTCATGCAGGGCTTTAGAATTCACAAACTTGTCCACAGTAGAGAAGGCTTTCAGTTCTGGGTGTAATTGAGGACTCAGCTTATAGGGACCTCAAGACAAAAATACATTAGAGTTTGTGTTCTATGCAGAAATAAATTCTACATGCCTTCTGTGGTGCCAATTGAAATAAGTATTATAAAATAAATATTATTTGGAGGTGGTTATGGATTCCCTCTATTTATTGCATATGTGTATTAACTTGTCTATTTCTAAAGTTAGCTAGTCTAGTAAAACTCTGAAAATGTTACTGTTGATAAGCACAATGATATAAGGTTACTATGAAAACAAACACACTGCTTAGTAAAACAACGTCTTATTTATTTCCCAAGAAAATTGGAAAATGCTAACATGAAAATATTATAGAGCTTATAACACAAGAACATCAAAGACACTTATCGCAAGGCTGTCCCCTAGACACAGTCTCATCAGCTGGGCTCAAGATGGTAACAGAGAGAGTTCTCTTTCAGCCCTTTTTAAACTTCAATCATACATCATCCAGACCCAACCATTTTGCCAGCACATCTAGACTTCTGGCAAATCAAAGTATTCACGGGGCAGTCCTCCTCAATATATTATATTACTGTCCATCCTGTTGTATTGGCCTCTAGGGGCAGCATTGTCCATGTATCATGTCTATGTGTCCTGGGTCATCTTCGGTACCTGTTGATCCTTTGATCTTTGTAACCCACCTTCATCAATCATCCTGGCAGCTCTTTGAAGCTTGCTTGCGCCAGTCAATCAGGAGCCAAGCTTTTGTTTAGCCTTGATAGAGGCCTGCCTTCTTCTTTTAGATGAAGATTCTGATATGCTACAAAGCTTTGATGTACAACTTCTTACATTTCAGACAGCCACCAAGAATTTGGAGGATTGGTATAGCCATAGTTCATATTTCAAACACCTTCTATTATGAAATAAAACGTGTTGCCTTCCAACACAGGGGTACAGAGTTCTTATTTTCTAGACTATAAAATATGTAAAAAAAAAATACAGTTATATTCTTGTGTTCAACTGTTCATAGTATTCTTAGCTGAAATCTATTCATCCCTAGCAATAGGATTCCTGAATATGCCATATTGTATGAGAAGAATTCAATTTTCTAATCTTGTTATTTTAGAATTGAGGGCAAAGGAGATTAAAATTCTTTTATTTCCAAGGTGTGCACAGAAATGAAAAAGAGAATCAAGACATCGGTAAATCTCCACTCTGGAAAAAATAAAGTTTTAAAGTCAGGGATTTTTATCTTTACATTTCCTCAGCGATGGCATGTCTTGTATTTAAATATTTATTGGAAGGATTGAGTTGCAAGAGCATTTTTTTAAATTTATACGAGTATGCTAGGTTTAAGAGCAACTATAATAGGTTTTTATGGATAATTTTATAAACTGCTGCTGCATATAATTTTTTTTTGTATTTGTATAAAATGCTTTTACAGGATGCAGCAACGAGATTGTTTGCAAAGCATGCTAGGTTTTATAATAAGGAAGATCTGCAGTATTTGAGGAGGTTTCAAAAATCCCCATATGTTAAAGTAGAACTATAGGCAAAACTTTTTTATTTTCATTTTGGATAGAGTAAAGGAGGGTTATAACCCCTGTGAGATTTTTTTTTTTTTTTTGCAATTTGTGTCCCATTGCAGAGATTTCCCTTCACTTCCTGTTCCATAGCCAAACATGAAATGAGAGGAAATCCCTGCAAGATAAAGGACTTCTTTGGGGGCCCCCAGATTACCAGAACTAGTGTCACCATTGGAAGATTTTCCCTCTATTACTTTTCTGGGGACAACTCAAAATTTGTGATTTTCTTTAACTTTCACTTTCAATGATAATGGTAAATAGGATAAATAAAGAAGGTAAATCTCCCCAACAGGGGCACAGATAGCAAAAAAAAAAAAAAAAAACTGACATGGGGCTGTAATCCCTCTCAATTCTATCCAAAACTAAAAAAAAAAAGAATTGTCTTTAGTTATACTTTAAGTATAATGGCAATAAATTATACAAATTTCAGGTAAAAGCACAGAAAATGTAATATTTTAAATGCTTACCTGCAGCATTTTTTCTTTTCATAAACAATTGTTTATTCATTTGCAATGTGTCTATGAACTTGCTAAAAAAAATATGAATAAATTATAAATTAAATTAAACTATATGCAATAGTTTGTAGATACTATAACGTTCATGCAAACCAATCAATATATGGGGGGATGGGGGGGTTGATGACTCTGATAAGGGGACCTTATACTTTAGGCTTTAAATACTCAGTTCCCAAAATGTTATACTGATCTTGGCCAAAAAAATTTGTGTCTAATCTGCTTGCAATGTTGATTTGCAAAATTACTAATTTTTGGTCTTGTTTCACTCCACAGTGTCCTTCAACGCCACAGGAATGGCAGACTGTGGCCTCCCACTTTGCCAGTCATTGGGACTTTCCCAATTGTGGAGGTGCAATTGATGGGAAGCATGTCGCATCGTCTAACCACCCAACTCGGGGTCGTACTATTTTAACTACAAGGGGTTTAATAGTATTGTGATGTTGGCGGTGGTGTCTGCGACCTATGACTTTTTGTATGTGGACGTGGGGCAAAATGGACGGATGTCGGATGGTGGAGTGTTCTCACGGACGGAGTTCTACTGGCGCCTCCAGAGTGGCAGTCTGGGCTTGCCACCCCCAGAGGAGAATCAGGAAGGACTCCCGTTCTTCTTCGTCACGGATGAGGCGTTTTCACTGGCGAACCATCTGATGCGCCCTTTCCCGATGAGGACCCTCACCCCGGACCAGAGGATTTTTAATTTCTGCCTGTCCAGAGCCCGAAGAGTGGTGGAGAACACCTTTGGAATATTGGCCAGCCAGTTCCGCCTTTTTATAACGCCTATCCACATGGTGGAATACAAACTAAATCACATTGTGCTGGCGTGCTGTGTTCTGCACAATTTCCTAAAAAGACATTCTGCAAACTATGCGGTCTCAGTTGGCCAAGAAGCAGACTTGCTGGAAAATGAGAACCTCACGGGCCTTGAAGCTGCTCTTCCTGGCTTAACCCCCCCCCCTCCCCAAAGCGCCCGTGAGGTTAGAACCCAATACATGGACTACTTTGTGGGTAGGTGGGCCATTGATATGCCAGACAATGTCTGAGCGGCATTTTATGAATAAATTATTCTTTGAAACTCCAATATTTGTTTTCATTTACTGCTTGGCTTGGTTTTAGGTGTCTCCTAGGTAAATTTATGTTTTTTCTTGTTGTGCCTTTTTCAGTGCAAACCCAAGTTATGAGCGAGATGAGGGGACAGTCTCTTCTTCAGATAAGCTTATTATGTTGTGGGTCTGCTACACACACACCTTGTTTTTGGTAACTAATGTATGTAGTGCATTACTGACCAAAATCGTGCTCATTTTCAGCACCATGGCAAGAAAATGGCATGGTTGTCAAAATTAACACATCACTGTGGGTGTTATTTACTAAAGGCACATTCACTATGCACTACAAGTGCACTGCAAAAGTGCACCTGAAACTGCACTTGGAGTGCAAAGTGGAGTTACCTTTAGTAAATAACACCCATTCTCACCGAAAAGAACAATTTTACTCCAAATACATCTTTTGCGCAATGAAAAAGGAAGCCACACATTGTTGATAAGTTAACTTTTTAATCCAAGCACATTCACATGTGCGTTTAGAAAAGGGTTTTACAACAAACTAACAAATTGGGTGTATCAAAAACAATCTTTCAGGTAATTTTTTTTTAATTTTGTGTTTTTGTGTAAACAGGCATGTATCAAAGTGTAACATACAGAACACAGGAACTTACAAAGTTCAACTTTGAAAAGTGAAGACAATATCAGACATGAGTATGTACAAACTGGGCTGATATTGCCTTCATCACATGGGGTGTCACCCCTGGAAAATCCAAATTTGGAAGATGCACACAGTGTGTCAACATGTGCTATCTCCCATCATCGGGGATCAATGTACATGTTTTGGGGCTGCAACCCCTTCATCTCAGCCACTTTCCACAAAACACGTACATTGATCCCCCGTGATGGGAGATAGCGCATGTTGACACACGCTGTGCATCTTCCAAATTTGGATTTTCAAAAAATACAAAAGTTGTGGTTTAAAAGCCAAAAAATAAAACCCTAGCTAGTTTGGGCTGTTTCACACTCTCCCCAAAACATCAATGATGTTCTTCATTTTATTTTTAACATCATTGATGTTTTGCTGTATATTTTCTAAATCCCGATTGCACCCCATTTTCTCCCCAATCAGGATCTGGGTACTTTCACTGGTAAAATGGGATTCTTCTTCCACATCACCTACAAAACAAAGCAAAAAAACACACCATGTAGTATAAATATGGTGACATACATTGATGAGCTTACCGGAAGCTGTGTTCTCCGACACCCACCTGTTGTGGT
Organism: Lithobates pipiens; assembly: GCF_037356315.1. Lineage (NCBI taxonomy): Eukaryota > Metazoa > Chordata > Amphibia > Anura > Ranidae > Lithobates > Lithobates pipiens. The sequence goes on along the minus strand of NW_027507748.1, from coordinate 646,247,341 downwards.
GACAATTTGTCCAACTTCAACGATCTCTCCTTCCTCCTCCTCCTGCTCCTCTGCTCCTGGTTTTGGAATTTTGCCTTCTTTGGGAAGGGTGGGGTCCCTGGTGTCCTCATACTTGCAGAGTCTTCTCTCCCCTATGAGAATGTAAAAAATAATAATTAGCACACAGAGGGCAGAAATAGGAATATGAAACATTGCTTGGAAGTGTCGTACAATTGTATTTTTTGGCCGAGTTCCAAGGTGAGAACATTATTGTGGACAATTTGTTAAGCTGGAATACTTACCTGCAGAACGATGTTTCTTACGAACGAATGAAACCATGAACTTGAAAGTGGCCATTTTAAAATGCACAACATGAAATCAAAGCACATGGAGCATGTATGCAAGCAAGAATAATCAAATGAACACACAACTACTTACTTTTTTGAAGAACACGCTTGATCCTTATGTACTGCTCGTGCTCCCTCAGTTTCAGGTCTGACCAGCGTTTTCTCAGTTGATCCATGGATCGGCGTACCCAAAAATTCTTCTGAAGACTCTTTACAACTTTATTCATGATCTTGGCCTTTCTGATATTTGGGTTTGGGTAAGGTCCATACTTCCCATCATAGTCGGTCCTGTTCAATATGTCTACCATCTCCAAAAGACATATTTGAGGCCTTAAATCTTCTCTTCCTGGATCGGGACGTGTCAGGCTCCGGGCTTTCCTCACCCTCCTCCTCGTTAGTATAACTCTGATTGCGCACCTGCGTTCTCTGCGCCATGTGCTCTCCCCACTGCGCCGAAAGCGAAGGGGCGGGGAATAGTCTAGAAAGAACGTCAGGGGTGGGCGGAGTTTTGCGCATGCGCACTGTATATAAAACGCAACACGCGTGTTTCGTTCCGTACGATCTGTGAACAGAGAGAGAAGCTGAGGCGATGAACGTGCAAATGAAGGTAACATTTTTAACTTGGTAGATCACTAGGCTATACTGCTTCTAGATTGAGGCCTGCATTAGTGGAGTTTAGCCTGACATTAGGGTTTGTCTTGTGTTGTGTCTTGCAGACATTATGGACGAGTTCAATGATCATACCTTCCTCCCTCTGTTAATCGATAAATACAGGGAGATGCCCTGCCTGTGGCAAGCGACACACCCTCAGTATAGTAACAAACTAAAGAGGCAGGCAGCAATGGAGAAACTGGTTGAGTTTGTGAAGCCGGTGGTCCCCAAGGCAGACGTCAACTATTTAAAAATGAAAATCGGTAGCCTGAGGAGTACATATCTGAAGGAGAGGAAGAAGGTGCTGCAGTCCATGCAATCTGGTGCTTCAGCAGATGACGTTTATGTCCCCAGGCTGTGGTATTATAACAGGATGCAGTTTCTGTCAGACCAGGCTGAGGCCAGAGAATCACTCTCTACTCTTCCTTCTACGCGTCCTATGCTACATTCCACACCCGCTGAGTCTTCCGACTCCCAACCTGGGCCTTTCACTCAGGAAGAACTGGGGGAGCCCAGCTTGAACCAGGTATAGTATTGTTCTACATATTTTGGGAGTATAAATGAATGATGTTAACTTGATTTTTGCCCACTAATTGCTGCTTTTAGAAAGTGTTTCACATATCAATAGACAGTAGTGGCCAAAACCTTGGGGACAAGAAAGAAAAATGCTGGGCTCAGAATGATAGTCTTTTCTATTGGTTAACAATTTGCAACAGTCTTGATGTGAAAATTGTGTGCGTTTGATGAACCAAAAACTAAAATTATGTCCCTTTTTCATACACAGGAAGACATCAGCCAGGAGGAGGGTGTGGAATGCAGCAGCCAGGAGGTGGCTGTGGAAAGTAGCAGCCAGGAGGAGGCGGGGTAAGCAGCAGCCAGGCGGTGGGCGGGTAAAGGAGCCTCACAGAATGCCAGGTCCCTCTCCTCCGCCTTCCACGCAAAAGGGCGAGAAACGGGGGGAATGTGGAGGAGTCGGCCCTGAGGCTGAATGGGGAGGCATCAGTGGCCCTCCAAGCCAAACCCACCTATCAAGAGGCCTTTGCCGCCTTGGCTGCGTGCAAGCTTGAGAAAATGGAGGAGGGGCAACAGCTCTTGTGTGAGGAGGTAATTATACACACCCTCAACAAGGGTCTGTTGGGCCAAATGACACAGACAACACACCTGTGTGATTTGGCCCATGCCCCTCCTCCTCCTTCTGCCACACCTCCAGCACCACAGCCACAGCCTGGAAGGAAGCGTGGAAGGAAGACCAGAGAGTGATGACCTGGGTTCAGTCTGGTCTGACAGAAGATGCAGCCTGTTGTAGTACCACAGCCTGGGAACATAGATGTCATCTGCTGCTGTTCCGGGTTTCTTGGACTTCAGGACCAGACTTCTCTCCCTCAGACATGTACTCCTCAGGCCACCAAGTTTTGCGTTTAAATAGTTGATGTGTGCCCTGGGGGCCAAAGGCTTCGCTAATCTCCCCAGTTTCTCCATCGCTGCCTCCCTCTTTATTGGTTACTGACACCTAAATAAAGGATTTTTTTGTTTGAAGAAATACTTGTGTATGTGTTTTACTTCAAAAAGGACAGTTTATTTGTGAGCAGGCAGGTACATTTCAAAAAAACAAAGTGAAATGAATAACAAGGGGCACCAACACTAAACAACCTCCTGTAGATTAAAAAAGAAAAAGAAAATATAAAAAATATAATAATGTTGTTGTGGTAAGTTTACACACAAAACACACCCCAAAAAATGGAAAGATGAGCAAACTGTCAAAAAAGGAGATGTTTATAAAAAACAAACAAACACAAAATTCACCCAAAAAACAATAAACAAAAAATAAAATTGTGTAGATGTGACGAATTCAAAAATTGTATTGCTGAAATGAGTAAAAATGGTGCGATGGCTACAAACCACTTGAGGCATACCTTTGGAAAGTCATAAAAATGTCTATGCCACAGTTTGTGTTGAAAAGATTTATTGTAAAATCAAAGTCAAAGGATTCAAAGAATGGGTTAAAATATGGCTGACAGACAATCAATGTTAACTACTTCAGCTCCAGGAGATTTACCTCCTTCATGACCAGGTCATTTTTTTGCAATACAGCACTGCGTTACTTTAACTGACAATTGCGCGGTTGTGCGACACGGTACACAAATACACATTTTGGCCTTTTTTTCACAAATAGAGCTTTCTTATGGTGGTATTTGATCACCTCTGCGGTTCTTATTTTTGAATTTGAAAAAATAAAAAAAATTTTTTACTTTCTGCTAGAATACACATCCAATAAATAAATTTTTAAAAAATCAATATTCTTCATCAATTTAGGTGAATATGTTTTCGGCTACATATTTTAGTTAAAAAAATCACAATAAGTGTATATAGATTGGTTTGCGCAAAAGTTATAGCGTACAAACTATGGGTTATTTTTATTTATTTAAAAGATTTCTTTTTTTTTTTTTTTTTTTACTAGTAATGCCGGTGATCAGCAACTTAGTGCTGGTTCACACCAGCGTGATGCGGGAGCCAGCGCAATTCCAGTGCCGGTTCCTGCATTCCATAGAACTCACAGGCAGTTCACACTGCCCTATGTGAACCACTGTGGGTGTCAATACAAAGTTAAAGACACCCTCAGATCGGTTCACATATCGCAGTGCGAACTGTCAATTCAGACAGGAATCGGATCACATGGGTATGAATGCCTATGCGATCTGGTTCCGGTGCAGACAAAAAAAGGGTCCTGCAGAATTTTGGTCCGAATGCGATGCAAATTCAGCCATACGATCTGTATGGCTGAATTTGCATTGCACAGACATCGCTTGTAATCTCCACAACAGTGCAGTGCGAATCACATGCGATGTGTGACATCACGCTGGTGTGAACCGGCACTTATAGCGGGACATTCAATATTGGGGCGGACAAATCAGACATTAACTGACGCTTTTGACACGTTTTGGGGACCATTGACACAAATACAGTGATTAGTTCTAAAAAATATGCACTGTCACTGTACTACTGACACTGGCAGGGAAGGGGTTAACATCAGGGGCGATCAAAGTGTCTCTTCATGTATGCCTAAGTTGTACTTACTCACTGTGGGGGAGGTGCTTTGACTAGATCGCCATATCAGGGTCGGTGCTGGGGGCAGCCAAAAGGCGTGTAGGTGCCAGATGTCACATGGGCATCCACCCAATGGAAGGGGTGACCGACCACTGGTTGAACCTGTATGGGTTAGTGATGTATAGAGGCCCCCAATGGGCTAGGCAGATGACTCCAAACCACCGAATGGTGCACCTGGTGTAGTAGAGCGGCACCCCGGATGTTGATGTCACCAACACAGAGCGAGGTTGGACTGACTCATTACAGCGTGGATTGGGAAGGAACACAGATGTGGTAGTAGAGCAGATGGAAGGCTGTCAGAAGGCTGTAGCCATGACAATGCATTGCGAGCATGACCCTTTATCAGATCATGTTACTTGGGCAGCCTGGAAAGTCTAAATAGGTGCTATGGGGGCAAGCAAATTGGGTCTTAAAGGCACAAAACATCCTATTGGCTCCTGCAGCACCAAGCACCATAACATTATCTGCTATACAAATTACCATCTTACAACAGGGCAGACAATAATCAATAAATAATTGAACATAATAATAAAATAAATTAAAATTAAACTTAGAATTTAGGACACAAAACTCAAAAAATTTTAATAAATTGATAACAAGTTTATATAATATAAAATATATGTGTTATCATGGATAATAATTATCCTATCGAAAAGACAAAAGCTTTTGGACCCATTATGCACACACCATCACGCCGAAGAATATCGGCAGCGGCCAAGGGTAAAAAAAATAAAAATAGAAGGGGCGGGTAGGGGGAAATAGGAAGGAAGTGGGTAAAAAAAAGAAGGGAAGGGTGGTAAAAAATAGGCAGGAGGGTAAGAAAAAAGAGAAGGGGGATGGCAATAAAAAATAGGAAGGAAGTAAAAAATGAAGGGGGTGGTAATAAAAAATGGGAAGGGGGTAAAAAAAAGAAGGGAGGCGTGGTAATAAAAAGAAGGAGGGGTAACAAATTCTTAATAAACTTAATAATAAAATATTATATGAATAAAAATCTACCGTAATCAATACTTGTGCTCAATGACAACTAAAAAATAAAATGTGAAAAAAATATAAAAAAAGATGATATGTATTCAAATATAAAAAGAAACTCAAATGTGCATTATATCCTAGGTCACAAGGTATCAACTGCTATGGTCGGAATTATATGAGACATACAGTGCATCCGGAAAGTATTCAAAAGCGCTTCACTTTTTCCACATTTTGTTATATTTTTTTTTTGCTTAATATTGGTTTATTTAAAGAAATAAACAGAATAGACAGAAATAATACAGGTACAATGTGTAGGTAAACATATGAATACACATTCAGACAAATAACACCCATAGACCTTCAGGGACGGGAAGCTCAAATGTAAGGCTGATTTCACACTGGGGCGTTTGCGGAGGTTTTCGGCCACTAGCGGAGCAATTTTAACCCCCGCTAGAGGCCGAAAAAGGGTTAAAAACGACCCACAAAGCACCGCTTTGTCGGCACTGCCCATTCATTTCAATGGCCAAGAGAAGTTTAGCAGTGTATACCAGTGTTTCTCAACTCCAGTTATTAAGGCGCCCCAACAGGTCATGTTTTTAGGCCCTCCATTATTTTGCACAGGTGATTTGATCAGTTTCGCTGCCTTAGTAATTACCAAAGCTGTTTCATCTGAGAGGAATCCTGAAAACATGACCTGTTGGGGTGCCTTGAGGGCTGGAGTTGAGAAACACTGGTGTATACACACGGTCCAAACATGCTGCTTGCAGGAGTTTTTTTTTACGTCCTGCCAGCACATCGCCTAAGTGTGAAAGTCCACCTTTCTATATAAGCTCCCAAAGTTAACAGTGCATGTCAGAGCACAAACCTAGCCATGAAGTCCAAGGAATCGTCTGTAGACCTCCGAGACAGGATTTTATTGAGGCACAGATCTGGGGAAGGGTACAGAAAAATTTCTGCAGCATTGAAGGTCCCAATGAGCACATGGGCCTCCATCATCCATAAATGGAAGAAGTTTGGAAAAACCAGGACTCTTCCTAGAGCGGGCCGTCTGGCTAAACTGAGCAATCAGGGGAGAAGGGCCTTAGTCAGGGAGGTGAACAAGAACCCAATATTCACTCTGACAGAGATCCAATGTTTCTCTGTGTAGAGAGGAAGACCTTCCAGAAGAACAACCATCTCGCAGTACTCCACCAATCAGGCCTGTATGTTAGAGTGGCCAGCCGGAAGCCTCTCTTCAGTAAAAGGCACATGACACCCCACCTGGAGTTTGCCAAAAGGCACCTGAAGGACCATGAGAAAAAAAATTATCTGGTCTGATGAAACAAAGATTGAACTCTTTGGCCTGAATGACAAGCGTCATCTCTGGAAGAAACCAGGCACCACTCATCACCTGGCCAATACCATCCCTACAGTGAAGCATGGTGGTGGCAGCAGCATGCAGTGGCAATGTTTTTCAGTGTCAGGAACTGGCAGACTAGTCAGGATCTAGTGAAAGATGAATGCAGCAATGTACAGATACATCCTTGATGAAAATCTGTTCCAGAGCGCTCTAGATCACAGACTGGGGCAAAGGTTCATCTTCCAGCAGGACAACGACCCTAAGCATACAGCCAAGATAACAAAGCAGTGGCTATGGGACAACTCTGTGAATGTCCTTGAGTGGCCCAGCCGGAGCCCAGGCTTGAACCTGAATGAAAATCTCTGGAGAGATGTGAAAATGGCTGTGCACTGATGCTCCTGATCCAACCTGATGGAGCTTGAGAGGTCCTGCAAAGAAGAATGGGAGAAACTGCCCAAAAATAGGTGTGCCAAGCTTGTAGCATCATACTCATACTTAATGTGATTGTCAACAGTACTCAATTTTCAGCATCATACTCAAAAAGACTTGAGGCTGTAATTGGTAACAAAGTATTAAGCAAAGGCTGTGATACTTATGTACATGTATTTTATTTTTATTTTTTATTTTTACCAAATTTGCAAAGATTTAAATTTTTTTTCATGTTGTCATTGTTGTCATTATGGGGTATTGTTTGTAGAATTTTAAGTAAAATAATGAATTTAATCCATTTTGGAAAACGGCGGTAACATAACATCTGTCATGTAGTTGCCCACCCCTTTATTTTATAGAGGTCTTGTAAAGTTTCTATATCCTGCTCTGAATGTATTACCTTGCTTAGCTTTGTGTTTTCAGCAAACACTGAGATTTAACTATTTATACCACCCTCTATCTTGTTTATGAACAAATTAAACAGAATTGTTTCCAGGACTGAGCCTAGGGGTTGCACCACATACAACTCCAGACCATTCAGAAGATAAATAATGTATCAAGTATATATTCTTAGCTCAGAAAAGTCTCTTATATTGTTCTCACCTGCCTCCAAATGTGTTTTTTTTTGTTTTGTTTTTTGCTGCTGTGACCTGACTTCCTATTAGAGGATAGCAAGATTTGTTTTTTATAGTCCCATTGTATGTATGAATGTAGCTACCCTCTCTTTTTCACACCTGACATGGTCTAGCAACTATGGGATTTGCAGTGTGCATGTTGCAATGCACATGAATACAATTAACAAGCACTACTCATTCCAAACAAACAGAAGCGAGAGGGGAAAAAAAAGGTTTGGGAGCTCAAAAAAGACATGACAAGGGGGCGCATGCACGGCGCCCACGGGATAGGATGCACAGGCTGAGAGCTCCGTGAAGCGCGGAGACTAAAAGCACTTCCCCGGGGCCTCCAGCACAGATTTTCAGCCCGATTTCACTCCGCACCCCGGCGGAAAACTCAGTGCATGCCGGGACCCAAACATCGCCATAGCACACCGGCTCAGAAATCCCTGACGACCTATCTGCTACGGGTGCGGGAACAGAACGGGATGGCTCAAGATGGCGCCCAGAAGAAACAGGCACAGACTCCTCCACGGGCTGCAGCGGCCTCCCAAGCACAATCCCTGGCGGACAGTGAGTACACTTTACACCTGACAAAGGCTGACTTAGATGAGAACCTTACACTGATGTATGATAAGCTGGCACAGAAATTTCAGTCTGAGTTGCAAAAATCTACTAACACTCTCTCCTTGGAGATTGCGGCCCTGGGCTCCAGAACAGATTTGCTGGAGACTAAGCACGACTAACTGTCTCTGGCCTGCTCAGACCTCCGTAAAGACCACGAGGTATTATCAGAAACGGTATCCCAGCTCCAAGCGCATATCGAAGATTTGGACAATAGGAACAGGCGCAACAATCTTAGGGTGCGGGGGGTCCCCGAATCAGTGACAGATCTTTTGCCTACGGTCCAGAAGCTGTTCCATGTGTTGCTCCCTGAGGCCGCTCTTACGGCCTTCGCTTGTGACAGGATCCACAGGGCCCTGTGTCCCCCACCACCCCCCGAGAAACCCCTGAGGGACATAGTTCTGTGCCTAAAGGACTTTCTAGTAAAAGAAGATGTGCTGCGGGCATCAAGAAACACCCCGAATATACCCTTGGAAAATACGACCATACAAATCTACCCGGATATCTCCCCTACCACGTTGGATAAACGCAGGAGAATGAGGTCACCACAGTGCTACAGTCTGCTAGGATTCGCTACAGATGGGGGTTCCCGTTTAAGCTGCAGGTCCCGCATAACGGCACGACTTACACCGTAATCACACCCACCGAAGGGAAGGAGCTTCTTGTCAAACTGGGCCTCCTGGACGCCGCCGCCTTACCAAGACTGCCATCAACTCCACGCCACTCTGCCATTTGGGCCACCCCACCCCCCAGAAGGGACCGCCGGACCTGAAGTCAAGCTCGTCCCACGGCTGGTTACTACATGGTCCTTCCCGACATGATAGACAACACAGAAAGTCTCCTGCTTGGAAGCCGAATCTCTGCTCCGCTCACTGGCCTGCCCCCCTGACTCCGCACCCGTTGAGCCCGGCGGGCTCCCCCAGGACTCTACGCTGTCCAGGATGCTAGGCCTCCGGCAGGTAACACCACATAGAGACCTGACTGGGGTGATACGCTGCTGGACTCGCGGGGTTGGAGTTTTGGATCATTTGGTCTGGATTATTTTTTTTCTTTGGGTAGTGGGGAGCCTTTCTCCCCCCACCCCCCAAGACTGTATCGTGTCACTTTTGGGCACATTCTTAAGGTTACTAAAAAGTTTTCACTTTTTGTTCTCTTTTGGTTTCTGTCCTTGTTTTATTTTTTTCTCTGATGCCTTGATGCCATTTTTCGGTGCTACACATGCTGCAAAATTTTAATTGTTATTGACTGCAAGCTATGGTATTACAGTTCCTTGCTATGCTAATGATGCTGTCTATTCTAGAGTTGTTTTGTTGATGTTGTGCATGGGCGCCCCTCTTGGCCTGGACTCCTCTCATCTTTGTAACTTTTCTAAGATGCGGACTCATGGGCCTTAAAATTATAACTCACAATGTTAAGGGATTTAACTCCCCACAAAAAAGGAGGAAGGCCTTCAAGACGTATAAGTCCTTAGGGGCGGAGATCCTCCTCTTACAGGAGACTCACTTCTCCGCTAATAATCATCCTTCCTACTTTGACAAATCCTACAAACAATGTTTTTACTCGACCTATGAGTCCAGGACAAGAGGGGCGGCCATATTTATAAAAAACACAGTATTGTTCCAGGTACAACAGACTTATATTGACCCGCTTAGCAGGTTTGTTATAGTACAGGGCTCTGTACAAGATAAGACCCTGACCCTGGCCTCCGTATACGCCCCTAACTCCGCACAGGCTACTTTTTTCAAGAGCTTTTTCCAAATTCTGGAAAAATTTCACTCCTCCCACATGTTAATAGGGGGATTTTAATTTGGTGGCTCGCTCGAAACTAGACAGGTCGAGTGATAGCCAGGCCGGTAATGCGTTTCCTAGGTCTCTCCAAAACTCACTGAAGGACCAACAACTGTCAGATATATGGAGGGCACACAATATAGGCTCCAGGGAATACACCTTCTTCTCCCACCCCCATGATACCTACTCTCGTTTAGACTATCTATTCTGCAACCCCATTTTACTTGCGAACTCTACCTCCTCCAACATACATGTTTGCCCATGGTCGGACCATCACATTGTATCCTGCCATCTCTCTAGTATAGGCCTGCCATATGCCGATAGGTCCTGGTGCATCAATGACTCCCTCCTCGCAGACCCAGTAGTGCGCGAGCAGTTGACTGAAAGCCTCGTGGAATATTTAAGACTAAACGGCATCGAGGATATTGCCCCAACTACCCTTTGGACAGCCCATAAGGCAGTCATGAAGGGACATCTGATAGAGATCTCCACGACCAGGAAACGACAGAAAGCACTTGAAGCCCAACAGCTCACTTTAGATCTCCATAAACTTTACCATCAACATAGCCACTCCCCGTCCCAAGACGTGTTAAACCAGATTAATGACAAACGAAGAACCCTAGACACCATCTTGACGGATCATGCTGAAAAATCCCTCAGATGGGCCAAAGCACGGTTCCTTTTACACAGTAACTCTGCCTCTACGTCCTTTGCTAGGAAACTTAAACAACATTCCCAACCCACTCATATATAAAAATTGAAGAAATTCTATCAACAGGTGTATGCGGCTCCACGTTCCCCTCCCCGAGTTCCTCCTCAGTCCTGGTTACACCCCCTACGGCTTCCTTGCCTGTCCAATGAACAATTACAGGCCCTTAATGCCCCTTGTACGACGGAGGAGGTAGCCTCGGTCATCTCCTCCCTCAAGCCTGCTAAGACCCCGGGCCCCGACGTTTTTTCCGCGACCTACTACAAGAAATTTGCAGACTCCTTACTCCCTAAACTGACCAAGCTCTATAATTTTACCTTAAGAGGGCAACATTTCCTGGAGGAGATGCTCTTGGCTAGCCTGTCACTCATCCCGAAGCCCAGGAAGGACCTCACCCAACCTCAAAATTTTAGGCCCATCTCCGTTATCAACAACGATTTAAATTTTTTTGGGAGAATCTTAGCAGACCGCCTAGCCTCGATTATCACCTCCCTTATCTCACCGGAACAAACAGGTTTTGTCCGCTCGAGGCAAATTACTGATAATATCCGATTGGCCTCTAATATTATCCAAGATGCGGATGCTAATTCCCGGGGGGTCCTGATGCTGAGCCTGGATATAAATAAGGCCTTTGACAGTGTTTTCTGGCCATATTTGGAGGCTGTCTTAGCTAAATTTGGCTTCCGGGGGGGGGTTTGTTCATGGCTTTCGGGCCCTGTACCATCACTCCTGCACGAGTATTAAGATCCCGGGTGGTAGCTCTGCATATTTCCCCTTGGGTCGGGGCATGAGACAGGGGTGCCCCCTCTCCCCCCTTCTATTTGCCCTGGCCATGGAACCCCTGACGAGATCCATTTTAGATAACCCAAACATACGGGGCTATGAGAAAGGCGGCCAGGAATTTAAGATCAGTCTATACGCAGATGATGTCCTTTTGTTCCTATCCGACCCCCTTATCTCCCTACCCAATCTACAGTGGTGTGAAAAAGTGTTTGCCCCCTTCCTCATTTCCTGTTCCTTTGCATGTTTGTCACACTTAAGTGTTTCGGAACATCAAACCAATTTAAACAATAGTCAAGGACAACACAAGTAAACACAAAATGGAATTTGTAAATGAAGGTGTTTATTATTAAAGGTGAAAAAAAATCCAAACCATCATGGCCCTGTGTGAAAAAGTGATTGCCCCCTAAACCTAATAACTGGTTGGGCCACCCTTAGCAGCAACAACTGCAACCAAGCGTTTGCGATAACGTGCAATGAGGCTTTTACAGCGTCCTGGAGGAATTTTGGCCCACTCATCTTTGCAGAATTGTCCTAATTCAGTTACATTAGAGGGTTTTCGAGCATGAACGGCCTTTTTAAGGTCATACCACAACATCTCAATAGGATTCAGGTCAGGACTTTGGCTAGGCCACTCCAAAGTCTTAATTTTGTTTTTCTTCAGCCATTCGGTGGTGGACTTGCTGGTGTGTTTAGGATCATTGTCCTGCTGCAGAACCCAAGTTCGTTTCAGCTTGAGTACACGAACAGATGGTCGGACATTCTCCTTCAGGATCTCTTGGTAGACAGCAGAATTCATAGTTCCTTTTATCACAGCAAGTCTTCCAGGTCCTGAAGCAGCAAAACAGCCCCAGACCATCACACTACCACCACCATATTTTACTGTTGGTATAATGTTCTTTTTATGAAATGCAGTGTTCCTTCTATGCCAGATATACTTGGACACACACCTTCCAAAGAGTTCCACTTTTGTCTCATCGGTCCACAGAATGTTGTCCCAAAAGTCTTGGGGATCATCAAGATGTGTTGTGGAGAAATTGAGACGAGCTTTGATGTTCTTTTTGCTCAGCAGTGGTTTTCTCCTTGGAACTCTGCCATGCAGGCCATTTTTGCCCAGTCTTTTCCTGATGGTGGAGGCATGAACGCTGACCTTAACTGAGGCAAGTGAGGCCTGCAGTTCCTTGGACGTTGTTGTGGGGTCTTTTGTGACCTCTTGGATGAGTCGTCACTGCGCTCTTGGGGTAATTTTGGGCGGCCGGCCACTCCTGGGAAGGTTCACCACTGTTCCATGTCTTCGCCATTTGTGGATAATGGCTCTCACTGTGGTTCGCTGGATTCCCAAAGCTTTGGAAATGGCTTTATAACCCTTTCCAGACTGATAGATCTCAATTACTTTCTTTCTCAATTGTTCCTGAATTTCTTTGGGTCTCGGCATGATGTGTAGCTTTTAAGGATCTTCTGGTGGACCTTACTGTGTCAAGCAGCTCCTATTTAAGTGATGCCTTGATTGTGAACAGGTGTGGCAATAATCAGGCCTGGGTGTGGCTAGAGAAATTGAACTCAGGTGTGGACAACCACAGTTATAGTATGTTTTAACAAGGGGGGCAATCACTTTTTCACACAGGGCCATGATGGTTTGGATTTTTTTTTCACCTTTAATAATAAACACCTTCATTTACAAATTGCATTTTGTGTTTACTTGTGTTGTCCTTGACTATTGTTTAAATTGGTTTGATGTTCTGAAACACTTAAGTGTGACAAACATGCAAAGGAACAGGAAATGAGGAAGGGGGCAAACACTTTTTCACACCACTGTATTCGCTTCCCTATCCTCGTTTCACCATTCCTCTGGATTAGGTGTGAACCCGTCCAAATGTTCAGCCATGCCTATACACCTTCCCACTCCACTTTTAGCCTTGCTTAAGGACTCCTATAAATTTTCGTGGAACCATAACTCTCTCCAATATTTAGGTATTAAGCTTACCCCTACACTTAGGCAGCTGTACTCCCTTAACTACCCGCAGGCCTTCTCCTCCGTCAAATCCCTTCTTTTTTTTTAACAATCAGGAGTGCTTTATTAAATATACATATAATACAAAATCTGCATACAAGGCATACTGTAACATCGTACCAATGTCAGCAAAACAATCATAGTGAACACTGAGGATCTGTGAGCCAAAGGATAGCTATAACAATGATAAAACCCGTCAAATCCCTTCTTAATCAATGGTCCACTTATCGCATATCTTTTTTGGGGCGCATCCAAGCGGTCAAGATGTCCATTCTCCCAAAGCTTCTTTTTCTGTTTCGTTCCCTGCCGATATATGTCCCTCGCTCCACTCTACAAGAAGTCCAAGCACTATTACTCTCATTTATCTGGCAAAAGAAAAAGCCCCGTCTGAATCTTTCGCTGCTGAGCCAGGCACATGGGTGGTCTGGGGTGTCCAGACCTATGGAAGTATTTCTTGGCTTCTCGACTGATACAGACAGCGCAGTGGCATGTAGACCCATCCTCAATACCGTGGTTGCGGTTTGAGCGCGCCTCAATAGCCCCATATTACCTCCCGGTAATACTCTGGTCTAGCCCTGTTTCCCACAAGGAGATCTCCCCACTGAATGGCATAGTGGGCCAGGCTCTCTATCTTTGGTCTCTCTATGGGCAGAAATTTCAACTGAGATCCAGGGTCCCCCTACTGTCTTCATTCATAGGGGAGCCCAGTTTCCCCCCAGCCTTCCACTCGGGTACATCCTTTAGTAGGTGGACTGCACGGGGCCTTACACAGCTAGACTCCTTGCTACAGAACTCTACTTTTTGCTCCTTCGCTTTTTTACAACAAACACATGATCTAGATAGGTCGGCCCACTATCAGTTTCTCCAGATAAGACACTTCTACTCCACCTTGTTCCAGGAACTGCGGGGGGCTGGGAAGACGCTGTTTGAGGGGTTGTGTGGGGAGGCTGCCAGGGATAGAGGCACTATCTCCGCTCTATATAGACACCTTAATGAATATAACACGGCCCCTAAGTCAGTGGCAATGTTGGGCTGGGAGACGGAGGTGGCCCAGGTATTTTCTGTGGAGGACTGGGAGGGTATGGTTGAAAATATGCACAAATGTACTCGCTCTGTCTCCACTAAGGAAACAGCCCTTAAGCTTCACACCAGGTGGTATTATTCCCCTGATCGTCTGCATAAGATGTTCCCTCTGGTGTCTGCCTCCTGTTATAGGGGATGTCGAGATAGAGGCACGCTCCTTCATACCTTTTGGGGGTGTAAAACCTTAGCACATATCTGGGCCAAAACCTCTGCATTGATCGAGAGGGTCACTGGTACCTCTATCGCTCTTACGTATACGATGTGTGTTCTCTATGCAGATATCCCGGGAGTCCCCGTCCGCAGCAAAGGCTGATCCATACTCTCTTCAGCGCCATTCAGTGGGCGGTAGCGCTGAACTGGAAGAGCCCCTTGGTGCCATGGTCGCAGGTTATTCTCTGCATGGAGTCCATTAGACTGATGGAGCGCATTCACCATACTCTCTTGGACTCCATGCACATATTTGATGGTAAATGGAATGGGTGGACGGCCCTCCTCCTTACATCCAGGCTCGAGGACCCCTGACCCACATGGGCGACAGGCAATAAGGTTACAACCCATGAAGGGTGGGTCCCCTCTCACACTAGAAGAAGGGTTTGAATAGCAAAGGTTTTTGAGACTCTGAAACACAGCTGCCATCATGGCTTGGATAGATCACTGAGCTAGTGCATCGAAGGCTTTTATTTCTTTTTAGTTTTACGGTTGGTTATTCTATTTTACCTAATTTTTCTCGGAGATTCCTCATGATGGACTCTTTAGGGACATCTCTGTACCAAATCTGGCCTTCATTTTGATATGACACTTCCCTGTTTGTTGGATATGCAAAGTTGGATGTTTTATTTCTATCTAGATGTGTCACCAACTATATTACTGCTAATGGCCTTGTAACCATTGATGCTTTTTTGATACTGGTATTCTCTGTAAAAAAAAAATCCTGTATTTTCCTAATAAAAGCGTTTGTAAACGAAAAAAGACATGACAAGGTGGCAGAAAAACATAGTAACAATTTTGTGAAAAATAGATTACAGGGCCATTAAATAGTAGTGGATGTGTATGAAAAATTTTTTTTTAAGAGAAGGATAGTGTCACTCTAACCATATACACACATGCCAAGCTATAGATGAAGTCTCAGCACACTGCCAATTGAGCTCTATGGCCTAATCCTGGATGCATACAGTGCCCAGAAAAAGTATTAATTCCCCTTGAAATTTTCCAAATTTTGTCACGTTACAACCAAAAACGTAAATGTATTATATTGGGATTTTATATGATAGACCAACACAAAGTGGCACATAATTGTGAAGTGGAAGGAAATGATAAATGGTTTTCCAATTTTTTTAGAAATAAATATATGAAAAGTGTGGGATGCATTTGTATTCCGCCCCCTTTTACTCTGATACCCCTAACTAAAATCTAGTGGAACCAATTGTCTTCAGAAGTCACCTAATTAGTAAATAGAGTCCACCTGTGTGTAATTTAATCTCAGTATAAATAAAGCTGTTCTGAGAGGCCCTCAGAGGTTTGTTAGAGAACCTTCGTGAACAAACAGCATCATGAAGGTCAAGGAACACACCAGACAGGCCACGTATAAAGTTGTGGAGAAGTTTAAAGCAGGGTTAGGTTATAAAAAAAATCCCATCCTCCGAATGTAGCACTGACCCCCGAAGGAGCTTCTGGTTTTATTGGGCTTACTGTTACCTCCTTGTTCTTTTCTCCGTCTAGGGGTTCCCGTGGTAGATGGCCCAAAGAATGTGGAAACTGACACTGAATCTTCTTTCGGGTTATTTATTTGGAACAGAAACAGAGTCTTTCAATAAAGGGTAGAGGGTTAGGAGTAAGTTCAGGTACTTTAGACTGCAAAAATTAAAGGAAGTCCTTATAGAAAATCCAGAGAATAAGGAACGTTTCACAACTGGATTTTACAACCCCTGGATAGACCTCCTCTCACTAGGCCTAGCAGCCGGTAGGGTGCTCGACAAAGTCTCTGCCACAGACTTGTGATGTACACTTGAGCATTACTGGGGGACGTAGATAAATTTAAAGAGCTATGATACGGTACCAGGTTCTCTCAGCTGATCCAGCGATACCGTATGAGTGTGGATCCAGGTTGCGTTCTTCAAATAAGCCTTCAGGCTCCTTCAGAGAAGCCAGCCTTGCGCACAGGCCTTCTCCTGAAGAGTCCTCTCCTGGGGTTCTTCAGTTGTTGGGCCTCTCCCTTCAGATGAGATGGCACCGGACCACCTTTGGATCAATAGGCCACGAAATACACTCGGGCCTGTCCCTGCGTTGCCTCGGCCCACCGGTCCAGAGACTCGGAATGCATGGCTCTGCGCCCCAGGCCAGGAGGGCCATGGGCTGGGTCAGGAGGACCACCAGAACCGAACAGACAGAAAATCAAAGATGGAAACCCCAAACCACGTGGCGTCGGTACCTTAAATACCACACCCCAGAATGCACAGCAGGAGAACACTGGGCTGGTTCCAAGAGAACAGTGGCATTCAATACACCCAGCTAAACTGCATTCCTACTCTTGCCGGCGGTGACAGCAACACCTGCGTTCAAGGAGAACCATGTGCAACCCAGCTGGACTGGTACTAAAACCAGAAATTTAGAGAAATACTCCTGAAACCCAACTGTGGTTTCAGGTAAATTAACTTTAGAAAAAAACATAGCGCCTACTTGTCAGGAGCCAGCGCTACATACTCCCCCCTCCCATTTAGACAATGTCCCCATCTTCTGGGAAGGAAATAACAAAAACTTTCAGTCCTGAAAGTCGGGTACCCGAACTTAAATTGGGATGAGGGATGGAAAGGAAAGGAGAAGAACATGGAACATACAATACGTTAAGCAGTTGACATAAAACAAGTCACATAATACACAAACCCCCAAATCCTGACTATCTATACCACCCACTCTCTGGCGACTTGATAGGCGATCTCCGTGATTCCTGAAAGAAAATACACACAAAAAAAAACAACAGGAACACATACTATGTGTGCAGTTATAGGAGGCAAAGTCCCATTCCCAACAGAAAATTAGACTCTCTTTCCAGTGTTATTAACCTACATGTCTGCGTGCAATTGTCCAGGTGTTCGTACAAACTCTCACCATCTAGTGGCAAGAGCAACAAAATACAAATCCTTCATACAAGTGCTGTGGCCGGCAGATGACCTTGACACTGAGCTTTCCTCTAGTAAACCTAACACTTTCTAACTAGCCCCACAGTCCTTGTACTTAATTTTTTTCAAGCAGAGGAAAAAAAACAGTCTGTATAATTGCTTTACCAATAAAAATGTGGATCTGACAAAGTTAGTGTTTTCCCTTTGGCATCCACAGTTGTGATAAAGTATACTACGTTGTTCTTTCCCGGCCGGCAAATGACAACTTTATCAGAGTATATGTGCCTTCCAAAGCTCCAGTGCTAAAGACATTCATACATACTGGGGGAACATCCTTGTTTCCTAAAGGGCTTTGGTGCTTTCAGGTAGTCCCACACATCACTGGCATACCAATGTTCGGTTTTTCTCAATTTCTTGCATTATTTCCTTAGGAATATAGGGGAACTCCAAACCATATTCTGTAGCCACCCGCTTGTTCAGCAGCCGCTGAGATCGTGCAAGTCTAGGCAGAGCTCGGGCACTTCCATCCCCGGGAGGCACACAAGAATTTGGTGATTTATGTACCATAGAAAAAGACATTCTCTTGCACTCCCCGAATTCAAAGCCAACCAGCCAGATACATTGCAGGTTGCGGCCACATAATCGGCATTGGCCCATAACATTTTCCTGGGATAAAGTCTCGAACAGATCGTCATCCCCTGACAAATCAGAGAATCTATTTCTGAGTCCCACAACTCCTCTGCTGGCAAATATTTACATACAGTCCCACTCATTACAACTTTCTCAGAACTCTCACCCGTATCTGCAGCAGATTCCTTGGAAGCGATCTCTTTCTCCCGATCCCATCCAGGCGAGTTCTGAGTTAGGCCTCTACCGAGGCCGCAGGAGGCTTTCACATACCCCACCTTCCTCTGAGTAGGCATAGGGATTGTGGTAATGGTAGATGAAGTAGTGTCCATGATGTCCGGAGTGGCTCCACCGGTGATGGTGATGACAGCATCTCCCTCCGGGATACTGGTTGTAGTGGTCGGTATACAAGTTGCAGGCCTCGCCACAGGAGCATATACAGCAGACTCCTCGGTAGCGATGCCCGTGGCCCAGTCCATACGGTATGCACGAGCCGGCACGGTCGGTTGCTCCACTTTAAATAAGTACTCTCCACATTTCAGGCATCAGACAAATGGCCAGAGACTTGAGACCAGTCCCTCGCACTTGTTGCAGAGCATTCCTAGTACCTCAACGTCTCCCGCCATATACAGTACAAAACGCCCCTGCAGTCTCAAGCGAATTCCTATATCTGTGAGTAAAGTCCCAGGCAGTCTCGCACTTGTGGGGTTTCCCACTGAAGGCATCCTGGGTCCCATGATGGACAATGTTCCTGGCATCCGGAATTTTTTTTCTCCTTAGCAAACCAAACTCTTTTCCTCTGTCTCCTATGACACACTTACGCGGTGTCTCATACAGGAAAAGAAGGCTCCTCCCACTATTTCCTCCGGTCACGCAACTCGTGGGCTTTTTCCAACTCCGCCCACAGTTTACACGCCAAACAGTGGGCGTCAATCACTCCTTGTAAAATGGCGCAGTCCAAAAAACAAACCCTCTACCGTATGAATTCCACGCAGACAATTCTCTTTAATTGCGAGAGATTGCGGCAAATCCTGGACTCGAGCCCCCACTTGAAGCAGTGAACCCCGAAGGAGCTGCTGGTTTTATTGGGCTTACCGTTACCTCCTTGTTCGTTTCTCCGTCTAGGGGTTCCCGTGGTAGATGGCCCAAAGAATGTGGAAACTGACACTGAATCTTCTTTTGGGTTATTTATTTGAACAGAAACAGAGTCTTTCAATCAAGGGTAGAGGGTTAGGAGTTAGTTCAGGTACTTTAGACTGCAAAAATTAAAGGAAGTCCTTATAGAAAATCCAGAAAATAAAGACTGTTTCACAACTGGACTTTACAACCCCCGGATAGACCTCCTCTCACTATGCCTAGCAGCCGGTAGGGTGCTCGACAAAGTCTCTGCCACAGACTTGTGATGTACACTTGAGCGTTACTGAGGGACGTAGATAAATTTAAAGAGCTATCATACGGTACCAGGTTCTCTCAGCCGATCCGGCGGTACTGTATGAGTGGGGATCCAGGTTGCGTCCTTCAACCAAGCCTCCAGGCTCCTTCAGAGAAGCCAGCCTTGTGCGCGGCCTTCTCCTGAAGAGTCCTCCCCTGGGATTATTCAGTTGCTGGGCCTTTCCCTTCAGATGAGACGGCACCGGACCACCCTTGGATCAATAGGCCCCAAAATCCACTCGGGCCTGTCCCTGCAGTTGAGTTGAGTTGGGCAAGCCGGCCCCGAGACTCGGAATGCATAGTTCCGTGCCCAAGGCCAGGAGGGCCGTGGGCTGGGTCAGGAGGACCACCAGAACCAAACAGACAGATGGAAACCCCGAACCACGTGGCGTCGGTACCTTAAATACCACCCCCCAGAATGCAAAGCAGGAGAACACTCCCACTGGGCTGGTTCCGAGAGAACAGTGGCATTCAATACACCCAGCTAAACTGCATTCATAATCTTGCCGGCAGTGACAGCGACACCTGCGGTCAAGGAGAACCCAATGCAACCCAGCTGGACTGGTACTGAAACTAGAAATTTTGAGAAATAGTCCTGAAATCCAATTGTGGTTTCAGGCAAATTAACTTTAGAAAAAAACATAGCACCTGTTCGTCAGGAGCCAGCTCTACATGAAAATGGAAAGAGTATGGCACAACTGCGTCCACCTAAACTGACAGGCTGGCAAGGAGAGCATTAATCAGAGAAGCAGCTAAGTGGCCCATGGTAACTCTGGAGGAGCTGCAGAGATCCACAACTCAGGTGGGAGAATCTGTCAACTGTTAGTCATGCCCTCCACAAATCTGGCCTTTATGGAAGAGTAGCAAGAAGAAAGCCATTGTTGAAAGAAAGACATAAGAAGTCCCGTTTGCAGTTTGTGAAAAGCCATGTGGGGGACACAGCAAACATGTGGAAGAAGGTGCTCAGTCAGATGAGACCAAGATTAAACTTTTTGCCCTAAAAGCAAAATGCTACAAAAACTGTTGTTGGGATGCTTTTCTTCAGCAGGGACAGGGAAACTGGTCAGAGTTGATGGTAATATGGATGGAGTCAAATACAGGGCAATCTTAGAAAAAAACCTGTTAAGAGTCTGCAAAAAGACGAGACTGGTGCGGAGGTTCAACGACCCTAAACATACAGCCAGAGCTACAATAGAATGGTTTAGATCAAAGCATATTTATGTGTTAGAATGGCCCAGTCAAAGTCCGGACCTAAATCCAATTGAGAATCTGTGGCAAGAATCAGAAGTTGCTGTTCACAGATGCTCTCCATCCAATCCGACAGAGCTTGAGCTATTTTGCAGAGACAAATGAGCAAAAATGTCACTCTCTAGATGTGCAAAGCTGGTAGAGACATCCCTAAAAGGAATTGCAGCTGTAATTACAGTGAAAGTTGGCTCTACAAAGTATTGACTCAGGGGTGGAATATAAATGCACGCCACACTTTTCACATATTTATTTGTAAAACATTTTGAAAACCATTTATCATTTTCCTTCCACTTCACAATTACATGCCACTTTGTGTTGGTCTATCACATAAAATCCCAATAAAATACATTTACATTTTTGCTTGTAACATGACAAAATGTGGAAAATTTTCAAGGGGTGTGAATACTTTTTCTAGGCACTGTATTTTTATTTCGGTGCATGCAACTGAATCTACTGGAGCTACAGAGCACCAGAGTTGGTAAACACTAAGCTGGCTCCAGGAAAGCCCTAGCACACAGACCAGAGAGCTGTGCGTTCCAATGCATAAGTCCTAGGTGGTAGTTAAAGAGGTTCCCTTTCCATTTGCTGACAAAGGGAGGCTGTTCTCGATTTATAGCACACGGCCCATTAACTTCCCCAGAAAGGTGATAGCTATGAAAAGACTGAGTTACAGAAGTACTGAATAGGCTCACCTTTGTGAGCAGAAAGAGAGGCGTCTGCTTATTTCTGGAGAACCTTTTTAAAATCTGTTCGAGAAACCTATTTATTAAAGTATTTGAGAGAATTTTCTTAATCTGTCTTACCCCACAACCATCAGTCACACGCTCTGTTTGTAGTAGAGGGAAATAAAATAGAACAGAAGATACACAAGGACCACCTGGAGCTAAAACATTAATTAATGAAGTTAAATTTAGGAGCCATCAAAATTAAAATCAGCTCACCAGGGTAGCTCTACAGCATTTGCTCTTCAGCCCTTAGGATAAAGACTAGAACAGAAAATGAAAATAACAATCAAGTTTAATAAAATGTTATATTCTAAACATATCCTGTTCACAGAAATCTATATTAACAATTTATTAGGTAATGATATAACATTAACAATCACAATTGTTGACATCCTTACCTAGAATTACTTTTGCTTTGTTATATGCTGTAGATTAGGGGCTCTTAAACTCTTTTTGGTTTGATTGATTATTTAAAAGTCTCATTTATTTTTTTCTTTAATGCCCCGTACACACGAGCGGACTTTTCGACATCCAAACTCCGACGGACTGAGTCCGGCGGACTATCCGATCGTGTGTGGGCTGCAACGGACTTTAGCGAAGCTAAAGTCTGACGGACTTTAGAAATGAAGCATGCTTTAAATTTTCCCGACGGAACTCCGCCGGACCCGGTCCCCTTTGAAAAATCCGCTCGTGTGTGTGCTACTCCGACGGACTAAAACCGACGCTAGGGCAGCTATTGGCTACTGTCTAGGAACTTCCTACGTCGAATCCAGTCGTACGTCATCACGTTCGACTCCGTCGGAGTTTGGTGTGATGGTGTGTGGTCAAGTCCGTTCGGTCGAAAAGTCCGCCAGAACTCCGTCGGAACTCCGGCGGAACTCCGGCGGAACTCCTTTGGAGGTCTGTCAGACTTAATCCCTCTCGTGTGTACGGGGCATAAAAATAACAAACATGTTATACTTGCCTCCTCCGTGAAATGGTTTTGCACAGAGCAGCCCCAATCCTCCTCCTCTCGGGTCCCTCTTCAGCACTCCTGGCTCCTCCCTCCTGCTGAGTGCCCCCACAGCAAGCAGCTTGCTGTGGGGGCACCCGAACCGCAGCTCCGCATGTCCATTCTGTGGTCTGGCCCCACCCCCTCTCTCTCCTGATTGGCTAACTGACTTCAATTGACAGCAGTGAGGGCCAATGGCACGGCCGAGACACTCGTGGCCATTGCTGGACAGAGATGGGGCTCTGGTACGTATTAATACATTAAGATAAAAAAAACCTTCTGCTTTTACAACCACTTTAAATTTGTTTACATTAAAGTATAACTAAAGACAAAACTTTTTGATAGAGTGGTGAGAGATTAGAAAATCTGTTTGTTTATATTGCCATCTATGCCCCCGTTAGGGTGATTTGCCGTCTTTATTTGTCCTGTTTGCCATTATCACCGAAATTTCTAATTTTGGGCTGTCATCTGAAGAGGAATATAGGTGAAATCTTCAAATGGGGACAATAGTTCTGGTGATAACAAGGAATTCCTGTTATGGGACAAAAAAATGAAGAAAATGGGCCACAAATAGCGACAAAAAACAAAAACAGGGGTCAAAACCCTCCCTTAACCTAATCAAAATAATAAAAAAAAAATTGCCTTTAACTCTACTTTAAGAACATACTAATGGATACATGCAAAGTAAAGCAAATGCATGTATGTATTAATAGTAGACACAATAGAACTGAGAGTATAGTCGAAAGTTTAATTAGGCCATCATCTGAGCGCATGCGCAGACTCTGACAGGAGCAGTTATGCATTGCTAGAGCTCCGCTCTGTGTGAGGAGAACAGCTACTTAATAACTATAGCTCGTTGGTCCTAGGTACACAGATACACACGGACAACCCCTGGAACACAGAGGTAACATTTAAGGCAAAAGTTACGGTGTTGGGAGGCACCTGCACCAAAAACAAAAATCCCTCCATTAAAGAAACCAAAGCGCGCACCGCAGCTAAAATGGCGTTGACACCTTCCTCCTCAAAAGCCTCAGCGCTCTCACAGAAGCACCAGCCTATACAGACAACCTCTCCTGGAGAGTCAGACTCAGAAACAAATGACAGACAATCTATTTCAAAAGATTCCCCTGCCTCTACAGCACTATTAAGGCAATTTGAAAAAATGCTTAACAAAGCCCTGAGGCAAACTTCAGAACATATCACTAAAAGCCTCAGAAAAGAGATAGGAGAGCTGGGTAGCCGCACAGAAGCGCTGAAAACCAGAGTGGATGAGATAGAAATTTCAGCATAGGAATACATGTCCGAACTGGATAATCTTAAGGAGGAAAATCTAGCTTTACAATGAAAATTAGAAGATTTTGAGAATAGGGCTAGACGCTCCATTATTAGAATCAGAGGTATCCCAGAGTCGGTGACAGATCTGCAAACTACCATTATTGCCTTATTTCAGGAACTTCTGCCTACATTGTTAGCAGATCGTTTTGAAATGGATAGAGTCCATCGCACTCTTGCACCTAAAAATGCAGAAGGTCCACCGGGCAATATAATCGCGAAATTTCATTTTTATCGTACTAAGGAGAATCTGCTAGCAGTAGCAAAAGAAAGAAATGAATTATCTTTTCAAGGACAGAAGTACCAACTATTTGCTGATCTTTCTCAACTCACTATAAACAAACGCAAGCAATGAAACCCCTACTTCTAATATTACAAAATCATCACATAAACTACCAATGGGGTTTCCCCTTTTCTTTATGTTTTGCAAGCAAAGGCTCAAAATTCATCTGCAGATCAGAGGAAGAACTAGCATTTAGTGGATACCGTTTCAAATCCCGGTTCCCTGTGCAGAAGATCAGCTTCGTCTTCTTCACAAAAATCCTCTAAACTTTCTGGAAATAACAGAATTCATTCCCACTCTCACAAAAGAGGTTGTTTGGATTCCCCTCCACAACAAATTGAAGAAGCCATGGCCTGAAGAATATAAGCTGATCCCTTGATTCGTTATTATATTGAACCATAACTTACACACCTACTATTCACCTTTTCACATACCCATTAATTTTGAAACCCAGATGAAAACTCATTTGACTTCCTAAATTCAAAGCAAAATATTGCAACGCCTAATCTGAGTCTACTTATTGATATGATAGAGAACATAATTATATATTTAAGTAAAATCCATATACTTATATATCGAATATGTGAAGATCAATATATAAGTAGGCTCAAATCCTAAAATGATTGTCTATATGTATGTTTATTTGTCTAATTATATGTCTACATTTATTTAATTTACATTCCCCCCATATATTATATATATTTTTTTTGGGACCAAACCCTTCAAGACAAAAGTGGAACGTCTTATTTCATTTTATTCTATTTTATTTTGTCTTTGTGAGGCGGGGGGGCTGGGGGGGAAAAGAAAAGAAAAAGGGAGGGAAGGGGAAAAAGGGAAAAAAGAAGAAAGGAAAAGAAAAAGGATTTAAAAAAAAGGGAAGGAAGGGGGAAAAAATAAAAAGGAAAAAGCGCCATCATCCAAGGTCGCTGGTCGGTCTTCTCATTTTACAAAGTTATTAAAAAGATTAAATAAGAGATTTTTGTTCTGCTCAGTTCTGCTCTGGTCTAATATATTTGGTCTCCCTTCTCCCCTTCCCCCCTCCTCCCCCTCTGAGACCAGACTCTCATAGACAACATGGAAGGTCTTATTTTATTTATTTTATCTTTTAAAAAAACATCATATATTAGAGGAAGCATTCAACACTCTAAGCCCTTGTACACACGGTCGGAGAATCCGTCGGAGTGTGTCCTATCGGACCGCGTTGTCGGATAATCCGACTGTGTGTGGTATGCATCGGACTGATTCCGTCGGAATATCCGTCGGACCCAATTTTCCAACATGTTGGAAATATTTCCCGACCAACTGGGCCGATCGGACATACTCCGATCATGTGTAGAGAATTTTGATCGGACCAAGTGCCACGCATGCTCAGATCAAATTCCTACATCAAAGCTATTGGCTACTAGCCTGAATGTAGTCCCATCGTAACGAAATTACGTCATCACGTTCTGAAAGATCGGATTTTTCGCCATCTTTGTCCGACCGTGTGTATGCAACAGTTTCGGACAAGATCCGATGGACAAAATCCGACGGGCAGAATCCAACGGATTTGGTTGTGGAAATCTCCGACCGTGTGTCCAGGGCCTAAGAGAAGGCTATTCCTTTAGATGTGAATCATTATTATCTATTATTTGCATGATCCCCAAACCCCACTCAGATAATACATACTGCACAAACTTCCGTCCCATTTCCCTCTTAAATCAAGACATTAAAATCTTAGCAAAAATCCTAGCTACCTGCCTTAATAAGATCATTTGTAAAGTTATACATAATGGCCAAGTAAGAATTATGCCAACAAGGCAAGCAAGTGATAATGTATGTTGAGCAACCCTCTTGGCATACATAGACAAAAAAAGACAAATTCCTACATGCTTTCTGTCTCGTGACATAAGAAAAGCCTTTGATTCAGTAACCTGGCCTTATTTACACTACACTCTCCAGAAATTGGGATTTGGCCCCCACTTCACTAATTGGATAGCAGCTCTTTATAACAAACCCCAAGCCTACGTAAAATATGCAAGATATAAACCGGAACACTTTAATATAGAAAGAGGCACTTGACAAGGTTGCCCACTTTCCCCTTAAATATTTGCCCTTTTAATAGAACCTTTAGCTCAGTACCTTAGATTAGAACCAACAGTCACTGGAATAGAGCTAGGTGGAATCCATCATAAACTTAGCTTATTTGAAGACAATATTTTATTGTTCCTATCATCTCCCCAGGTTTCAGGCCCAAATCTATTACTTATTCTCAACATATTTGCTACCATATCAGGACTACAGATAAATTCTAAGAAATGTATAGAATTAAACATATCGCTTTCAACAATATAATTAACTTCAGCAAAAGTAGCACTCCCCTTCACATGGGCAGTGAGGTCAATTTCATTCTTAGGAATTCATCTTGCAGCCTCTCTATCAGACATATATTCTGCTAATTACCCTAACATTTTAAAACACATTACGAACCTAATGGACAATTGGTCCCACCTTCCCATCTCCCGGTTGGGGAAAATAAATGTCATTAAAATGTCAATTTTACCCAAACTACTATATTTATTTAGAGCATTACTGATTGCAGTCTCCGCCCACTATTTATGTATTATCCAGAAAAGAGTATCAAAGTTTATTTGGGGATCCTCAAAACCACATATACCTCTCAAAACATTATGCTTACCTAAAAATGTAGGTGGTCTTGGCATACCAAATTTTGCCACTTACTATAGAGCAGCTCACATAGCTAATTTAACTAAATATCATGCCATACAGGAAATTCCTTTATGGGATTTGATAGAGGTTTATGATTGTGACCCTTTATCAATCTCCAATATAATATGGCTACATTCCAAAAATCATCTTGGCTTAAGTAATCCTATTACTAAATATTACTTATCCCTCTGGGACAGGCTTAAATTTAAATATAAATTGCAATCTTTACACAACCCCCTCCTCTCCTTCTTTAAAAACCCAACCTTTTAACCAGTGTGGATTTATCCTCTCTCCTTTAAAGCATGGTCTTCTATAGATATGCTGAACTTCCACAACTTTGTTAACTCGTCATCTTTTATCCCCTTTCCATCTCTCTGCTAAGCACACAGTATTCCTCAATCGGAAATGTTCCGATACTTACAAATAAAACATTTCTTCACACCTAATACCATTTCTGATGTACCTTTGACCCGCTTAACCAGTTTTGAATCCACATGCAAAAATGATCCACATGCTAGAGGACAAATTTCCTCCCTCTACTCTCAATTACTAATAAACTCTCATAAGTATATACCTACTTATGTGCGGAAATGGGAGGGGGACTTAGAATACACTCTAGACGAAGCAGAGTGGGTTAAACTTTGGTTCACAATTAAATCTTCCTCCCCTAATGTACTAGCCATGAAAACCAACTAAAAGGTATTAACTCAGTGGTACTTAGTACCAGGCAAAATCTCTAAATTTACCCCTGCATGCACAGATCACGGTTTTCGTGGCTGTTTAGAAGAAGGTACATATAAGCATTTGGTGGTCCTGTCCAATAGTAAAGACATTTTGGAAAGAAATATTTACATACGCCTCCAAAATGTTCAGTATTACCATCCCTTATGCCTAAAACCAGAGGGTCACTCATGCCCAATTTAAACTATTTGTATTTTTGCTCACAGCAGCAAAACAAACTATGGCGAGAGCTTGGAAATACCCCTCTTTGGCGTTGGCCGAGAGAAACCAAAGAATGAATAATTTTATGGTACACACTAAAATGGCTGCTATTGAACAAAACCAAATACCTACAGTACATTTCGTAACCTAAGGCAGCCTTGGTTAAAACATTTCTTACCATTATCATTCAATGAAAATGTTTTGTGGCCATGGTAGATGATTTAAACTCATGCTGACTATATAGGTCTGACTGTGACTTCTGGATCAACCAGGTGGACCCCTCCTTAATGTCTTCTTCACTCTTTACTTTATTCTTCCTTTCTCTACTCTGCCTCTCTTTACACCTTATGATTTAGATGTATCTTAGGTTACAAAGATATCATTAGTATTGAAATATATTTCATTAACTCAAGATTACTCAGGAAATCTTTATTTAGTTTTTCATAATCTTTAGTATTACACAATAATTCAATGTCTACATTACTATTGGTTTAATTCATAATTGTTAGTTACTTCAATATTTCACAATGCCTTACCTCATGATCAATTCTATAATTGTAACCACATATGACTATTATATAAGCATTCTGATTTGTACAATATTCAGTATTAAAACGGAGTTCCACCCAAAAGTGGAACTTCCGCTTTAAGCACTCCTCGCCCCCTTACATGCCACATTTGGCATGTAATTTTTTTTTTAAGGGGAGTAGGGGCTTCATTAGGAGGGGGACTTCCTGTCCCACTTCCTCCTTCTGCCCAGGGACCGCCAAGGGGACTCCTCCTTTCGCCTAAGGTGGCTCCTCCCTCTAGGAGATCTCCTGGGACACGTGACAGGTCCCAGGAGTTCGCCTGTCCACTCCGGGAGTGCAGCGTGACTCGTGCATGCGCCGTGCGTGCCCAGACGTGAAGCCGAAAGCTGTCATGGCTAGACATGTGCAAAAGGAAAAAAATTGTTTAGTTTCGTTTCGTTTTAATTCGTTAATTCATTAATTTCGTTTAGTTATATTCGTTAACTTCCTTAAATTCGTTTTCGGATTTCGTTTAGTTTTCTACCGAATTCGAAAAATCGGCCACATACGAAAATATTTCAACCAAATTCGAAAATATTTCTACCGGATTCGAAATGATTTTAACATGATTCGACATTATTTCAACCACATTCGAAAATATTTTGTGACCCGACTTTAGGGCCATGTATCTCGGGGTCACTTGGTGCTAGAAACTCCAAATATGTTGTAGTGCTAGTACTATTGTGTTTGCATACCAAATTTGGGGTTTCTAGCTATAAGTGACCCCGAGATATGTGGCCCCAAAATCGGGTCGCAAAATGTCATTCTCTGCTCTAATAACTAATTACTAACTAATAACATTTTGCGACCCGATTTTGGGGCCACATATCTCGGGGTCACTTATAGCTATGCAAACACAATAGTACTAGCACTACAACATATCCAAATTTGGAGTTTCTAGCACCAAGTGACCCAGAGATACATGGCCCTAAAGTCGGGTCACAAAATATTTTCGAATGTGGTTGAAATAATGTCGAATCATGTTGAAATCATTTCGAATGCAGTTGAAATAATGTCGAATCATGTTGAAATAATTTCGAATGCGGTTGAAATAATTTCGAATCATGTCGAATTCATTCGAATTCATTCGTTATATTTCTTTCGTATTCGTTGTAATTTGTTATTTTTTTATTCGGACATTCGGATGCATCCGAATGTCCGAAAGATGCAAAATTCGGCCGAATTTCTATTCGTTACGAAACTAATTGCACAAGCCTAGTCATGGCCAGGTGCCCAGAGTGGCAATGGAGGCGCCGGCGGAGAGAAGGGGGAGAGGAGCGACACCCTGTTCGGCCGTATTGCTGGACTGTGGAACAGGTGTCTGCTTATTAAAAGTCAGCAACTACACTTTTTGTAGCTGCTGACTTTTAATAAACATAAAAAGCCTGGAACGTCCCTTTAATTTTATTGTACTTCATTTTATTGAACTTAATGAAATATTTTTGACCAGAATTAGGCCATCATCCCAAAATGAGACAGAAAAAAAATGAGAAATCCCTGGGTGATTCTGCTAACGTTGAGTCACAGTGCATTTATCGTGAAGTTACCAGAAAACATAGACCACCACTTAGGCCCCTTTCACAAATGCTTAACGTCCAGGTTCGCCTGTCAGTTTTTTAGGCGGACCTGAACGGACACTCCATGCAGGCAGTCCATTTTCATCCGATCTCCAATAGAGGAGAGTGAGCAGAGACGGACCTGTCATCCACCGGCTCAGCGGGGATTAACGGAGTGATCAAGCTGAGTCTTTCAGAATGGACATGTGTGTGTGAAAAGGGCCTAATATACATATCGTATGTTCTGTTGCTAATCCAATACATCAGCCATAATCTGTTTTTAATTACATTGTTAAATAAAATTTGTATTAGGATTTTAACAACACCTTTTTGTCAATATACATTATTACTTACAGATTGAAGATTATTTTGTGGACCTTTAAAGTCCCGTTAGGGGGTTCTCTATTCTTTTCTGTATTAGGCCTGTTGCACATGATACTCCTGTTTGAGGGTCTACTTTTTCAGACCTTTTTTTTCATGACATGTGATGTCACAAGCGGTTCTCCGGGTGAAGTCATCAGATGGTCACGCCCCATGGCTATATAAGAAAAGGCAGACAGCGGGAGACAACACAACAGAGGAAGACAGCGTTAGAAGAAAATATTTTTTTGTTTTTTAGCGGGTAATTAGCAGCGGCAAGGAATAAGATAGCACAAGGAGAAGACAGCACCAGGGGGAGAAGACTGCATAGGAGCAAGAAGAAACTACTGGAGGAAGAAAACATCGGTACTGGAGAAAGAAGACAAGTTGGAGCTATGACGGGACATTTTACATTTTTAATAAAGGACTTGTCAAAACCCATCTCTTGTTTTTTTTTAACACTTCACTGCTTTTTTGGCATGAATGGGAAAGGATACAATGTACCCCATACACATTCACATGGGGGGGGGGCGGGATCCAGGGCCCCCTTTCTTAAAAAGTCCCCCCGCCCCAAAGCACCCACCCCCCATGTTGAGGACATGCAGCCTGAAATGGTTTATGACCTGTCGGGCCGCATGCGCGGATAAGAGACTAGTTCCATACTAGAATCCATAAAAGACCCCACGCCGTTGTTTCACAATTTTTTTTTTACATTCAGCTGTCAGCAAGGAATCCTGCTGACAGCTGATGACTCATTGGTTGTTAAGGACACGACATCCGACTTCCTGGCCCCCTCCTTATCAACCAGTAATGTACAGTGTGTTTAAAGGAGAAGTCCAGTCTAAGCTTGTTTGGCTGGGCTTCTCCTATGAGTCACAGAAGTGCAATTAATTTTGCAATCCTGTAACGCGTTTTCAGCGGAGATCAGTCTGAAGTCCGCTCTCCGCTGATGTTACTAGAATCAGTCTAGGCAGTGTGTCATCCCGACTATGGAAAGGCTGGATCCGCCAGCTGACTGGGCTGATGGCAGTCTCAGTGAGCTGCTGAGATGGCCGCTCCCCACCCCTCCACAGCTCAGCACTCGAGTGAGTGTGGAGGAGCAGAACAAGAGAGCTACTGATTGACTGGCAGCAGCTCTCCGCTCGGGGAGGTGAGAGAACCGAGCCATCAGCAGTGTTCAGTGGCTCGGTTCTCAGTGAAGAGGCGGCAGGGGACAGATGCATCGGTCTGATGCTGTAGCCACCTAGGTAAGTTTGAATCTACAAAAATAAAAAACATACTTCTCTTCTACAGAGAAAAATATTGTAAAACACAAAATGCATGAAAACTGCATGCTAAAACGAGGGTTTAAAAATGCCAACCACACTGCAAACTGTGCCTGAAAAACGCATCAAGCGCAGACACATAGATGTAAACCTAGACTTAAGGAGACTCTTAAAAATGGGTGGGAGATCATGATCTATCCACGGGTTCCAGATTCCCCAGAATTTGCCCAATGAATTCTGTTGTGCAATGAGTTTTTCAAAAAACTGCGTGTCACACAGTGACTTTCTTGGCCACTGTGATTATGAGTTGGAGCAACTGAAATTGGGTTGATGTACATCCCTGAGTTTTATTATTCAATAGAGCATCTAAGTGCTTGGATAGCAATCTAACAAAAACATACACAAAAATCAAAACAAAAGAGTGCACAAAGGCAGCCTGGCAAGAATCTCTCTGGCACTGAACTGGAAAACAGATATTTTTACCATCTCAATTCCATAAGGATAAGGTATTTTTCCCTCTGACTCTCCTGCCTAATTTTTAATTCTTCGTTCATATCCCTCATTATTGGCATCTTAGCCCTTGTATTTCCAGCCATTTTTCCCTGCACCCACTTTCCCAGGATTCTCCTCTTGTACTTCGCTGTGCGACCCACTATCCCTTCACTTGTACCCTTGACCAACATTAGATGCATTAAGCAAGATGATGAGTACAGGCTTATGGCAGAACTTATGGAAAGATGCTGCCCCCCCCTTTACCTCTATATCTGGGGTCTCCAAACTGTGTCCCTTTGCTAGCCTTTATCTGGCCCTTAAGGCACTATTCCTCCCAATGATATGAGACAATATTCCTCCTGCTAATACCAATAATGGGGCACTACTCCTTCTCCTACTGACCACCAACCCATGTGTATCCTGATTAATGCTGGGCCTGGGACATTTTCTACCCCCAATGGCAAAAATCCGGCCTCCCCTAATGTCTGAAGGACAGTAAACTGGCCCTTTGTTTGAAAAGTTTGGAGATCCCTGCTCCATATGCACACAATCTAAAACACACATTATTCATTTTAAACACTCATTTATTCATCACTTCACTCCTATATGTTTTGAGAAAACAAATAAACAAAAAAAAGCAATCACACGCTGTTTACCAAGCAGTTTATTTTTTATTCCTGATTTTTTTATTGACTACCATATATTTTCAGGGATGGGAGCACCAGTTGTAAAAGAGTAAATGTGAACACTGTACAATGTGTACTTTAGCAATGTCTCTGATACATTGTTATATTTGTATACCTGTTATTGTGAAAACTCTAAATACAGTATGACAAAAAAAAAAAAAGGGGCATCAACGTGTTCCCTATTTAATGTGAAGCCCGAAGACATATATATGCTACCCTAGACCTGAATCTGTATGCTTTTGGGCAGTTCCAGCAGATGTGAACAAAGGTACCTTCTCTAAAGAGCTTAATTCATTATGGCTCTAGAGATACTGGCCAGGACTAAGTACCATGTCAGGTTTTCCAAAGTTTAAACATTTTTAGAAACTTTGGAGGTGGAGATCCATATCTGATCCCAGTCACTGTCACTGCTTAGGTCTTTCTCCTATTTGATGGTATAAGGGGTGGGTGTGAAATGGATAAGAACTACAAACTAGTTTGAGGTTATCTGCTGCTATTTCCAATTAAAAAGTATAAATGTGCATGCACATTAGAAGTAAACACTCTCTGAGATACGTTCAGCTTGGCTACTTCTAACTTCTGATTTATTCGTGGGCGGTGTTGATATTTTATACAGAAATATACGTCATTGCTATGTCAGTCTAATAGGTACATCTTATTGGTTAAAATACGAGAGAAATGGAGAAACTTGATGCTTGAAGTTTGGTTGAAGCTGGTTCTCTTATCTCAAATGCATTCTTCTAACGCTTGGGATGTAGGGTGTAGACGCCATTTTAAACTCCGAACAGAGAGTCAATCTGTATACTACATAATACGTAAGAAACATGTATACACATAAGCAAATAGACATTTTCTGATTATCATTATGTACATTAGATTCCTTAACAGTCCCCCCTAAAATTTTCTTCTGTCCCTCATCTAAAGGTCCTACTCACCTGGCCCATTCTCCTCAGCAACTCTTTTTAAGCTGTATATAGAGTTAGGCAGCAACTAGTTCACTACCCCCCTCGATACAGCTGGAGAAGGGCAATCAGGTGCTATCTATCCCTATAACCCTAGAAGATTGTGAGATTTTAGACAGGGAGTGACTTTAGAGGAGTGAAGGGTTTGTCATTCTCCATCATAAGAGGGTCCTCTTCTCCTTGGTGGAGAAATGTAGGTGTGCTGTTGTCTACAGCCTTGCTCATTAACTTCTTTACGAAAGGTAGAATACAGCATACAATCGGGGCTAAAAGAACCAAGATTATTAATACTGTTACCCCTATCTGGGCGACCACCTTCTGCCACCCACTCATCCAGCTAAAATATTGATCCCATGGGTCTGTAATACCGGAGTTCTTTTTCAACTGACAAATCTTCTAATTTCTTTATAGCTAAAGTTACTTTACCATTTGGGCTGGTATTATCAGGAATGTAGGTGCAGCAGGTTCCCTTTTTTTCTATCATTTTACAGACACCTCCTTTCTCCGCTAACACCATGTCTAAGGCCATCCGGTTCTGGAATGTCATGTAGGAAGTGGGGGCTAACTGGTCAGCAATTCCCTGGAGGGCATCTTTAGTGTAATTCACAAATCTTTGTTGGTTATAGTGTATGTAATTGATCCGATCTACATTCTTGTTCACATTTATTATGGGGATCAAAGACTCAAAACCAACTTTTACCTGATCCCTGGATTTGAATTCATCAGGGACCCCCCCTTGGAACTCCTATAGCATCTATGTACACATGAGGGTCAAAGCTTCCGGAGAGAACTGCTCGCTTTTTCCTCTGACTGTCTGCTGGGTCAGTGTATGTATCAGGAGTATCTTCTGCTAGGATATGGAGGGGCATAATGACCTTTTCAAGGGCACTTTCATCGGTCCAGATACCTTCTAATCTGGTCCAATATTCCAACCCACTGTCCCTCCCAGGAACCACAATTCTGTCCCCAGTAACTGTCTGTAAAACACACATATATATCCTTACCATCAGGGATGTCACTGTACCAATGGCATTGCCATGAAAGGGTCAAACGGACAAGGTACTATGTGACAGTAATCAAAGGTAAAGGTGGTCACATGTGTACCTGAAGAGTTATACCAAAATTTAATTATGTTATCATTTTTTGTGATGACCACCTCCTGGGCCTCCCCCCTAGACCAAACAGAAAAAGGATATGCAGCATGGTCGTCATGAAGTGGGCGGGATCTTGTCCTCAGGAGTTGGAGCTTTCTTGCAGTGGGAAGCGTGTATTCAGGTGTTCTTCCTGGCCAATTCGACTGAAAAACTTGGAATGGACCATCATATCTGGGTTCAAGAGAATGTTTTCTCACAAATGTATTTACCAGCCCTCAATCTCCAGGCAGTAGTTGGTGTGTTCCTGTATCTAATTCAGGATCTGGAATGGAAGAAAACACCTGGACATGCATTTGGGTTAATTCTCATAATAATGCGGTAACATAATTAGTCAACACATCAGATTGCAACTGTAACTGTTGGGGAAAGTGACAGCCAAGTCTGGGGGCTGAAACAATCAAAATTTTATAAGGGGATAGGGCATGTTTCCCCCCCCCCCCGGGTGTGTGTCTGACACTGAACAGGGCAATGGGCAAACTGTCTGGCCGACTCATGTTAGTCTTTTGGTCCATCTTTAACATCCTGTTTTTCTAGTGTCCCTTTCATCCTTTCTACCTTCCCGCTACATTGAGGGTGGTAAGGGGTATGCAGAGCCAACTGAACCGCCAGTGCTGCCCAAATCTCTTTTTGTAAGGGTTGCTGTGAAAGCTGGGCCTGATCGCTCTCTATCACCTCTGGGACCTCAAATCTACATACTATCTCACTCAGTAGTTCCTTAGCTGTGGTCCTGGCAGTCACGTCCACCTCCACTAGGGCATATTCGAATCTGTCACTCTTTTGGCATTTGGGAGTGATCAATTTGTATCCTCTGGAAGGGGTATAGAGCTTTTGCCAGGTGCTTCTTCTGTGCCTTTTCTGTACATTCTGGGTTACATTTGTTGCAGATAGTGCATGATCTGCAGAAGTTGTTGGTCAATGGAGTAACTCATAAGTTCATAAGAGTCTTTGTCAAGTGGGCAGCTCCATTTGCCCATTGCACCATGGCTGGGTACATATTCCTGGGTAGACAAGGCTTCTTGTTGCACTCGAATAGTCCATCTCAGAGTTCCTCCTCTCCATTTCCAGCTTTCCTTCTCATCCAGACTTGCTGCTTCCTGTAATTCTTTCAGATAAACTCTGTCCACTGGGAGAGTCTGTAGGGTAAGCACGGAGTGGTCTTCTTCTACCACCCTGCTGTCCACTTCCCGTGGACCACTGGCTGTCTGTTTGGCAGCTGAATCGGCTAGATTGCCTCGAGCTTCCTTCGAGTTGAGTTTGTCGTGTGCTTCACTTTTAGAATAGTCACTTGGGTCGGGAGAAGCAGGGCGTCCATCAAGTCCTTGATGGCTGAGCTATGTTTCACAGGAATTCCTTCAGCCGTCAGGAACCCTCTGTCCTTCCAGATGACACCAAAATCATGGGCAACGCTGAAAGCATATCTTGAGTCCGTATGAATGTTGGCTCTTTTTCCCTCTGCCAATTTACATGCTATAGTAAGTGCTTGCAGCTCTGCCACCTGTGCAGACATCACCGGCGGTAAGGTTTCAGTTTGGAGAACCGAGTTTTCAGTGGTGACCTGGATCCCACATGGGTATTTCACTCACGGTAGGGAGATGCGTGGTTTCCAGCAGCATTAGTTTGATGCAGTCATGGGGTGACAAGTCAAGACTCGACTCCTCCTCCTTTCCCCCCTCGAGAAGTGGAAGAAGGGTTGTAGGTTTCAGTGTTTGACAACGTAATAGAGTAATGCTGTCTAGAAGGTAGGAACACAGGAGTCTCAATTGTCTGGCAGTGGACAGATGTTTCGGCTGGATCTTGGTGGAGTATGGGAGCAATGTCATGGGGAGCAAGCAGAACGAGACAGAGTCCGAGAGCCAAGTCTGAAGTTTTGTCAAACAAGGCTTGTGCAGCAAAGACAGCTCGTAGACACAATGGGCCTCCTCTTGCTATCGCATCCACCTGACAGGAATAATATCCTATAGGGCGTAGGCAGATGCCATGTGATTGGGTGAGTACATCTGTAGCATGTCCCAGATGTTCGGATACAAATGGCTTGAACGTTTTGTCATAGTCTGGGAGAACTAGCGCCAGAGATGGTGTGCTTGAGGACCTCAAAGTTGGATATTGCTTCAGGAGACATCTGGAAGGGGTCTGATTTCAGGGCGTCATACAAAGGTTGCATCAGTAGGGAGAGTTCTGGAATCCATGCTCTGCAATAGTAAATTAGTCTAAGGAAGGAATGAAGGGGCTTCTGGCCTTGTGGCAGTGGGATGTCGGAGATTTCTTTCACTCTGTCTTCAGTGGGGTGTCTTGTACCATGGGACAAGACAGTGTCCAAGAAAAATGACAGATGTTGAGTACCACTGCAATTTGGGCTTTGAGTCTTTGCAACCCTGTTTGGCAAGATAGCACAACTGGATTTCTGAGGTGATTTCAACAGTGGGTAAGTCAGCTGCACAGTGGAGAAGGTCGTCAACATATTGGAGGAGAATCACTTCCAGGTGATCCTCTTGTTATGTGTCAAGGGTGATAGCCATAGCGTTTGCAAACTAGCTTGGAGAGTTCTGTGCCCCTTCTGTCATAACTGTTTAGGTATGTTGTTGTTGTTTTCGTGGGTGAATGCAAAAGGTACCAGCAGGAGGGGTGAGGGTGGACACTGAAGAGAGCGTTTGCATGGTCCACCACTGTGAGGTACTTTGCAGTCAGGGACACCCCCGCAAGTAGCTGGTTCTCTTTTAGGGGTTCTCTTCTTCCTAGAGAACAGAGGTGTGTTGCATGGAGGTGCGCAGGGTATCAGGGCTCCATTTGACATGAGGGCCTTGACATGCTTCAAAATAGCTGCAGATTGAACTAACTTTAGGGGGGGGGGGGTATTGTGGTTTCCGGGGCAATGATGCGCCCTTTTTGAACTTGACTGAAACTGGTGGCACCTTTAAGTGACAGTTGTCTTCTGGGCCTGTGGATCATAGTCACGCAGGGATTCTGTCAAGTACTTCCTGCGGTATTGAACTTGGAGTTATTGCTCCATGAAGTGTCATCAGGAGAGGTAGAGAATACAAAGCAGATGAGTCTTCCAAGGATAGGGGAGTATGTAACTTCACCTCCCTTCAGGTGTGAAAATGATTGACGTCTGTAGTCTGGACAGCACATCAGCTCCTAGTAGATTCAAGGAACATATAGAGGACACCACAAATCTGGCAAGCAAATCAGGAAATGTCCCCACTTGGAGAGGCTCAGTGAGTGGACTGGAGCACCCCATCCACTCCCACGCAGGAAACATCAATAGTGGAAAGGAAAGAAATTATCAGGCAGGTCCTCAGCCCTCAACACACTCCTGCCTGCACTCATGTCAATGAGAAAAGTGGTAGGTTTTCCTTGTATAGGTAAAGTGACCTTTGCTAGGGGACCCCCAGTCTCATTTGAGGACACTGTCATAAGGGGTGACACGGGTTTGCCCATTTCCTAGCGTGAGTTGGGGTGTGGTGGTGGAGGTTCATGTCCACGTTGCCCTTCACGGGGATCCCTGTCTTGTCTCGGGGCTCTGCATGCTCTTCTGGTGTGACCCCGCTTCCCACAGTTGTAACAGATGGTCTTTTCCCAGGTATTGGGCAGTGGTGGTGGATGAGTGTAGGCGGGATCTTCGTCTTGTGTTACCATGAGGGGTGTTGTTTTTTTTTCCCCTTTTGGTTTTCTATCCCTCTGGCCACCAACAGTAAATCGGGCATTTTCATTGAGCGATATTTAGGGCGGGCCACCATCAGGCTTTTTTTGATATCCTCTCTGAGTCCTGAGACAAAAGCAGATAACATGTGTGTGTGTGTCTTTTCATAGAGGGAGAAGCCCAGATCATCAAAGGCCTGTATGAGTCTAGCATGATACTTCTCCAAAGACTCCCCTTTATCTTGGGCAATATCTTGGACTGTGGTGGTCTGATCTGCCAATTTCTCCTTTGCCCAGTTGCGGAGTTGTGCACAGAACTCCACGCCTGAGGTGTAGGAAGTGGCACTTGTCAGGCAGATATCATAGTAGGGCCGCCTGCATAACCGGCCAAAAGACATGTCCTGCTTTCATTTGGCATAGGCTGATCAAGTCTCTTGTATCCGCACTATCCTGCGGTAGAAGGGCATTGACTGTTTCTCTGGGTCAGGCAGACTTGTCACTAAGGCTGCTGCTTTTGATGGGGTAAAAGCGACATACATCACCAGTGCCCCTTCTGGTAACCGAGACTGGTGTTGGGGCGGGGGCTGAGAATGGGCACTGTTTCTTTCGGTTGTCATCATACGTTTCATACGTTTGAGATCCTCTCAGAACTGTGAGTCTGGAGCCGGATTGGGGATTAAATCAGCAGGTGGCCTTGCTGCCTGTTGTTGGTCTTCCTACTCGGATGTTTCTTTATCATTAACATATCCGGCCTGTGAAGGTAGTGCTTCCGTATTGGGGAAGGCAGGTGGATGGTAGGAACCATCCTGGTTTAAAACAGGAAGAACTGGTTATAAGCCATGGCTGGGCCTACTGGGTGTACCAAGATGGCCGCCGGCAGGAAGTGCACTGGGCTGTGCCTGAAGTGAGGGCTTGGGTGTATCAAGATGGCTGCCAGGTGGAGTTGTCACAGTGGGTTGTGCTTGGGCTGGAGTGGGAGTTAGAGTTGCCCCTCCCCTCTGTTTCAGATTTTTGCATAACAAGGCGATTCCAGCATTTCATCAACTCTGTGATACAATTGTCAGCTTTCTTAACTTTCTTTATCCAATTTTCTTTATCACACGATTCCTCTGTTTCTTTAGCAACATAACAACTTTGTTAACTCTTTCAACATCTTCTCTCCTCTTCACAATATCACATGCTAGCATTCCCTTCTCTCTCTCTTTCAGCGGACGGCTTCAGAGGAGAATACAGGCAACTAATGGGTTAATACTCCTCTGACTGCTGTCTTATCAAAGAATTCCTAGGGTGGGGGCTCGCATTCCCTGCGAGCGATCCTGTCTCCTTGCAGACTCCTGGCTGTTCTATCTCTTAGAGGGTTTGCCCAAACTCCGTTTCACTGGGTAATGTACGTTTAATCTCAAAACTAGCACGTCAGAAGTGGTGGGGAGCAGTGGCTTATGGCCCAACTGATCCTTCAGGTAGCCACCTTCTCTCACCTTCACCAATCCCCAACCCTTCTCGTGTATGGCAAACAGTAATCGACAAATACACTCAGGACACGACATTACACCTGACACTCTTTAAACTGCAAAGATAGCTCTCGGGAGAAGCTCACCTGAGTTACAAGACTGCCAAATTCCAGCAAGCCTTCATTCAGTCTGCCCTATCCGCAGCTGAGATTAACCCTCAGGAAAAGCTCACCAGAGAAAAACGTTTATAGACGTTTGCAAGACTGCCAATTCCGCAAGCCTTCGTTCAGACTGCCCTATTTCGCAGCTGAGATTAACCCTCAGAGGTCATACACAGCCAACCTCGAGTAACCCGTCTATAAACGCCTGCATAATTCCACCCCACCACTAGAGGCAGAATCTAGGGGTGAGGATGGACACACGCCTGCAGCTGCACTTTTAGTCTGCTAAATCCGCAGTCCTTCAGAATGACAGACACTGAACAGATAATAGCAGAAAACCATTAGCAGGTTTGTTAAAACAGCTCCAGGGGAGAAATAAGTTACCTGCCTCTTTGAACAATCGAAAGGAGCCAACAAGACAAAATAAACCGGCCCAACCAGAGAAGTCGTACAATGGTAAGAATAAATATGCTTACCGTACTGTTAGGGCTGCGCGCTTAAACCCCCTTCTCTGATCTGGCTAGCTGTTCAGTGCTGGAATGCGGTCTCTCTTCAATTGAAGCCTGGAGCCCCACGTTGGGCGCCAAATGAAATGGATAAGAACTACAAACTAGTTCAAGGTTATCTGCTGCTATTTCCAATTAAAAAGTATAAATGTGCATGCACATTAGAAGTAAACACTCTCTGAGATACGTTCAGCTCGGCTACTTCTAACTTCTGATTTATTCGTGGGCGGTGTTGATATTTTATACAGAAAGATACGTCATTGCTATGTCAGTCTAATAGGTACATCTTATTGGTTAAAATACGAGAGAAATTGAGAAACTTGATGCTTGAAGTTTGGTTGAAGCTGGTTCTTTTATCTCAAATGCATTCTTCTAACGCGTGGGATGTAGGGTGTAGATGCCATTTTAAACTCTGAACAGAGAGTCAATCTGTATACTACATAATAAGTAAGGAACATGTATACACATAAGCAAATAGACATTTTCTGATTATCATTATGTACATTAGATTCCTTAACAGGAGAGAAGTGTGCATTGTTTGCATTAGATGTGAGTATAGGAGATCATGCCTGGAGTCTGGGGACTGGTAGTCCATCAAGAAGTTACGTCCTAGTGTATTCAATAGCGCTTTCTGCATGAAGGATGGGGGAGATGATGATCTTTTTGTAAGGACAGGAATGGTTTGATAGCAGTAGAATTAATGAATCGGAATATGTATATTTAGGTTCCATTTGGTTCAACTGCCAAATGCCATATGGTTTGTATAACCTGGTAAAAACATTGGTTTAAACTTATTAGGGGAGAGGAGGTCTTTGCAACACCCAACATCATCTCACACGTTTAGGGAGTGGGCAGTGGGCATATACTCAATAATAAATATATACCATTCCTTCGCTCCCTTAACTTCATTCAGCCACCAGCAGCGAAAGTCCTTTGCAACCTAAAACCTTTGGAGTTGCATCTTTTCTAGGATTATGGACTCTCCCTGGGACAGCTCTGATAGGTCCAGTGGTGTCACGTGCACCACCATACCTGGAAAAATAAGTTATTACCTTTGGTTCCTGGTGATGAACAAAGCAGAGGCGGAGTAAAGCAAATTTAAAGTGACACTAAATCATATTCTTAGAAAGGGAGGACCCTCCCCATGCCAACATCCCAAAAAAAGTCATAACATTTTGTTAATTATTAATTTTTCTTCATAAATTTTGCCCAAAATTTATACCGCTACATATCTTTGGTAAAAATAACCCAAATTTGTGTATATTATTTGGTCTTTGTGAAAATTATAGAGTCTACAAACTATGGTGCCAATCATTGAAAATTGATCACATCTGATCAGGCCTTCGGTACATCAGGTGTATCTCATTTCTTGAGACACTAACAAGTCAGGAAAGTACAAATACCCCTAAATGACCCCTTTTTAGTAAGTGTTTCCCACAATCTTTGGCAAAATTAAGATTTTTTTTTTTTTTAACAAAACTGCCTTATTATCAGGTTATTTCTCACACACAGCATATGCATACAACAAATTACACCCCAAAATACTGCTACTCTTCCTGAGTATGGCGATACCACATGTGTGAGATTTTTAAACAGCCTGGCCACATACAGAGGACTAACATTGAAGTAGTACCTTCAGGCGTTCTAGGAGCATAAATTACATTCCTACCCATCACAAGGGTCCTTGAGCACCAGCCCAGTGGAGTTACCCACAAAGAGCAAACACCACAACGTATATTTTATGAGGCATGGGCTCAGGTAACTTGATGAGCTACAGATAGGTACTCGGGTACTCTGATGGGCTGGTGATAGGTACTTGGGTACTCTGATGGGCTGGTGATAGGTACTTGGGTACTCTGATGGGCTGGTGACGGGTACCTGGGTACTCAGATGAACTGTGAGAGGTACTCGGGTACTCAGATGGGCTGTGACAGGTACTTTGGTATGCAGGACTGTGACAGGTACTCGGGTACTCTGATGGACTGTGATAGGTACTTTGATGGGTGGTGACAGGTCCTCTTTATTGGGGGGCAATCAGTGTGTGTTGGTGTACACTGTAGGCGGTAACGAGATGTTACCCGCAATCTCCTCCTCACACACGATCAGTGTGTGAGGAGAACCCGGTAACCTCTCGTTACTGGGGTTTGTTGATATTTAGTGATCGGCTGTGAAAGGATCACAGCCAATCACGTGGTGAACAGCCGCCGGCCAATGGCCGTTTACCAGCATCAGTGATGAGCAGTGTTCCCAGGAACATGTCGCACCCTCCCGATCGCGCGCATGAGCAGTGCAAAGTGAGGCGGAACCACATGTGATCGCCCGTGACTTCATCAGGTGGTAAGCAGCCATGTCCAAAAGCAAGAGAGGGTGGCTACATTCCTACATACAGTGGGAACATGGAGAATGAACATAGCCACCCTCTAACAGGAAGTCCGATCACAGAAGCAAAAAAAAAAAAAAAAGAAATTTAAAGATTTGGAGGAGATTGCAAGCAATAGAAGGGACTTTTGTAAGTTCAGAATACATAGATTTTTTTTTCTTTTTAAACTGCTTCTCCTCCAATCTCATTGTGTGGCCCTGTGTCTTCTTACACTCCCTGAGGCTGAAAAGTTTTCTTCCTACACTGGGATCACCATTGAGATATTTGTATTTTTATGTATGCTAATAGTCTTCTGGCTTTGGTAGCTGCAGCTTCACATTGCGTGCTATTGCTCAGTTTGTTTTCTACCAGGACCCCCAGATCTTTCTCCATTCTTGATTCCCCTAGAGGTTCTCCCCCGAGAAAGTAGTTTGCGCTTATGTTTTTTAGTCCCCGAGTGCATCACTTTACATTTATAAACATTAAACCTAATTTTCCATGTAGTTGCCCACCCCATTATTTTATTCAGGTCTTCCTGTAAAATTTCTATATCCTGCTGTGAAGTTATTGCCCTGCTTAATTTTGTGTTGTCAGCAAAAACGGAGATTGAGCTATTTATACTAACTTCTATATCATTTATGAATAAATTAAACAGAATTGGTCCCAAGACAGACTCTCGGGGTATGCCACTTACCACTCCAGACCAGTCTGAGTCCACATTATTTTTCACCACCCTTTAGACACGCCCCTGTAACCAGTTTTCTATCCAAGAACAAACCTTATGGTCCACACTTACAGACCTCAGTTTGTAGCAAACCGTATAGAATGCTTTTGCAAAATCCTGATACACCACATCCACAGGCTTTCCCTATCTAGATGGCAGCTCACTTCACCATAGAATGTTAACATGTTGGTCTGGCAGGAATGACCCTTCATAAACCCATGCTGATTACTACTAGCGATACTGTTTTCATCAGCAAATTCTTGGATATAGTCCCTTATTACCCCCTCCAATAATTTACATATTACTTATGTTAGGCTGACTGGCCTGTAGTTTTCAGGTATAGGTCTCTGTCCTTATTATATAATATAATATTGGTACCACATGGGCTTTTCTCCAACCAGCTGGGACCATTCCTGTCAATATGCTGTCCATAAAGAATAGGAATAATGTTCTAGCTATAACCTGACTGACTTCTTTGAAGACTGTCTGGTATAAGCCATCGATCCTGGCGATTGACTTGTGTTAAGCCTTTCTAGTCTTTTCGGCCTCTGTTAGCCACAAGGGTATGTTCTCCAACATGTTACTAACAGTACAGTTGTGGTTGTTATACCCCTCCTTTTCCTGTGTAAAAAATGAGAAGAAAGCATTCGGTACAGTTGCCTTCTCTGTGTAATCTGTAACCATCTTCCCTTCATTGTCTTTTTTGTGGGCAATGTGTTCTGACCTAGTTTTTTTTTTTACTGTTAATATATCTACACCAAAAAGGTGCTCGCTTGTTACTTTCTATCCACATCCAATTCCCCTGTGCCAACCCTGTCCATGTTGAAAGATGGAATACACTAGGTAAGAATAATGGATTTTCTAGCAGCTCAGTTGCATAATGACATAGAAGTGCTCTGTAATATATGGACCCTGTGGGACACTAGAATACATTTACATCTAAATAAGACTGTTTAAAAGGGAAAACCAGAATGGTTTCAAGCCAATTTTATTTGAAATTTGTCATGTTTACAAGTTTAAACTGAGGTTTTGTATATTTTTTATTTACAGAAAATCTTCATTTTACAAAAAACATTTAATACAGAGTGCATCCATGGCATTAGTTTCAGATTAGTACTGTAAACATTTTTTTTTAGCAAAAGTATATCCAATGGTAAAACATGTGGGTGTATATGCACAAGACTAAGCTAGGGCCTCACCGGGGTTTTTTTTTTGATGGAGCCAGGCAGGACCACACAGTGAAGACTGGAGAAGCAGGGTTG
Source organism: Lithobates pipiens (assembly GCF_037356315.1). NCBI lineage: Eukaryota > Metazoa > Chordata > Amphibia > Anura > Ranidae > Lithobates > Lithobates pipiens. The sequence continues at coordinate 646,202,363 of NW_027507748.1, read as the reverse complement.
AAGGCTACACTTAGAGGGTGGGGGTCCATTTAAAGAACAAGATCACAAAACTGAAGGTTACCTTGAAGGCTCATTTGAATCCAGCTACCTTAAAGTAATGTTAAAGGTTTTTTTTAATAACATCTTATGCTTACCCACTCTGTGCAATGGTTTTGCACAAAGCAGCCCCAATCCTCCTTTTCTTGGGTCCCCCACTGGTGCTCCTGGCTCCTCTTCTTCGCATGCTCCCATAGCATTTTGACGGACTCCGCCTGCTCAGCACAGATCAAACCGCTGAGCCAACGGATGACAGGTCCATCTCTGCTCACTGTGCAGAGACGGACCTGTCAGATCTCCGCTCTCCTCTATGGGGGATCGGATGAAAACGGACCACCTGTTCGTTTTCATCCGATCCGATAGATGGATGGAAAATAGTGTTTCCATCCGTCTGGATTTAGCGGATCACCGCTGACATCCGTCACTCCATTGAGGTGCATGGAGCGTCCGTTCAAGTCAACCTGAAAAACTGACAGGCGGACCAGAATGGTCCGCGCGTGTGAAAGAGCCCAAAAGCAGTATTAAACCTTAAACAAAAATGTGGTGTCTGCAATCAGTAACACACCTTCTGTATGAAGAGTGACCCCAATCTGGAAGAAGGAGCAACAGAGACACCTATGGACAGCAGCATTGTCAGTCGGGGGACTGTAAAACGATTGCACAGAGCAGGTAGGTATAGGCACGTTTGTTATTTTTTATATATAAAAAAAACAAAAAACAAGGGTTTACAACCCCTTTACAGAAGACTAGTTGTTAGTAAATGTATTGTATTGCTATAGATATCCATTCGGCTCTTTGAGAGCCCCTCCCCCCAAAACCAGTACCTCTCAGCAGAACTGCTCTCAGGTAAGGGCTCTGACTTTACTTAGCCTTTGAAAACAATGAACTGAACATTGTAAATCACAGAATAAACCAATGTGTCAGTGGGACCGTTTGTGGAAGAACCTCCTCAGTAAAGTTTTTGCCAAGAAAAGAAACATACTTTACTTTGACAATTTAATTACAAAATATTTAAGTACTTTGTACAAATGCCAGATGTAAAAAGACCATGTACACTGCTAAAATACACACAACGATGTAATGTAAAAATAAATACACTGAAAAGTTATTCTTTAGCTTTAGTAAAATCAAAAGGCTTCCACCACTGAGCAAACTGCAAGACCTTCTTCCTCTGATCATCAAAATTCTCACGAACGGCTTTTCTCCAGACTCTGGGCTCCAGGTCCAGCATACCACCAATGATCTCCTGCAGGACAAAGTCACAGATTTGTCATTAATGGTTCCCAAGCTGCGATTTTCCACAGCACTGTGAAATAATGGAACAACACAGCATCCCATTTGTGGAGTTATTACAATGCTTTGCAACCTTTTGACATGTGAAAAATGCATCAAAATTTGTAATTATTTGTTTTGTATAGAGTAGTGAGGGGTTAGAACCTCTGTCAGTGTTTTACTATTGTCCATGTCCCCACTAGAGAGATCATTCTTTGGATTTGTCCTAGTAACTATTGAAATCAAAACTAAAAGTGGAAAAAGAAAAAAAAAGAAAAAAATTTGAGTTGTCACCAGAACAGGGATAAAGAGGAAATCTTCCAATGGGGACACCTGTTCTGTGGTTCTCAATCATGCCGAGTGAGGGGTTCTGGGGTAGTGTGGTTGGAGAGTGTGTTTTTTTTCTTTTCTTATAGTATTGTAGCTGTAAACTCTAACTGAATGACATTTAGTTTGCTTAAAGCGGAGTTCTACTCAAAAGTGGAAGCTCCACTTATCTGACTCCTTTCCCCCTCCTGGGGGGGGGAGCAGGTACCTGTTTTTTGCCCCCCCTCCTCCTTCCCGTGCCGTTGGGCCAGTCGGAAAACGCAGCATGCTTTGTGCCGGCTTCCCTTAGGAACATTAGTGGCGGCAGCACCCAAGAACCGAAGGAAACATTGGCTCGGGTGAGATCATCGCAGCATCCCTGGATAGGTAAGTGTACTAATAGTAAAAGTCAGCAGCTACAGTATTTGTAGCTGCTTTTATTGTTTTCTGAAGGATGCTGGACCTCCTCTTTAAGGCCGGTCATACACGGTTCAAATGTCAGCTGTTTCAGCAGGAACTGGCTGAGATTTGAATCATTAATGAACAGGCTGAATGTACCAAGTTGATATAATCAGCCGGCTGGATTCGACTATAGCAAGCTAGCAATAATCAAAGTCTTCTCCAGGCAGAGACAGCTTGTTTGTTTGGATTTAGTCCCCACACAGAAAGATCTTACCAGTCAAAAAACAATGATGCGAGAGACAGATCTTCAGTTGAATTTACAACATTTCTGGGTAAGGGCAGGTTCACACTGATAAAGTCCAAAGGACAAGTTGCGCCTCATTAACGGCAATGGAAACATTCTAATTGGTGCAACTCAAGTCACATTTCGAAAAGGTTTCTGCCTACTTTGGGGTGACTTCATCATGACTTGCACTGATTGTTAAAGAAGTTCTATGCAAGCCACAATGAAGTTGCCCAGGGATGTCAGCTTCAAAGTCACAAAACTTTGAAGCCACAATAGTGTGAACCGTCACTAAGCTGGATCACCACATGCTCCAGTCCAGTATTTAAAAAAATATTCTGATGACACTGCTCAAAAGGCATTTTCTTATTCTTTTTTTTTTTTTTTAAACAAGATTATTATCTGAACTAAAAATTTATTTTTATAGACTAGAAAATAAAATACCTTGCCAAAGTAATGCGGAAACTTGTTATGGTCCTCAATAACGTGTGCAAATCCTCCTTGTAACCCAAAATCCACTGAAAAATATGGCAAACCTTTAGGAACCTTAAAAAAGAAAAAGAAGAAAACTTAGTGTCACTATTAATGACAGTGCTGATGCATTCAGAACTTTGCACAGGAGCAAGAGACATGCCCTTGCAAATAACTGAGGCCTGATTCACACCTATGCATTTTTAGTGCTTTTTTGCATTTTGCAGATTTATACTACAGAATGTGTTCCATAGGAAACCATATGCAAATATGCAAAAAGCACTAAAAATGCAAAGGTGTGAATCAAGCCTTACTGTGAAACAGGGGTTGATTTACTAAAAATAAAGAGTGCAAAATTTGGTGCAGCCCTGCATAGAAACCAATCAACTTCCAAGTTTTTTTTGTCAAAGTTTAATTGAAAAAGCTGAAGTTAGAAGCTAATTGGCTATAATGCGCAGCTGCACCAGATTTTGCACTCTCCAGTTTTAGTAAATAAACCCCCGTACTGTCTACTTTTTCACACTGTTGTCTCTCTGGTTTATAAGTATCTCTATGGTGAACATAAGCTGTGATTCACACAAATGTATAGTGCCTTGAAAAAGTATTCATACCCCGTAAAATTTTCTACATTTTGTCATGTTACAACCAAAAACGTAAATGTATTTTATTGGGATTTTATGTGATAGACCAACACAAAGTGGCACATAATTGTGAGGTGGAAGGAAAATTATTAATGCTTTTCCAAAATTTTTTAAAAATAAATATGTGAAAAGTGTAGCTTACATTTGTATTCCACTGCAATTACAGCTGCAAGTCATTTTGGGGATGTCTCTACCAGCTTTGCACATCTAGGAGAGTGAAATTTTTGCCCATTCTTCTTTGCAAAATCGCTCAAGCTCTGTCAGATTGGACGTAGAGCGTCTGAACAGCAATTTTCAAGTCTTGCCACAGATTCTCAGTTGGATTTAGGCCCCTTTCACACCGAGGCGCTTGTAAACTGCCAGTAAAACACTGAACACTTTTGAAGAGCTTTTCAGGTGCTTTTGAAGCGCTTTCCATTAATTTAAATGGAGAGGGGCGTTTTTTCACCATCCTGCCAGCGCACTGCCCCAGTGTGAAGACATTCATTGATTTTAGTCTATGGGAGACCCCAGCTCCCGAACCAAAGGTGCCAGCCACCCCAAGTTTTTACCAGCTCTAGGGGTCGGGCTGACCCACCCATGATACATAATGCAGGCTTTTCTGACCTTTCCCTGGGTTGTTAAATGGTCTGGCAGTGTATCGAACCATAGGTGACCAAACTTCACGGGCCAGAAGGGAACATTAATGGGGACTCTGGACCTACCGGACGGTTCCGGTAAAGTCCACTTTTAACTGGCGTAACTCCCGAGCGGTGCATATTTCATTGGTTTCCAACAACATTTTGCCTGTTTCTATGACTGATACTCAGGTCATGGGACATGCCCAAACACTTGTGCAACTTCCCGGTTAGCCAAGGGTGGTAAAAATCAGCCAACACTTGAAGGCTGTAGAGATCCCCCCCAATAGACTCAAGCTATGGGACCCGGGAAACCATGGTTCGACCGTACCAGGCCTCCAAAGTCAGACAGTGACTGGGAAGCCACCAGCATTTAACATTGGCATCTATGGGAAAAATTGGTCTGCTTGGCAAGGCACTGTTCCCAAACCATAGGTGTCAGGGGCACCAAACTTGGGGAACACTGAGAGGGGACCATCTCTGGCAATTTGGAGTGGCTGCCACCTATGGTTTTTGATCCAAAGTTACCCGGGCTGGGTGGCAACATTTCCCCATACAAGTCAATGGGAGTTCCTGCTTGGAGCCATTTAACATTGGCGTCTATAGGAAATCTTGGTCAACTTGACATGGCACTGCTCCCGAACCATAAGTGACAGGGACATCAAACTTGGGGAGCACGTTAAGGGGACCCAATACTATGACATGGTAGATTACCTAGGCAAGCTGGCTAACCCCAAAATTGGGTATGTTGTAGTCCTGGGTCCCCTTCCCCAAGTTTGGTGTCCCTGTCACTTATGGTTCGGGAGCAGTGCCTGTCAAGTTGACCAAGATTTTCCATAGACACCAATGTTAAATACGTCAATTTCGCAGTAGCTAGTGTCTTTATACGTGCATGCCCTGGATCATTGTTCGAGGAATTTGACATGTAAATTCCTGAGTGCAGAGACGTCAGCGCTGAAGTAATCGATGACGCGTTGCGCATGTGCAGTGTGTGTAGATTTGCAGAAAAGCTGATGGCACGTCACAGGAAGTGACGTGGGTTCCGCTTTCTGCCAGGTTCGACATTTTTTACAAACACAGGCAGAAGGGTTTGCTTGGCTGAAAAAAGACCCTCTTCCCTCCTGGGATGTATGAAATAATTTGCCTATGGTCATGGGAACCAGGAAGTAACTAAAGACATGCAAAACAAAAGATTAAAAGAAGTAAATATAATACACTTTCCTATTTATTTACTAATGCTAGCAGCATAAGGATTAAAAATAGTCAATGTTGATTGAGAGAGTGAGAGCTTTCCACTTTAAAAGACAAAATAAATAACAATAAAAGCAACTTAAAATTAACCATATGGCATTGATAGAAATAGATAAAAACCATAACAAACTCACTGAGGATTGAACAGATAAAATAAAGAGCACATCTACCTGCAATACACATCCTGTATACCATTAACACTGACTTTCATTTCAAGATGGGAAATGGAAATCAAACTCTTAGAAAAAAAAAAATTGCAGGTGACATATGAATGGAACTGAGAAAAGCCACAAAATGTCAGGCGAGGGTTGAAGAGGTCCTTCAACTTAGCCAGGCTAAGAATAAATGGAAATATAAAAAAGCGCAGTTTTAGCTGGCACATGGGAATGTATTTCACTCTTCCTTAATAAGCCACACTGGATTTTTTCCTTTTATGTTATTTATAGTAGAAAGAAGAGATCAAAGCAAAGACCTGGGATAAGGACCTTTGGTGTGGAAGACTTCTGCTTGTACAATCTATAAATACATCTTTTTGATCATTAGAGACGTGTGTTGTGTGATGCCTTAAGACCCGACTATGGTGCAGCAAATTAATTTATTGCAAGGGAAAAAGGGTTCATGATAACCATATATACATGTACATAAAAGGAGGATTGTCTGTGGACAGCTGGACTGGGTGATGATGGCAACATCAGGTAGTGCCCCAGGCAGACTGCTACTTTCCCCTAAAACATCAATTGAACAGGCATAAAACTCCAAGTCTAATCACTATCTCCAAATTCAAATGGTGGTGATTTACACCATTGACATATATATGCAAGCTAGGATGAGCTTAATGTACATTTTTAACCTGTTAAGGACCGCCCTATAGCAGATACACTGCTACAGGGCAGCCCTCCTATGCAGAAACATATATATATATATATATATATATATATATATATATATATATATATATATATATATATATATATATATATATATATATATATATATATATATATACACATACACACACATAATTCTGCGCCTCCGCCTAGGGGGCGCTTGGCCACTGCTGCTGTGATTACTCTCAGCAGAAGCCGATATGCGGGTGCTGAGCAGTGGGTGCCCAATGGCACCTGGCGATCGATGTAAACAAGGCTGAGCTACATTCTGACAGGGGGAAGTGATAGTTTTTACTGTCCCTGCAAAGAATAAAATCCATCACTTCCCTTGGTAAAAGCCACCACACTGTTTACAGAAAAACACTGGCTAAGCACAGAGTAAACTCTTTGATTGTCCTAGATGTTTAACCCCTTCCCAGCCAGTGTCATTAGTACAGTGACACTTTTTAGCACTTACCACTATTAGTGTCACTGGTTCCCACAAAGTTTCAAAAGTATCAGTTAGTGCCAGATTATCCACCACAAATTTCGCACCATTACTAGTATAAAATGGTACTTTTTTTTATACTAGTAATGGTGGCGATCAGCGACTATAAGTCGCTGATTGCCACCATTAGTAGTATAAAAAAAAATACGTAGTTAGACTTACTGGTAACAGTATTTCTATGAGTCTTTCAGGACAGCACCTGGAGAGAGCGCAGCGTCACCCATTTTCCCAAGAAACACTGCAGTTAGTTTCTCCATCACTTCCACCACGGCCTCAGTTGTTTATAGAGTAGCTTCAGTCATGCTGAAATTATATAAGCAGAACATAGCAATAACACCACATTTTATAACACAATTAGGGCGATTCATCGGTGCTGTCCTGAAAGACTCGTAGAAATACTGTTAAGTCTAACTAAGGTTTTCTCACCTCGTATTTCCGGACAGCACTTGGAGATCAGAGAGTACTTACTCAAGGGTGAGACCACCGCCTGCAGGACCTTCCTGCTGAATGATTGCTCTGATACTGAGAGCAAGTCCAACCTCTAGTGACGGGTAAAGGTGGAAAAACTTGTCAACGTAGCCGCCTTACAAATCCGTCCCGGTGAAGCCCCTGCTTGTTCCGCCCAGGGCGTTGCTACTGCGGGAGGATCTACCCCTGAAGCTTTATAGGCTTCATTGATGACCATTCTCAGACATCTTCCTATGGTGTTGTTAGAAACACTGTACTTTTTACGCGGGCCTGAGAACAATATAAACAAACAGTGAATTTGATCTTCTGAATTCTCTTGTGATCTCGAGATGCAGTATGCATCTTTTTACATCCAGGCTATGAAAATATATTTCCTTAGTACCAGATGGCGTAGGGCAGTGATGGCGAACCTTGGCACCCCAGATGTTTTGGAACTACATTTCCCATGATGCTCATGCACTCTGAAGTGTATTTGAGCATCATGGGAAATGTAGTTCCAAAACAGCTGGGGTGCCAAGGTTCGCCATCACTGGCGTAGGGCAACAGGTTGGCAGAACTATTTCTTGTGACCTATTTGAAATACTGTTGAAACCTTTGGTAGAAAATCCGAGTCAGTTCTAAGCACTACCTGGTCCAGAAAAAGAGACAAAAACGTTTCAATGATAGACAGGGCTTGCAGTTCGCTCACCCTCCTAGCTGACGTAACTGCCGCTAACAGTGCTAATCTGAGCGAACAAAACTTTTTTCGTCAACCCTGTAATACCACAGACAAGTCACACTTCATAAAAAAAAAATAAAAGGTACTGGCCTAGCTCCGTTAAAAATCTTATAAGAAGAGGGTCCTGAGATAACTGTCTCTCCAGGAATACCAACCTTTAAAGTACTAGCCTCCAACCCCTTCTCCATTCCTAGTGATCTTCTTTCTGTTTTTTTTTTTTAATAGGATTGAGACTTGTTTATTAGACAAACCCTTTCTTTTTGGGATTTGCTCATCAGTAACCAGGCTGTCAATCTGAGCTGCTTGATATTGGGATGTTGAAGGGGCATTTGAGTTAGAAAGTTATGTAATTTTGTAATGGAAGAAACCAGTGGGGTTCTACTGCCATCTTCTGTACGGTTGAAAAACATGCCCCCTTGGGCCAATTGGAGCCACTAAGATCATGCTTGTAGCCTCCCTTTGCAGTTTCTTGAGTACCAGTGGGATCACCTGAAAAGGGGGAAAGGCGTAGCACAAGCAGAAGGTCCACGGTTGCGCTAGTGCATCCAGTCCGTCTGCTTGATTTCACCTGTTCAGGGATAAACCTCCACATTTGCGTTGGCCTAGGATGCAAACAGATTGATCTGGGGGGGCTCCCCATTTTCCTATTAGCATCTGGAATACTTCTGAATTCAGACTCCACTCTGATTCCAGTACTCTTTCCCTGTTTAGGAAATCTGCTACTAGATTCAGATCTCCCTTTAGGTGTACCGCCGTCAGGGATGCTAGGACAGAATTTGAAAGGCCGAGGACAGCAACAATCTGCTTCTCGTGCCCCCCTGTTTTGTTATGTAGGCCACTGCTGTGTCCTTGTTGGACAACACCTGAATGTCGTGACCCCAGACCTGATACTTGAAGACGCACAGTCCTAGAAGAATCGCCCTTAGTTCCCTCCAATTGGAGGATCTCTTGGCCTCTCTGTTGGTCTATGCTCCTTGGGCCATCTGTCCTTCCGGATGGTCACCCCAACCCCAAAAGCTTTTGTCTGTTGTCAAGTTCCTTTCTACCGGAAATGGCCAGAGTAGACCTTTGACCAAGTTTGACTGTCTCCTCCACCACCACAGCTTTCTTTGAACCTGGGTGGGCATTTTGATCAACCTCTCTAGGGACCCCCAAATAGGACCAATTCCTCAGAATTGCCTGCTGGAGATCTCTTGCATGGAGACGTGCCCATTGCACTGCTGGGATTGATGCTGTGAGGAGTCCTAGTACTGACATGGCTTCTCTGATTGAGATTGGCAGATTTGTTCGGGTCTTTTACTGCATTTTGGACTGTCTCTATTTTCTCCTTCTCCCATCTTGACCACTAACCGTAGCGATTTCTGTGATGCTGGTGCTATAGGCACATGTAGGTACGCATCCATCAGATCTATGGATGCCATAAAACAGCCTGCCGTCAGAAGACTCTTTACTGAAAAAATTGTGTCCATCCTAAACTTCTTATATCAGATGGATTTGTTTAATATTTTAAGGTTTCTTTACTAGGAATACCTGCAAATAGCACCCTCGTCCTCCCTCTTCACTCATGTTCACTTTCTGTTGAATGAGTTCTTGCAGGAGAGATGACATTGCTAGGGATTTTTCAAGGTCTCAGGGAGCCTGGGTTATCTAAAACCGACTTGGTGGACTGAGGAAATTCCAGTCTGTAGCCCTCTGATATTGTGTTGAGAACAAACAGACTGGTTGTTGTAGTCTTCCACTGTGGGGAAAAATCCTATAGCCTTCCTCCCACAGTCGAAAGACTGTCAGTGATTTTTTGTGGTTTGGCTAGGAGGTCGGAATAGTACCCCTGACTTGTCCTTCCCTCTTTGGGACCTCCAGGGTCTTTTGTATCCTGTTACCTTCGTGTCCTGGGTTTGTTGAAAAGTACGAAAATTTTCCTTGCCCTGAGGGATTACCTTCTTTTTTACTGGGAAGGCCTTATTTTTTATCTGCCCTCCTATCCAGCAAGGCTTCAAGATCAGGGCCAAACACTAAATTCCCCTTGAAAGGAAGACCACATAACTTCGCCTTTGAGGCAGTATCTCCTGACCACGTCTTAACCCATAGTGCTCTACGAGCTGAGTTTACCAGGGCCGAGGATCTTGCAGACATTTTTCTAGATTCTGCCATGTACCCTACCGCTTTATGCAATACTGTCAGCGTGTCAAACAGGTCTCTGTGGGAAGTTCCTGCTTCAATATGGGTTTTCAACTGTTTAAGCCAGTGCTCTAGGTTCCTGGCCACCACAGTAAAAGCCATAGCTGGTTTTAAATTGGCTAAGGTCGAATCCCAGGCTTTTTTCAATAGGGAATCTGCCATTTTATCTATGTCGTCTTTAAGGATGCCCATATCCTCAAAAGCCAGGTCTGTATTCCGTGACACCTGTAAAAAATAAAAATAAAGAAGCTATATCAAGCTTTGGTTTCTTGTTCCATACTTGAGCGCTATCCTCCTCAAAAGGAAATCTCAGTTTGAGAGATTTGAAGAAAGGGGCCCTTTTCTGGGCCTTTCCATTCTCTTTTTTTACAGTTTCAGATAGAAATGTATAGACTGGGAATATCCGATGTTTCACTTCTCCCATGCCTTGGAACATTTTATCATGTAAAGACAACTGGGCTTTTTCCTCTTTAATGTTTAAAGTTATATGGATAGTCTTTAATAGATCATCCACCTCTTCTAGAGATAATCTGTAGCGTGAAGAAGAAGCTTCTTTCTCCTCATCCTCTTCTTCCTCAGAACCTGGGCAAACAATTCCCCCTTCTTCCTCTGAATCACTGACCCTTCTGGGGGCACAAATATTTGGACGAGAACAGGATGGCGAGCTGCCTTTACTGTTAGGCTGTGCAGCCGGACATTTGTCCAGATAAAAACGGAACCTCTCAAGCGTGTCCGCAGTTCTTTCCAGAAGGAGCTTAGTAGTTCTCCAGGTTGGGTAGCGGATGTAGTGGAGGAAGCTTCCTCCTTAACTAAATCTGCTATGCAGGTCCTGCATAACACTTTGGTCCAAGACTCCCTAAGTGTATTTTTGCAAGACGGGCATTTTCTCTTAGGGGGAGGGGAGGAATGTTTGAAATACACCAAAAAGCCCACTCTGTTAAATACATATATCTATACAAAAAAACTGATAAACAGTTAAAGCCCTCTTTAGGAAAAAATAACCAAGCTGCCAAAACAGAAGAGTTAACCTTTTTGCCCCTGTGTTTGTTACCGCAGCTTACATCGCTAGTGACTCCCCCATTTGGGTCACTATGCTAAAAACAAACACAGTCTTTAGTGCTATGGTCCAAGGAGAGTGATAAAGGCTCCCTTCCTCCCCCTGTGGGAGTAAGAGAGGGAAAACTCAAGACCCCTAAAAGAATAATATACAGGGACCTCTGCACCTGCTTACCTGGGTCTGGCTGGTGTTAGTGGCTCCTGCCACTGCCGCTTGTTCCTCTGGATCCCTGCTGCTGAGGTTCCTATTGGCGTCCGGCTGCTTTTTATTTGATTTTCCCTGTCCTTTCGCCACTGTGAGGACCTGAAATAACACCAGCTAAGGTCGCCTCCTCCCCCTGCGTTCCATCGGTCGGAACCGGAAGTGACGCACACCACCGGAAGTCCCTCCCCCAGATGAAAATGATGCACTCGCCAACCGGGACCCGGAAAGCATGGAGGCCGGCTGCAGTTTGCCGTCCCTCTCTCCAGCCCACAGCGACCGGTCTGAAGAGAGCAGGACCCCCAACAGCTTGAGCCCTCACCGGGCATGAAGAGGAGGAGACACTGGAGCACCCATAAGGGGGATGTTGAGCTGGCCTGTACCACAGACTACACCACGGGTATGCCCCATACTATCCCCACCTGGAGAGAGGGTAGCACACCCTTGGTTCCCTGCAGCGCTTCCACCATGGCAAAGGAAACACTACAATTGAGGCCATGGTGAAAGTGACCGGTCTTTAAAGAAACTGACTGCAGTGTTTACTGGGAAAATGGGTGGAGCTGCGCTCTCTCCATGTGCTGTCCTGAAAGAAGAAATTAGAAAATTCCAGTATACATCCCATAGTTTGTAGACACTATAAATTTCCTGCAAACCAATCAATTTTCACTTATTGGGATGTTTTTTTTTTTTTTATACCAAAAATATGTAGCAGAACTGGCCTAAATTTATGAAAAAATTAGATTTTTCAAATTTTTTTGTTGGATATGTTTTATAGCAGAAAGTAAAATTGTTGGTCTTTTTCTGTTTATAGCACAAAAAATAAAAAAACACCAAAGGAAAGCTCTATTTGTGAGGAAAGAAAGGACATACATTTTTTTTGTGTACAGCTGTTGCATGTCTGTGCAATTTTCAGTTAACGTAATGCAGTGCCATGTTGCAAAAAATGGCCTGGTCATGAATGGGGGTAAATTCCGGAGGTCAAGTGGTTAAGTGACAAGCAGCTGAGAGGTGCCTTAATGCAGCCATGATTATTGTGGTCTGTTTACATAGGGGTGGGGAGAATATGGCTGGATCAGCCAGGTTTTTTAGGTGTTACAGGGGTCCAAATTACACAGCACAAGCACTGTGCTGTATAAAATGCTTTAAAGGAGTGGGATCCATATTTGGGGGGGGGGGGGTTTAACTTCCAGTCATTAAGACACACCAGGAAGAGAAGAAATCACTTTGATGGGTGAAATCCACTCTTAGTTGTCACTGGAAAAAGTATCCCTTTTGGAAGATGTTTGCTCTATTTCAGTTTTGGTGACATTTTAAAATTTAGGATTTTCCATAACTTTTGGTCCAGGTGACAATGCTCACCAGAAAAGATCTCTCTAGAGGGGTCACAGACAGCAATAAGGAACTTGCAGGGGTCAGAGAGAAGAGTTTCTCACTGAGCTGCTTCTCCATTTCACTATCCAGTCACAGGCTGGGGGTGGGTCTCAGAAGAAATGGATTAAATAATGTTGGCCATTAGACTGAGGACAGAAAACAGAGTGGCAGAAAACAAGTACGCGGGGGAAAATCTCTGGATTAATAGTTAATATTGCAGGTTTTGTCCCTCTATCTATGAGCTAGAGACAACTGAGTACAGTCCGTGATACTTTCTTTATTTGCACTAACATACTGCACTAATACAGCTACAATCACCTCAAGCATGATGGAAGTTTTAATGAGCTAATTATTTTTATCTTGTCATTTTTGGCTAGAGTTCCACTTCCAAACAATGTTGTCTGCGTTGTGTTAAGGCATGTCATGTTTGAGATGCTCAGTCTTTAAGATGAACAAAGTTGCGGGATGTACTATTGTTTTTAACCGCTTCAGCCCTGGAAGATTTTACCCCCTTCCTAACCAGTGCACTTTTTGTGATTCGGCACTGCGTCGCTTTAACTGGCAACTGTGCGACGTTACACCAAAACAAAATTGACATCCTTTTTTTCCCTACAAATAGAGCTTTCTTTTGGTGGTATTTGATCACCTCTGTGTTTTTTATTTTTTGTGCTATCAAAAAAAAAAGCGACAATTTTGAAAAATAAAAGCAATATTTTTAACTTTTTGCTATAATAAATATCCCCAAAAAATATATTTTTCCTCAGTTTAGGCCGATATGTAGTCTTCTACATATTTTTGGTTAACAAAAAAAAAAAATCGCAGTAAGCGTATATAGATTGGTTTGTGCAAAGGTTATAGCATCTACAAAATAGGGGATATATTTATGGCATTTTTATTATTTTTTATTAATTAACGGCGGCGATTTTTATCATGACTGTGACAGTGTGGCGGACACTTTTGACTCTATTTTGGGATCATTGTCATTTATACAGCGATCAGTGCTATAAAAATGCAGGGATTACTGTGTAAATGACACTGCCAGGAAAGGGGTAAAACAATGTGGGGCGATCAAGGGGTTAAGTGTGTCCTAAGGAGTGATTCTAACTGGGGGGTGGGCTACCACTGACATGACAGCAATCACTGCTCCCGATGACAGAGAGCAGTGGATCCCTGTCTTGTCACAAGGCAGAACAGGGAAATTCCTTGTTTACATAGGCATCTCCCCATTCTGCCTCTTTGTGACAACGGCGGACATCGAGTACGTGGGATCCACGGGGGCGGTCACGCTGTACTAGAACCTCAAATTAAAGGGGACATACAGGTACACTCATTTGCCCACCGCTGCCATTGTGCCGACGTATATCGCGCGTGGCGGTGGGCAAGTGCTTAATGTGTAATAAATGCTCCCAGATGCTGTTCCAGTCAGGTGCACTCGGTTACATTGCTTTACAATAACGATGACTTTATTTTAATGTTACCCATGGCAAGTATATCTAAATGTAACAGACACTATGCAACCCTGGCTCCTTTCAACTCAAATATGGTGAGGAGCGCTCGTGAAAGGTGGCTTCAAAATTGTACCAGAGTTGCCGGAAGAGATGTGGATAGAAAATACTCACACAGGTACCCACTGTTGTAGCATCTACTGATAAGAAAATGTGAATACGTTATTTGCATCAGATCTAGTATACTCCTGTAATGTTGTTTCAAATGCAGAAAAGGGAAACTGCAATATGTCATAAGTGTCAGATGTTTGAAGGAACCTTCTTACATATGGATTTGAGAATGTCCTAGGGTTAGTCCGCTCCAGTCTCAGGTGACAAAGTTTATGGCAGAAAATTTTGGCTTTTCAAATATTTAAAATCCTTTTATATGCTTATTAGGGGACATTGAAGATGAGGAGAATCTTAGAATGCTTTTTTTTAATGTAAGAAAGTTAATTGCCAGAGGATGGATTTACATGGAGCATCTTACGATTGATTTATGGAAAGCGTTGGTGAATGCAGATCTCCCCTTATATATAGAGTGATATATGAGACTCGGGGGTGCCCAAGGAAGTTTGCTCAAATTTGCTGTCACTGAAAAAATGATTCAGCTACCTTGGAGAGCTCATTGGAAACCTGAGCACCCCCGTGTGTCTATTTGGGGAAATAGGGTTGTCTGGGGCATGGAGTGAGTGAGTGTGCGTGCGTATGTGCGTATGGTGGTGGTGGGGGGGTTGGTAGCGCCTCTATATTTGGTGTTGATTCTACAGTAAAAAGAAAACTCCCAAAGGTTCTGTACATATTGTACATATATTCTGTTTGGAATGTGGCCCTTAAAGGGAAAAACAGGGTTAACTCACTGTTCAGAGGAGGTGGGTTTAAAAAAAAAGTCCGGAAGTTGTAGGTGCGGCATGGAGAAGTATAGAGGAGACTGTGGATGGTGTGTATGTATGCAGCTGTGAGGGTGCATGTCCATATCCTGCCTGGAAACCTGTTGGCAGGGAAAATTACCCTCTGCAAAATTTGGGGACTGTAACTGTGATGGCAGTTCTAAACACTTCAGGTCGGTGAGACTGCTATCCTCTATTCTGTTATTTTGCTGCCATGAAGCTGGTTGAGTTAATAAACATTACTTTGACTGCGATCCGGCCGATTCCCCAAATATTACAATAGATGTTTTGTTTTTTTTCTTTCTGTTGTTTGAATTTTCCAAAATAAAAACAAAAAATTACAATGAACTGTACTGATTTTTAATGACTAGGATGTATATTAACCTGTCCCATTTTTCTGCTTTATATTGTATTTATGATTTCTTGGCCATTTTTCAAAGAATATGAATGATAACACAAAAACATTTCTTTCATTCATGGTTAGTGTTTGGCTGAAGCCATTTATTATCAATCAACTGTGTTTACTCTTTTTAAAACATAATGGCAACAGAAACTACCCAAATGAACCTGATCAAAAGTTTACATACTCTGGTGATTTTAGTCTGATAACATGCACACAAGTTGACACAAAGGGGTTTGAATGGCTATTAGAGGTAACCATCCTCACCTGTGATCTGTTTGCTTGTAATTAGTGTGTGTGTATAAAAGGTCAATGAGTTTCTGGAGTCCTGACAGACCCTTGCATCTTTCATCCAGTGCTGCACTGATGTTTCTGGATTCTGAGTCATGGGGAAAGCAAAAGAATTGTCAAAGGATCTGCAGGAAAATGTAGCTGAACAAAAAAAGAAAGGGATATAAAAAGATACCCAAAGAATTGAGAATGCCAATTGGCAGGGTTCAAACTCTAATCAAGAAGTGTAAAATTAGGGGTTCTGTGGTGTGGTTGTTTCAAGATGCACAATAAGGAGGCACTTGAAGAAAGATGGCTGCATGGTTGGGTCGCCAGAAGGCCACTACTAATCAAATGCCACAAAGTATGCCACTTACAATACGCCAAACAGCACAGAGACAAACCTGAAACCTTCTGGCACAAAGTCATTTGGAGTGATGAGACCAAAATTTAGCTTTTTGGCCACAACCATAAACACTACATTTGGAGAGGAGTCAACAAGGCCTATGATGAAAGGTACACCATTCCTACTGTGAAACACGGAGGTGGATTGCTGATGTTTTGGGGATGTGTGAGTTACAAAGGCATAATAAATTTGGTCAAAATTGATGGCAAGATGAATGCAGTATGTTATCAAAAAATACTGGAGGAACATTTGCATTCATCAGCCAAGAAGCTTCACATGGGACATTCCAACATGACAATGATCTAAACACAGGGCCAAGTCGACCTGTCATTGGCTACAGCAGAACAAAGTGAAGGTTCTGGAGCGGCCATCTCAGTCTCCTGACCTCAATGTCATTGAGCCACTCTGGGGAGATCTCAAACGTGCAGTTCATGCAAGACAGCCCAAGAATTTACAGGAACTGGAGACATTTTGCCAAGAGGAATGGGCAGCTTTACCATCTGACAAGATAAAGAGCCTCATCCGCAAATACCACAAAAGACTTCAAGCTGTCATTGATGTTAAATGGGGAAATACACTGTAATAATAACCGGGGTATGTAAACTTGTGATCAAAGTAATTTGGGTAGTTTCTGTTGTCATTATGATTTAAAAAGAGTAAACACAGTTGATTGATAATAAATGGTCAGCCAAACACTAACCATGAGTGGAAAACGTTTTTGTGTTATTTATATTCTCTGAAAAATGGCCAATAAATCATAAATTCTGCCAGAGTATGTAAACTTATGAGCACAACTGTACAGCTGGTGTGATCTAGCACCTAAGCAATGTGAGTGCATGATTGTTCTTCTAATGAAAGAAATAAATTGTTTTTTAAAGGATAAGCACCGTTATAGTATTTTGTTTGCATAGTGCGGAGCAGAGGTAAAAGAGGAGGCGTTTTCTAGGCTGTGGAGGATAGCACCATTTGTACCGAAGAATTTGCCATCGTCCATCTTCTAAGGGACAAAAAGTGCAGTTTGACCTAGCATGTAATGTGAGGTCAAAAATCCATGGTGAGAGTACATCTGATCTGGTGGTGGTTTTATGTACGCAAATAACAGGAGCACAGAAGGTGGAGCACAATTTAAAAGCAAAGAACCCATATTAAAATATATTTGTGGAGGACTTTGATGTCAAAAACTCAAAAGGACTGTATGGTTATTCAATACTAGTGCTGCACAAATGATATTAGTTTTTTTTGTGTATTTACTGATTAGTATGGAAGTCATTAAGAGTGCTCAGGGACTGTTTTTTGGAAGATATTCTCTCATTTCACTGTTCATATTATTTTATTTGCATTGGTTTACATTTTTAGTTTGCACAGGAGAAAACCCACTGTAGCAGTTCGCATGGGACATTCTATATTATGTTTTCATTATTGTCCTTCTTGTTCTGCCTGAATATAATGTGTTTTTTATATTTAATTTCATACTGGATGAAATAAAACTTTTGATGTCTGGCAATGAAATTTCTTTAAAAAAATATTACCACAACACAGTCCAATCACCACCATTGTGCATTTGCCCTGCAAGTTGCCAATGCGTTGCATTACCGCATTGCATAAGTGTGAATAGGGGGTTACCGAATTAGGAGGAGGGTAGTTTAAAAATAACTATATGAAAAGTACAGTTATCCTTTAATAAGGTAGAACTTGCATAAATCTAATCCATACTGGTTTTAAATACTCCGCTGTTGTTAAAGCGCAAGAAAAGCTTTAGCAAAGAGAAAAGCTGGAAATGTATAACCGTAAAATATTAAAAGGAGAATCAATTGAAAATGAAATACAGCATCTTTGTGAGACTAGAACATTAAATGAGACATCTGAAATGTCAGACAGAGCCTATGGCTGAAGGGTATGGGGAACAAGATGTGTCATTAGCGGGAAGTTAGTCTACAGGCAGCATGACCTCCACAGACAGGGCCTGAGAGTGCATGGTGGATAGAGAGAGACGGGATACAGACTAGAGCGGATGAATGTCAGGACGTTTCAGACCGATCAGACTGATCACACTGTGATCTCTGTAGATGATGGATAATATAACTAGAGAACACATTAATCTCCCACCTAAAGTGGATCAGATCTGATACAATCTCATTTTAGAAAATGGTAGGGAATTTAATCCCTGCTCCACTAAAAAACAAAAATCTGATAAATTGAAATTTGAGACAATTTCAGATACAGATTAGTACCTATCTAAAAGACAGAAACTTTTAACAACTTATATGTTTAAGTGTCAGGGAGAATACAGTTTGGTAATGAAACTCACGCTGGCATTATTAAGCCACATAAAAAGGTAAGTAAGGTGTTTCTAATGCAGTAGATTGTAAGCTCCTTCTGTATTGAACTGTATTGTAACTGTACTGTCTCCCTTTATATTGTAAAGCGCTGCACAAACTGTCAATGCTATATAAACCCTGTATAATAATAATAATGCTCATTGAAGATCAACAGTGATGAAGAAATTAAATCACTAAGCTGTGTGTATATGTACAATAACACACTGAGCCCACTTGCTTGTTAGCAAGCTGTGTCACAGTGTGTAGAGCAGGGGTCTCCAAACTAAGGCCCACAAGCCACATTTATCTGGCTCGAGTTTAGGGTCAGTGGTGTATACTCAATGTGCACAAATTGAGGATTCAGATCAGCATAGTCTGCCTATGGAAACTGAAATAAGAGCATTGAACCTTGAAGCCTATGGTCTCTGCTTCTCCCCACCTCCACAGTCTCCAGTAGGTTCCCTCCAGCACCCTAGTAACCGACCATGTGCTTGCTCTGGCATTCACAGGACGACTGAATTTCCGTCCAGAACTGCAGCTCAGTTCGCCGTGGTGCTCTTAGCTGGAAGTGGGCTTGGGTACCTGTCAAAACCAGGTACCCCCCCCCCCCCCCCAAAGTGCCAAATGTGGCTGTCACAGGGACCCTACTTCCCCTGATTGCCCTACTGTTCCCCAGCACCAGCCCTACAAGTGTTTGCACCAAGTGTCACTGGGACAGGAATCGCTTTGGGTGTGGTTGTGGACTCCTACAGCAGCCCCTCCCTACTGATAAGACTGTTTACTGATGAGCAGTTTGAATACACCTGACCTGTGTGTCTATTGTTATTAGTCAGTTTACCCTGCCCTGAATCCAAGCAGGGGGTGTCCCTGAGTGGTACATCTGTTGTTACATGGGCTTGAATAAGTCAGATTTTTTCACCCTACACTGAGTTACGGCTAGTGACTGGGTGGGCTAAAGGGTCTTGGTTCATGTGGTACCAGACAGAGGAAGCATTTATGGCGGACATAGTCCTGTTAAGGACGGAGGTCCGTTACAGTGGCAGTGTACAAATAAACAGAACTTCCCCTTCTGGGTGGAGCTCTGCTTTAAACACAAATATTTTTGAGTTCTATTTTTTTATTTTTTATAGTGCAGATCAGCAATAAGACTTTATACTACGCCTCTTTGACCTTGCCAGGTGCTATGTAAATGTTTGGCATTTTCTGGTAGGATACAGAATGGCCAGAGAAGAATCACTTTCACCCAGGTGGCCACATGTGTTGCAATATACGAGATCCAAGAATTCCTGCCTTTAATATGGCAATTGCTAGAAGAATAAGGGTGTATAGTAGCATGCAATGGGTTCATTGAAAATATACTATATGCACAATGCACCCAGACAACAAAAAGTTTCTAAATAGCAGGTGGAACATTCTGAAATAGCTAGGCCCCTTCTTGTTTCATTTAAGTTTTGCAACTTAAAAAAACAAAAAAAAAAAAAACATTTAACAACCAACCAGTGAAAGGTTATCCAGAAAACACTACCACTGTTCTAAAGTCATAAGGTTTATGCCTGGTTCACTCCTATGCAGTTTGCTTTTCATCCGCTTCTGCAGTGCTTTTTGTGGTGCATTTTAAGTTTTTGCTCATGCGTTTTTGATTCGTTTTTCACTTTTTTTTACGCATTTTGTGCTTTTTTTTTTGCCCAATTTATTGTGGGGCAGATTAAAAAAATGCAAAAAACACACTAAATGCTTTTCTGCAGATTCTCCATTAAAGTTAATTGAACCAAAAACGAACCGTTTTGCGATTAAAAAAAGTCCCTGACCCTTTCCAAAAACACAGCAGCTTAAAAAAGCATAGATGTGAACGTAGGAAACCATTTTAAATGGACTGTGATGCGTTTCTGCAAAAAACACAAAAAAAATGCATAGGTGTGAACCAGGCCTTAGCCAGTTCAGGTCCTTCATATTGTTTCTGGAAGGGATTGCAAGCTTTGGTCATAGTATTTTCTGATAACTAAAGCAGGCAGTTCTTGGGTCCTTGTACATGCTGCCCATCCTGTTGCACTTTAGTATTTATTTTGTGGCCCTCAGGCCCCAGCAGCAGGTGGTACAACGTGTTTTCCCTGCACAGGTGCTTATTAAAAGTGTTCCTAGACTGTGGCTCTGCGTTATATCTCTATATACATCACATTGTACTGCAGTTACCTGTACCACCAGAACTTCTACTCTGTACCACAACATCTGTCCTATCATAAACGCTACACTGTTCACCAGTACATATACTGCCAGAACTGCTACACCGTACCACTACCTGTACTGCAAGAATGGCTACATAGTATCATAGTACCTGTATTGCCAGAATGCCTACACCGTACCAAGGTACCTGTACTGCCAGAATGGCTACACCGTGCCACGGTACCTGTACTGCCAGAATTGCTACATCGTACCATGGTACCTGTACTGCCAGAACTGCTACACTGTACCACGGTACCTGTACTGCCAGAACTGCTACACTGTACCACGGTACCTGTACTGCCAGAACTGCTACATCGTACCATGGTACCTGTACTGCCGGAACTGCTACACGGTACCTGTCCTGCCAGACCTGCAACGTTATACCACAACACCTGTACTACTACACTTTAATACAAGACCGTTACCCCACTAGAATTACAACACTGTACTACATTACTTGTACTGTCATAACTGCTACACTGTACCATGGTACTCATACTACCAGAGCTGCTACATAGTGACATAATGCAGAGACACAGTTCACTGACAGAGCTTATAAACTGTTCCATGGTACCTGAACTAACAAAACCAACTCAGACCAGCAATGGAAAACCTTCATTTCTGGCTTCTTCTACCAAAATGATTTGGTTTCTTTAACACTTTCTTACTTTTTAGGGCTGTCCATTCACTTTTCTCTTTATATATGGTCTTCTCTGACCTGGATTTTGCTGTAGGGAACACTATCTAGTAATTTGGCCACCACTGACTTCATTGATTCAAGACCATTTAGAATATGAAGAATACTGGCAAACCTGGAATTTAGAAAGCAGAGTATCCAAATGATCCGGATGAAAACTAGCTGCAATGCTGTATCCTTTATATCAGTTTACATACAAAAATGTCATGCTTGACTGTCTACTTCTAAGTCTACCTTTAATTTGGTGATTAGACAGATGTACTCTACTTACTGATCGCCGAACATCCTTTGTTGAAAGATCAATCAGTTTCTTATTCATAGACCATTCTTCATCAGATTCCAGGATTGCTTTCTGTACCCAAAATATAAGCCAACAGTACATATCTGTAAGTTCAAAGTTACATCTCTGCTTCATGTTTTGAAATTCTCAGATAAAATTCCCCAAAATCAAAAGCACATCAAAGAACTGCAAAGTGTAGCTCCAAGCAAAAAACAAAAACAAAAACGTGAATATTGAGAGCTGGCCATATATTTATGAAGGCTTTTGGATGTTTAGATAAAAAGCACTAAGAGACTATTATTCTAACTAGGACATGCGCGTATGTTGTGAGGGAGCGTACAACTCTAGTGCTGCTCTTCTTTTACAGCGATGGGCTATTAGCTTAAATACCAAACATGGCTAATAAGCCTTCCCTACACTCTCTTAAAGCAGAACTAGAGATTTACGGAACATAATTCTCTCACACACCCCAGCCACGCTACTACTTACTATTCAGCTACATCATCAATCTCCTCACCCAGGGCAGACAAGAGAAACCCTCCTTGGGTGCCAAGCGTTGGGGGCACAGGTGTAATAAACCTCAGCTTGTGTGCAGGACTGAGCTGCCAGACTGGCATGGGGAGTGTGTGGCACAATCTGGGTGAATAGCAGAGCTCTGCTGTCAATGTGAGAGTCAGCCAGCTCTACAAACAAAGTGCAGAGAAGGGCTGTCGAAATGACAGCAGAGCTTTGTCAATTACACGGGGAAAGCAGTGCTCTTCCTCTGTAATCTATAAGACTGAGATGTCAGTTTGTCAGGTCTCATACACATTCTAATATTCCAACCTTTCCTCCCTAAATATCTAGCAAGTCAACACTGAGTTAAGGGTCACATTAAAGTAATTCTAAAGGCTCAAGGTTTTTTTTTTTTTACCTTAAAGCAGTCTATGCATTAAAGTGGTTCTAAAGGCAGAAGGTTTTTTTTTTATCTTAATGCATTAAAAAAAAAAAAAAAACTCTGTGAGCAGCAGCCCCCCTAATACTTACCTGAGCCCCATCTTGATCCAGCAATTTTGAACAAGAGACTCGGCTGTCTGGGACTCTCCCTCCTGATTGGCTGAGACACACAGCGGGCCCCACTGGCTCCCACTGCTGTCAAAGTCAGTGAGCCAATGAGGAGACCTGGGATGGGGCCAAGCCATGGCTTTGTGTCTGAATTGGCACACAGAGCACAGGCTAGGGTGCCCCCATAGTAAGCTGCTTGCTGTGGGGGAGCTCTCAGCAGGAGAGAGTGGCCAGGAGCGTGAGGGACCCGAGAAGAGGAGGATTTGGGCTGCCCTGTGCAAAACCACTGCACAGAGCAGGTAAGTATAACATGTTTGCTATTTTTAAACAAAAAAAAAAAGACGTTATCACTTTAAAGGGGTTTTAAAGGTAGAAGATTTTTTTCATCTTAATGCATTTTATACATTAAGATAAAAAACCTTATGGGTGTAGCAGCCTCGCCAGCAGTCCCTAATACTTACCTGAGCCCCATTTCTCTGCAGCATTGTCCACAAGATCTTAGCTGTCCCAGACACTCCTCCTGATTAGCTGAGACACAGCAGCGATGCCACTGGCTCCCACGGCTGTAAATCAAAATCAGTCAGCCAATCAGGGGAGAAAGGGGGTGGGGCCAGGTCAGGGCTCCGTGTTTGCATGGATACAAGGAGCTCTGACTCGGATCGGGTGCCCCCTGTAGCAAGCTGCTGGCTGAGGGGGCACCCACCAGAAGGAGGGGCCAGGAAAGCAGAAGAGGGACCCAAGAAGAGGAGGATCTGCACCAAGGAGGTAAGTATAACATGTTTATTTTTATTTTATTTTTAAATAAGCCTTTACAATCACTTTAAGGTATAAAAACCTTCTGGGTGCAGCTCCCAGCCCCCTTTTATACTTATGAGTCTGATCTCAATCCAGCAATGTGCCCGAAAGCAGCGGCTCTCCTGGGTCTCTCTCTCCTCACTGGCTCACACAACAGCGGGAGCTACTGACTGTCAATCCCAGCCAGTGAGCCAATGAGGAGAGAGCGGGGGACAGGACCGAGCATGTGAATGGACACAAAGAGCGTGGCTCAGGAGAGAGCCTGCTTGGGTGCCCCCATAGCAAGAGGCTTGCTATTGGGGGCACTCGGCAGGGGGAGGAGCCAGGACCGCTGGTGGGGGACTCACAAGGAAGAGGATCGGGGCTGCTTTATGCAAAACCGTTGTACGATTGTTATAAAATATATAAAAATAAAAAAAATTATTTCCTTTAGAATCACTTTAAACTACATCTAATCCTAAGAAATAAAAATTTATATTTTGCAAATTACTTGTCCTTAGAAGTGGACGCTGCATTCGTTTTTCTTTTTTTTTTACCCAGTTATCCTTCCAGTGACATACTTCCTGCCCTGGGGTGTCAATGCTCCCTTACTGTATTGTATTTATGGAGGAGAAGAGTTGTCGCCTAAAGACAGGAACGACCCTAGAACTACAGATCAACTGCCCCTTGTCATAATATAGAAGGAGGTGCCCTGTAGTTCGCATAGGTAACCTGGACAGGAAGGGAAGAGTGCTTGAGATAAAATTGCAGGTGGTATAACACAGGGCAGCACTGGATTGCTGGCAGGGATGACATGAATGCTCTTTTTTTGTTTTTGCATTTATTGAACAGATATAACAATATGTTTTTAATAGTATATTTAGCAGATCAAAAGGGCGCAAAGAGAATTTTGTAAGAGGATTTATATCTGCTTTAATGGCCCAGCGAGTGAACACCAATACTGGGATTCTGCAACACATACATTTGAATCGTCACAAAATCTCCCCACTGAATGAGACTGACAAGTGAGCACAGAGATAACTGCAGACAACATGGAAGAAGGTGTCACAATTTCATAAACCTCTACCAGCATAACATGCACAGCGGCACAAGCAAAGACAGCGGAGGCAGCAAGTGTCAAATATAAATGTAATGTCGACAAGTTTTGCCTAATGAAATCCTGCTGGGTTTCAGTGTCGTTCTGCAGAGCCACGTGTAGATGGAGGTCCTGTGTCAGTCGCTTATTCTGAGTTCTAT
The DNA here is from genome assembly GCF_037356315.1 of Lithobates pipiens. NCBI lineage: Eukaryota > Metazoa > Chordata > Amphibia > Anura > Ranidae > Lithobates > Lithobates pipiens. The sequence continues at coordinate 646,177,677 of NW_027507748.1, read as the reverse complement.
TTCGCCTGGGCTTCTGAATACATTGAGATGTGATTTATGTGCGCAATATTCAGCCATGAATCTCTGATAATGAGTTTTTAGTTGGCCTGTAGGAAATCCGTCTGCACTGAGAATTGTTGTCTGATTGAAAAGATGTGATCTTTAGCCTGCCTTTTTCGGGACTTCAGAAGTAATTTTATTCCAGGCTCTGGTAAACTAAAGCTAGACTTTTCTGTGCTAAAGACCTGAAAAAAGTTACCTTCTTGCATACTTTTTTATATATTCTGGGAGGGCAACTAAAAGAACATTTAAACAATATAAATTCCATAAAAAGCAAGCAATGAAAAAGCAAAGCAGTACAAACATTTTCCCACTTTTCAACCTAGCTTGTATTGGAATAAAAGAAAACCTGGTCAAGTCAGAGATGGGGTTATTTATTAATTAGATGAGGATAGCTTCTGTGAAAACAGCACACCAAAATGGCCGATAGATGTTGAGGTATGGGCAGCTGAATTTATATGCAACTTTTCTAATAAAACCCAAGCTTAGCCCCCAAACCTCAAGCTTAAAAACCCTTGTTTCCTTTAGGCCTTATGCACGGAGGCATTACCACCCCTCAAAAAGTGATCCATGGTGGGACTGCTTTTTTTATAGGGTACAGTTACCAGGCATTTAGGAGGTGATCCTGCCACCTCCTGGTTGCCCAAGATGACAAAAAAACTGAAAGGTATTAGAACTCTCCTTTAGACCACTTTCACACTGGTGGCTCCATAGGATTCTGCAGGAGAAAAGGGCCACCCTGAAAAAGGAAGGCAGTTTTCAGGCGTTTTAGTCCTAGAAATAGCGCCTGAAAACTTCCACCCATTCTCTGCCATGGGTGCTTTCACACCCGAGTGATACGCTTGAGAGACGTTCGCAAAAGTCCTGCAAGCAGCATCTTTGGGGTGGGATGGGAGAGCAGCAATGCAGGAGCTTTAAAAAAAATGTCGCTAAAACGAGTGGCACTTTACCACGAACTCGGCCACAGCCTCAGCGTGAAAGTGGTCTTCGACTATCCAGAATGAAGAAAAAAAGTCTTGCCTTTAGTTCTACTTTAACTTAAAGTATTTGTAAACCTCAGACATGAAATATGAACAAAGCTTATCCCTCTATAGTGTGTAACTGCCTCAATTAAAGGCCCTAAGCGTCATCTGTCTGCTGCTTCGTTCCTCTGCAATCAGCATGATTTCTGACATGTTTTTCTGTCACCAATAGAAGAATGATGATGACAGGAGAGGGAGCTCTAGCCTCAGCTCTGCGTGCTGTGTGAAGGGGGTGTGTCCCTTCCCTCCAATCAGCTTTCAGGCCTCTCCTCACAGAGCTCTGGCAGTGTGTAACATCAGCTCTCCATCCCCTTTTTGTCTGAACATTCAGACAAGCTTATAAATTCAGCACTTTGAACGGATGTAGAGAAGACTGCAAATAGACAGCTACATCTTATGTAGGAGAATTTGTTTAAAGCAGAGGTCCACCCTAAAGTGGACCTTCCGCTCATTGGAACCCCCCCCCCCCCCTCCGGCGCCACAATTGGCACCTTTCAGGGGGGAGGGGGTGCAGGTACCTGTACAGTACAGGTATCTGCACCCACTTCCGGCGTAGATTCTGCAGAAGGTACGCCCCTTTCCGCAGAATCTACGCCCCTTTCCGAAGGTCCCCCGCAGCCTGCTGGGAAACACACAGATCCCAGAGATGCGCAGTAGGGAACCGGGAAATGAAGCCGAAAGGCTCCACTTCCTGATTCCCATACCCAAGATGGCGGCGGCAGCACCCGAAAGACGATCGAGAGATCGGCTTCGGGTGCCGACATCGCGGGCACGCTGGACAGGTAAGTGTCATTATTTTAAAAGTCAGCAGCTGCAGTATTTGTAGCTGCTGGCTTTAAAAAAAAAAAAAAAAAAAAAAATGGCGGACTCCCGCTTTAATCTCTGAGGATAGTCCCTTCACTCTGTATATGTAAGGGTTTACAACTACTTTAAATTTGTTGTACAGTTTTTTGAACAAAGCCTTCACCAGTTTTGGAACTAGACTAATTACAAATGGCACTAGTCTTCTACACTATTACTAGACAGTCAGTCTGCTTGTTGGAAAATATTGTTGCTTTTCAAAGAACTTTATTTAACTCATGAATTTTATACATATATTTTAGGTACATTGTTAAAAGATTTAATTTTTTATGGCACCTTGTATTTTAGGTTTGAGAAAAAGAGAAATCCCCCTTTGTTGGGACTTTGTAGGCAAACACATGTATTTAAGCAAATATTGTATTTATTAGATATACATAAAAAATATACGATCATAAAGTGACCGATATTAAAAAGGCATAAGAATATTACAAAAATATACATAGAAAACAAAACAAGTTACATAATTAGTATGACGAGATTAATACTCTCCGGTATTTAGTTATCCCCGGTACCCCGGGGGTTGTGATTTCTCTTTTCCTCAATTGAATACTAGGGATGTGGCAGCCACACTTTGATCTGACATAGCGAAACCCCCCTTTTTGGCATGTATTTTAGGTTTACACATACTCTGAATTATTGAAATGAAAAAAAAGTTCTCAAAAACAAACTTTCTAAATCCAAATGATAACCACATATAGGCAGTCACTAAGCTTGACAGTAAGACATGCCCACATGGTTAAACCTTTACATTTCTCAAAAGAAAGATGGAAAATCTAAATACAATATCAGCAGTTCCACCCTCTACAAGCCCTAAAACTCACCAATATGTCTCACTGAGCTGCACACAGGCCAATCTACACAGAAAAACTATACCAACCTTGAAATATATGGGAGCCATCTCTCCTGTTTCCTTAGGAAGAGGGATGCATTCATATACTAGATGGAAACGCTTTTTCATGTTTATGTTAGTTTCCAAAAATACGCAGTCGAGTCCTTTCTCTGCGAACATCTTAACAAGTGCTTTACGGAACATCTAGAATGTAAAAAAATAGGTGGTCAGAGAAATCCATCCAATCAGAACTGTGATTCCCTTGACTTGTCATTTCACCCGCTAATGTGCAGTTCAGTTTCTGGCACCTTGGCAAATGAATAGGTGAGGTTCCTGACCCGTGCTTTTTTTTTTTCCTGATTCAAACTTGACCAACCATGTGGAGAAGAAACAGATACATAGAGACCTAAACCTTTAGCCTACAGGGTCCTTGAAGACCAGGACATCTTCAATATGGGCCATCAAGATTTTATTAAGGCAGGAAATGGTAGGGTTTACGTCTGAGAAAGCCCATATCTTCCGGAACTTCTCCTCTATAGGGTGTTGTTGATCAAAGGGTTTGGGAGGGATGAAGACATTTTCTGGGTGAGGACAGAGAGTAATTTCAATTGATTGGGCCTCCTAGATGACTGAGCACTCAGAATCAGATGAGGTACCATCCTCCTCCTTTTCCTCAGAAAGCACAGGTGCAGCGGGAGAAAATAAAAATCAGAGATGAACTCTGAGGGAGAGCTTTTTGTGATCCCTGTTTTCTGATGGCTTTAATAGGCTTGCAGCCTACCCATGAATTCAGAAGTAGAGGATGCCTTTCTGGATAAACAGGAGGAGGTGGATGCCCCTAAATGGAGCTAGGGAGACTTCTGAGGAGGGTAGCAACTAGGATTGGGGACAGTCCTCATGGCTATCAGTAGTAGGACTGCACAGGAGAATGAAACTTACTTCCCTTGCTGAGTGTGTACTGGCTGGACCCCCTAGACCCCGTTCCCCTTGCATCTATGAACTGCCAAGGCCCAGACTACAGAATGGTAACAAATAAAAAAAATACCGGTTTCCTGCCCTAGGTGTTGCAAAGAGTTGCAACCAGTGCTCCTGGATTAGCCCTAAGGCTGCTTTCACACTGGGGCGGTATTCAGGCGTTACAGCGCTAAAAATAGCGCCTGTGTAGCGCCTGAAAAAAAACAGCCTCTTTCACTCCAGTGTGAAAGCCGGAGGGCTTTCACACTGGAGCGGTGCGCTGGCAGGACAGTGAAAAAAGTCCTGCTAGCCGCATCTTTGGAGCGGTGAAGGAGCGGTGTATTCACCGCTCCTAAACCGCTCCTACCCATTGAAATCAATGGGACAGCGCGGCAATACCACCGGCATAGCGCCGCTGCAGCGGCGCTATGCGGGCGGTTTTAACCCTTTTTTGGCCGCTAGCGGGGGTTAAAACCACCCCGCTAGCGCCCGCAGACCACCGCTAAAACGACGGTAAAGCGCCGCTAGAAATAGCGGCACTTTACCGCCGACGGCCGCACCGCCCCAGTGTGAAAGGGGCCTAAGGGATGGGAGCGCATTCAGCACACTGGGCACCTTTGGTTTTAAAGAATAACTCCACGTTTGTTGAGAAAAATAAAACATTCCCCTCTGGGTGATCTATGTACATTACATGGATTTTTAACAAACTTTGTTGCAGATTCCTACCTTTAGTTATTCTAAAGAAATAGTTATATGTTTGTCTGTGTTCATGTGCAAAGTGAACGTGAATGGGTGTGACTTTAAAATTCTTAGTCAGTTGCTGCACTTGCAGGGTTCTAATGAGGAAAGTGTCAGGGTTGGCAATTTCCCTTTGGCAGTATCTCACCAAAGATGAAATTTTTGTTGCAAGGAATGTCCAGAATCTGACCTGTATCTTAGTGTAGACTTTTGGGATAATCAGTGGGGTCAGTCACACAAGCAAGAAATTACATTTTTGGGGGGCGTTCCGTACACCATCTGTGTACCCTAGAGGCTGCCATATTGCATTATGTTTTTTTTTTAAAATACAGTGGCTGCAGATTTAAAAGAAAAAGGTAATTTTTAATAACATTCAATTACAATAAAAGTTGTGCACCATTTGTATAGGTTATATTATTTTTTTATTTGCAATTTTTTTCCCATGAAAGGGGAGTTACTCTTTACTGCCACCTTATGGGAAAGTGGGGAAAGTGCACAAAAAGTAAATCAGATAGCGGTATGCGTCTTTCAGAGCAGAGGGAAGCTATCTGTCACTTAAGGCAGGGCTTGACAAACCCTGGGCGCCAGGTCGCATTTGCGACTAGAATTAGCGACCTAGCGCGGCACAGCTGGGGGGTATCCTGTCTCCGTGTGCACCCGCCACTGGCGCGATCGCGTTGGGCCGCGCTGGCTGGTAATTGAGGCCGTGACTTTGCGGCCTTCTGGAATCTGGCGCTCTGTTGTGGTGGCCGTTGGTATGAATGACATCCAGCAATGCTAATGGAGCTTCCCCTGCCTGTTTTCACTGCCCATCCATCTCCTTCCCTTTACTTAGAACCCCCAAACATTATATATATTTTTTATTCTAACACCCTAGAGAATAGAATGGCAGTCGTTGCAATACTTTCTGTCACACCGTATTTGCGCAGTGGATTTACAAGCGCACTTTTTTTAGGAAAAAATACATTAAAAAAAATAAAATAAAAAATAAGACAACAGTTAACCCAATTTTTTTTTTTCTACTGGGAAAGATAATGTTACACCGAGTAAATTGATACCCAACATGTCACACTTCAAAATTACATCCACTTGTTGAATGGCAACAAACTTGTACCCTTTAAAATCTCCATAGGCTACGTTTAAAAAATTCTACAGCTTGCATGTTTTGAGTTACAGAGGAAGGTCTAGGGCTAGAATTATTGCTTTTATTCTACAAATGTGTGGTTTGAACACTGTTTTCATATGCGGGAACTACTCATGTATGCGGTCGCTTCTGCACGCAAGCTCGGTGGGACGGGGCAGGTTTAAAATTATTTTTTTCTTATTTATTTTAACTTTTATTTTTTCACTATTCTTTTGAAAAAAAATAAAAGTTGTGTCACTTTTATTCCTATTACAAGGAATGTAAAAATCCCTTGTAATAGAAAAAATCATGACAGGTCTTCTTAAATACGAGATATGGGGTCAAAATACGAGATATGGGGTCAAAAAGGCCCCTTTCACAGGCTGTGTGATCAGGTTCGCCTGTCAGTTTTTCAGGCGGACCTGATCGGACCCTTAGGGTGGATATGGCGGTCTTGTGTCCCTGCAAGGCAGGAAATAAAACCAGTCACATTTATTGTATTTGTCTTTCTGTGTAAATTTAAGATCGGTTAATTTTCATATTTGTTTGTCGTAAAAAAAATTAAAAAAAAGTTGGCTCCTAACTTTTTTAGCTGGCTCCTAGATTCCAAGAAAATTTGTCAAGCCCTGACTTAGAGACTCTAGCAAAAAAAAAAAAACTTTCAGGGAGATGGTGGGGTTATACTGGGATTGTCCTTACAGGTTTTCTTGCCAGTATCCAATCACCGCAAGGCCATAGTAAATAACCCAGTAGCTGATGACTGATCCTGTACATTGTGATGTACAATTAAGAAAGCTGCTATTTACTTAGGCACTTCAGAATACCAACATGCAGCAATGAAGGGAGTAATCACTGTAGAAAAGGCATGGGGGCTGATGGCTTATTGTATGTGGTCATCTACTAGATGTAGCTTTTAGCTCATATATTCATAGTTTGCCACAGTTTTTAAAAAAGTGTTACTAAACCCAGGACCCTGCATTCACTATATCTGGTCACCCACAGTACACAGAATATGCAAATTCAATAGTTTTAGTAAATATATACTGATAAATACCTTTTCTCATCAGCAGTATGTAGCAGTCGTGTGACATATCAGTGTTTGGTTAAAGCTTGGAGGAGTTTTCATTCTGCTCCGACTGTCCTATGAGGTTGCAAGACCCCTGATCCCCTGTCTGGACAGTGCCGATTGGCCCTGTGCTGATCGCATGCACATTCCCAAGGAAAAAAAAAACTCTTCAGAAATGCACACCAAACTGAGCTTGTGCAGCTTATCCCCTAGCCTCTGTTCTTCCACTGTCCCCAATCTATCTGCTGATAGAAGGGGATACAGAGAAGACGGATCAAACAGCCTTTTTACACAATGCAGAGGATTAACCCCTTAGGTTCCACAGTGAGTATAATAAGCATGCTTTACTGCATATACAGTGAGGGAAAAAAGTATTTGATAGCTTGCTGATTTTGTACGTTTGCCCACTGACACAGAAATTATCAGTCTATCATTTTAATGGTAGGTTTAGAGACAGAATAACAGAAAAAAAACAGAAAAATGCACTTTTAAAAAAAAGTTATACATTTATTTGCATTTTAATAAATCTAAAGTAGTATTTGATCCCCATCACCCAGGTGTCTTCTATATAGGTAACAAGCTTAGATTAGGAGCACTCCATTAAAGGTAGTGCTCCTAATCTCAGCTTGTTACCAGTATAATAGACACCTGTCCACAGATGCAATCAGATTCCAATCTGTCCACCATGGCCAAGACCAAAGAGCTGTCCAAGGATGTCAGGGACAAGTTTGTAGACCTACACAAGGTTGGAATGGGCTACAAGACCATCGCCAAGCAGCTTGGTGAGAGGGTGACAACAGTTGGTGAGATTATTTGCAAATGAAAGAAACACAAAATAACTGTCAATGCAAGATCTATCCTCGTGGAGTTTCAATGATCATGAGAACGGTGAGGAATCAGCCCAGAACTACACAGGAGAATCTTGTCAATGATTTCAAGGCAGCTGGGACCATAGTCACCAAGAAAACAATTGGTAACACACTACGCCGCAAAGTACTGAAATCCTGAAGCCCCCGCAAGGTCATCCTGCTCAATAAAGCACATTTCTTTAATCATACATCATGGGACACAGAGCCATGTGGGTTATAGTCCACCTTCAGGTGCTGGACACTGACATTCCTGAAACAGGAAGTTGCCTCCCTATATAACCCCTCCCATACCAGGAGCATCTGTTTTTTTGCCAGTGTCTAAGGTGTTGGTCACGAGTGAAGATGTGCTGTGCTGAGCTCCACTGGAGCAACCCTTGCTGGGGCTAGCTATGCAGCTGGATCCATTCAAAATGTTTTTTAGGCCAAATTGAATGGTGCCTGGGCCTCGTATCCGAAGAAACAAGGTTTTGCTTGTAAACGCTTCTCTTTTTAGAGAGCTGGACCCGGGATCCAATGCTTTTGGTATTAAGGCCATAAAGTTTTACTGGAGGGGGTGCTATCACAGGTCCAGGATTGTGGACCTGTGAACCCACCGTGACGGGTGAAGATTGGGTCTGTTGGTTTTACCACAGAAAACGCTGCGGCGGGAAACGTAAGTGGAGTTTTCTTATGAAATATCTCCTTTAAAGTAAATGTTGTCATGCCTAAGTGTCACCACTGGGGGCTGTATGGAGCATGTGTCACAGAAGCAGAAGACTTTTTTCCAGGTCTCCTCCACGCCATCCCTTCCTCACTCACAAGCAAATCCCGTCGTTTTGGAGGCCTGTGCTTGCATGGGAAAACTCTGCTTCTTTAAAGAGAAAGTAGGGGGGCGCAATGTGAGGTGGGGGCGGGGCTTAGCACAGCGTTGGCATCCTCCAACGCAGGCGCACGTTAAAAAAAAAAAAAAGAAAACTCAATTCTTGCTGGCTGCAAAATTGTTGGATTTTCATAAGAGCAAAGAGGAGAATGAAAGAGAATCTGGTGACATGGGCATTTCCTATTTGACACATTTACTATATGCATCAGGCTGAGCGCTAATAGCAGCGGCAGTGGTTAACTATTGCTCAAGTAGTGGATGCGATTTTTTTTGATAGTACCTCTGCTTTGTGCATCAGGCTAAGGTCAGAAGGGGGGATTGAAACACCCCCAAAAAAGAGCTAAAAGGGTCTCCCTCAAACTCTAGAAAGCCTACCCATCTCTACAAATGGCGTCCTCCCCTGAGAGGGGGTGGCTGATCAAAGTGAGCATCGGGGCCATGAAATGTTTGCAACTGTTTTCAACACTGCAGCCCCTGTTTTTTTTACTAAAAATATGTTTTTTCCTCAGCCATGATAGGTTTAAAAAAAAAAAAAAAGTTTAGTGACTTTAATCACATTCCCAGTGTGGGTCAAAATGCGACAGGTTCTTTTCCATTACCCAGGACCCTCAAACTGAGGAACTAGGGGCGGGAGAAGACGAATTCCTTCAGGGGACCATGGTGAGGCTGATGACTCCTCTTCTGAGGTGTCAAATGCAGGAAAATCAGCTGTTTCAATCTTAAGATTGATGGTGCAATTTCTTGCTGAATGATCTGCTCCACATTTATGTACCCTTAACTGAATGTTTTGGTTCACTAAAGCCTTCTCAAGCTGTGAATGCCTTTCCTGCCCATTAATTGTTGGAAAAACTTTGTATCTGAGAAGATTACTCAGATAAGCATTATTTTCCCTCCTAAAAAGTTTTCACACTTTATTCTATGGTGGAGGAAATTCACCAGCAATTAACGATACTATATCCTCTGTGAATAAGAGCTTGACTTGTCCGGCAGACAATGCTCAAATGCTTAGGGATCCAATGGATGAAAGTTGGAATTCCTATATAAAAAAAAAAAAAAAAAACACACTTTTTTCTCTGGCAGATTGAGTGTCTCAGCCTGCGCTGATGGTAATTACTTAATCGTTGAGGCACCAGTTAAAACAGGTGTTCAAGGTTATCCTCCTCAGAAGGCCCAGGATCTGTCAGCTTTATGTTTGCAATAGTTGTGAGGGATTCTATCCTTCAGGCCTTGCACCTTTTGCTAAGCACCATGCAGAAGCTCCTGGCTAGTCTTCCTTTTTGCGGTTAAACAGCTATTTAGGGATGTTTTGGATAATACAGCCAAAGAAATTCTAGTGGAAAAAGTGCCCCTTTTGCCATTTGCTAGTCTTCCTTTTTGCGGTAAAACAGCTATTTGGGGATGTTTTGGATAATACATCCAAAGAAATTCTAGTGGAAAAAGTACCCCTTTTGCCATTTAAGAACAGGAGTAAATGTATTTTCATTTTAAAGCTCCTTCTTCTGTGCCAGGGGTATCATCCTCCAGGCAGTCACAACGGCTTCCGCCGTCAGGTTCAGAAGAAAACAGGGACAAAAGAGGTTTTGGGGGAAGAAACCTACAAGATACTAAAGCCTCCTTATGAGGAGGCTCCCCCGCTCGCTCAATAGGGGGAATTTTTCTGCAGTTCTCAAGGATATGGCAGGAAGAGTGTCAAGACGAATGGGAGACTTCCTCAATAACTCCAAGATACAAACTGGAGTTCCAAGAGTTTCGGTCTCCTCATTTTCTCAGATCAAACGTTCCTAAAGATCCAGAGAAAAAGAAGTCTCTCTCTCAAGCACTGGACCATCTTTTGAGAAAAAGTGATCATGGTGGCCCCCATGTAAAAGCAGAGGTTGGGATTTGGTTAAATCCAAATGGACATTCTGGATCTCAAAAATTTTAATTCAATTCCTGAATATAACCACTCTTTTTTCACATGGAGTCAATCCAATCAGCTATCTCCATCCTACAAGGAGGAGAACTTCTGGCGTCAATCAATGTCAAAGATGTATACCTCCATATGCCTATTTCCTCGCTTAATAGTTCATATCTACTTTTCAAGGTGGAAAATCTTCATTTTCAGTGTGTAGCTCTGCTTTCCGGTCTAGATACAGCACTTTGAGCATTTACAAAGGTTCTGGTCCCTCTTCTAGCCAGATTAAGGGCCCAAGGTATAAAGATTATGGTTTACCTGGATGATCTGTTCTTGCGATTATGGTTTACCTGGACGATCTGTTCTTTGGTCTAAGCGGTAGCCTGCTTAGACCAAAGTATGGTCACCACATTCAACTACCTGGAATATCTAGGTTGGATTCTGAACCACCTAGGAGAAATCTTCTCTAAATCCATGAAAAAGGCTAAAACATTTGGGTCTGATCATAGGTGATCATAGATCACCTATGATCAAAACATTTTTTCTGGTAACCATATCTGCTGCAAGAAGGCTATCAGAATTGGCTGCTTTTTCTTGTAAAGAGCCATTCTATTATTGTTCACAAGGATAAGGTAGTATGGCATCCTCATCCTAATTTTTTTACCAAAGGTAGTATCAGGTTTTTATCTAAAGCAAGATATTGTTCTATCTTCATTTTTTCCAGAACCCTGTTCTATGGAAGAAAAATCACTACCTTCTCTTGATGTGGTTAGAGCAGCCTACTTAAAGACGACTGCTCAGATTCGGAAAATGGATGTTGTTTTATGATTGCCTGAAGGTCCTAAAAGAGGACAGGCAGCATGGAAATCTACTATTCTAAATGGACTCAACAAGTAATCGTTCTAGCTTATGATTTAAAGAGGTAGTTTCTACACTCTCAAATCAAAATCCACTCCTCTAGGGCTGTTAGTGCTTCGTGGGCAGTGCATCACCAAGCCTCCTTGGCTCAAATCTGCAAGGCCGCAACTTGGTCTTCAATCCATACATTTACCAGATTCTATCAGGTGGATGTAAAAAGACATGAGGATATCGCCTTTGGGCGCAGTGTGCTTCAGGCAGTATAGGTCCTCAAGTCTGGGGGTACCCTGCAGGTTGTGTCTCTTTCCCCTCAGTTGGCATTGCTCTGGCACATCCCACATAGTAATTATTATGGCTCTGTGCCCTGTGATGTACGATTCAAGAAAATAATAAACACGTTTCACATCATTTGATGCTTACTCACAGCTAATTTAGTTATGAGTAAGCATCAAATGACGTGAAACGCCATTTATCCCCGTTTTTGTCCACTTCTTATTTGACTGTCATGTTGGATTCTATACCATTTTTTTCAATAAAGATGCCTTTTTAATTGAGTGCAGCAATCCAGGATTTTTCTACTTCTGTAGACTTGTGCAGAGCCAGCACCTGAGAGTTCACAGTAGGGCGGGAGCAACAATTAGGGTCCGGAGGCTTGGTGAGCAGCATTTCTTTCTTATTGTACAGGACAGTCTGAAGCTTGCTAATGAGCATCTGAATGATTCAGAGGAGAACTGGGTGAAAGTGTTGTAGTCAGATCAGACTAAAATCAAGCTCTTTGGCACCAACCCAACTCGCCATGGAGGAATGCTGCCTATGACCCCAAGAACACCATCCCCACTGTCAAACATGGAGGTTGAAACATTATGCTTTCTGCAAAGGGGACAGGACAACTTCACTGCATTAAAGGGGTGGTGGAGGGGGCCATGTACTGGCAAATCTTGAGAACCTCCTTCCCTCAGCCAAGGCAATGAAAATGGGTCGTGGATGGGTATTCCTGCATGACAATGACCCAAAACACATGGCCAAGGCAACAAAGGAGTGGCTTGAGAATAAGCACATTAAAGTCCTGGAGTGGTCTCCAGACTTTAATCCCATAGAAAATATGTGGAGGGAGTTGAAGGTTCGAATTACCAAACGTCAGCCTCGAAACCTTAATGACTTGGAGAGGATCTGCAAAGAAAAGTGGGACAAAGTCCCTCCTGACATGTGTGCAAACCTGATGACCAATTACAAGAAACATCTGACCTCTGATGGCCAACAAAGGTTTTGCCACCAAGGACTGTCATGTTTTGCGAAGGGGTTAAATACTTATTTCACTCAATAAAATGGAAATCAATTTAAAACTAGGTGATGGGGGTCCAGATGTATAGACAGCCAGCATAGAACAAGGTTCAGTGGGAGTTTTGGGGGCATTAGTGGTAGGGAGACTAATATACCCAAACCCAAGGTAAATAACTTGACAAATTCAAATTGTAGCCACATAACCGACAAGGAGATAGGATGGGAGAACCAGCTAATGGAGCAGGGGAGGAGGTGGAGTCCTTATGGGTGAAGCTTCAAAGGGAAGAAAGGTCAGTTAGTTTCCGTATAAATCACAGCAATAGGAAGAACAAGGGTAATACAAAGACACTGAATTTGAAAACAGCCAACTTCCCTAAATGGCGCTCTATGCTAGATGATATTAAATGGGATAAAATCCTAAGAACAAAGAACTCGGAGGAAAAATGGGAGTGCTTTAAGAGCATACTAAATAAAAGGAATTGACCAGTGCATTCCAATGGGAAATACATTTAAAAGAGCTAATAAAAATCCTGTGTGGTTCAACTCCAACGTAAAAATGCATATAAAAGCAAAGGAAATAGACCTTCAAAAAATACAAAGCTGAAGGGTCATTATCAGCATTCCAACTTTACAAAGAATGCAATAGGAAATTTAAGGGTAAACTCCAGGCGGCTAAGATAGAACGCAAAAAGGCACATAGCTGAGGAGAGTAAAAAAAATCCAAAGAAATTCTTTAAGTATATAAATAGTAAGAAAGGGTGGCCCCATAAAAGATGATGATGGGAATTTGTTTACAAAAGATGGAGAGATTGCAAAGGTTTTGAATATATTCTTCTCCTCAGTCTTCACAAGGGAAATGAGGGGATACAGTAACCAAGACAGTAATGTTAATTTTTGGAGCATGTCGCAGGAAGCACCCCCATGGCTAACAGAGGATAGAATTAGAAATAGACTTAAAAAACTTAACATAAATAAGTCACCGGGACCAGATGGCTTGCACCGAGGGTCCTTAAGGAACTCAGTCAGGTGATAGCCAGACCATTGTTACTAATTTTTGTGGACAGTTTACTGACTGGAATGCTACCAGCTAATTGGAGAAAAGCCAACATGGCACCAATATTTAAAAAAGGGCCAAGATATATCCCGGGGAACTACAGACCAGTTAGCTGAGCATCAATAATCTGCAAAGTATTGGAGGGGATAAGGGACTAAATATGAGATTTTAGTAATGAAAAAGGTATAAGCAGTATACAGCATGGATTAATGAAGAATCGTTCTTGCCAGACCAATCTATTAACCTTCTATGAAGAATTGAGCTGCCATCTAGATAAAGGAGGGCCTGTGGGTGTGGTGTATCTGGGATTTAGCAAATGCATTTGATACAGTTCCCCACAAACGTTTACTGTACAAAGGTCTATCGACATCATGGACCTTAGGGAGAGTACCTGGATTGAAAACTGGCTACAGGGTCCAAAGGGTGGTGATAAATGAGGAGTACTTGGAATGGTCTGGTGTGGAAAGTGGGGTCCCCCAGGGTTCTGTCCTGGGACCAACCCCTTTTAATTTATTCATAAATGATCTGGAGGATGGGATAAACAGCTGAATCTCAGTATTTGCAGACAATACAAAGTGAAGCCAGGCAAGAACGTCTACACAGGATTTGGAAAGCTTACAAGAAGCCCTAAACAAACTAATGGGGTGGGCAACTACATGACAAATGAGGTCTAAAGTAGAAAAATGTAAAATAATACTTATGGGTGCCAAAAATGTGAATGCCATTTACTCGCTAGTGGGGGAGAACCTCTGGGGGAATCTAGGCTGGAAAATGACCTGGGGGTCCTAGTAGAGGACAGGCTCAGCAATGGCATGCAATGCCAAGCTGCTGCAAAAAAAGCCAACAAAATTGTTGGCATGCATTAAAAAGAGAATTCACTCCAGAGATAAAACAATAATGCTCCCACTCTACAAGACTCTGGTTCAGGCGCACTCGATGTATGCTGTCCAGTTCTGGGCACCAGTCCTCAGGAGGGATGTGCTGGAACTGGAGAGGGTTCAGAGAAGCGCAACAAAGCTAATTAGGGGCTGAAGGATTTCAGCTATGGGGAAAGACTACAAGCATTGAATCTATTCTCTCTGGAGATGAGACGCTTGAGAGGTGATATGATATCAATGTACAAATACCGCACTCATGACCCTAGCATAGGGAACAGACTTTTCAGTGAAAGGGAGTTTAAAAAGACACACGGCCATTCACTAAAATTATATAGAGGAGCGGTTTAACCTTAAACTGCATAGTAGGTTCTTTACTGTCAGAGCAGAAAGGATGTGGAATTCTCTTCCACAGGAAGTGGTATCAGCGGGGAGCATCGATAAGTTAAAACTACTAGATGGGTATCTTAACCACTTCCATACCAGGCCTATTCTGGCACTCCTCGCCTACATGTAAAAATCAATTTTTTTGCTAGAAAATTACTCAGAACCCCCAAACATTATTTATATATATATATATATATATATATATATATATATATATTTAGCAGACACCCTAGAGAATAAAAGAGAGGTCGTTGCAACTTTTTATCTCACACGGTGTCTACGCTAACAATTTTTCAAACGCATTTTTTTGGGGGGGAAAAAAAACCGTTTCACGATTTAAAAAATAACAAAACAGTAAAGTTAGCCCAATTTTTTTGAATAATGTGAAAGATGATGTTACGCTCGGTAAATAGACACCCAACATCACACTTTAAAATTGTGCACACTCATGGAATGAGGCCAAACTTTGTTACTTAAAAATCTCCATAGGCGACGCTTTAAATTTTTTTACAGGTTACAAGTTTAGAGTTACAGAGGAGGACAGGGGTATTTTAAATTATTTATTTTTTATTTTTACACTTTCGTTTTTTATTCCTATTACAAGGAATGTATACATCCCTTGTAATAGGAATTATTCGTGACAGGTCCTCTTTATGGAGAGATGCAGGGTCAATAAGACCCTACATCTCTCCTCCAGGCTGGAAAGCATGAGATCTGGGAAAAAAATCCACAATCTCAGCTTACACGGCTTTGTTTACAACCACGGCTTGGACGTGATGTCATAACATCACACACGGGCCTCCGATGGTCATAGAGATGACTGGTGACCATCTGGTCACAGGAAATCTCTATGGTCTTCATTCGGCAGCGACCAATGTGCTGGGTGCTCCATGGCAACGGAGAGCCCGGAGAAGTACCGGATGGCGGCGGGAGGGGGGGATGTCCACTCCCTTCACCTGTAAGAATGATCAAGCGGCGGAACTGCCGCTATGATCATTCTTATGGTGCACAGAATCTCTGGCTAAAAACAAAGATATCTGAATGATGCCTGTAGCTGCAGGCATCATTCATATACTCCCACTGACGTCATATGACATCTTTGGGCGGGAAGTGGTTAATGAACACAACATTCAGGGGTATAAAATGTGCAATTAAGATAAACGCACACACACAGGATGAACTGGATGGACTTTTTTTTTAAATGCATTTTTCTGGAATTTTCTCAGTGGATTTCTCACTGTTTAAATAAACCTGTTGACTGATTTTACTGTTGTGGGTTTAGTAACATTTTAATTTCATTTTCTGTGTCACTGCCAAAGAAAAAAAAAACTTTTAGTGGTTCTTGACTAATTAATCTAGATAAATAAATTTACATTAAAAATACAAGCAAGAGTATTTTGTTTAAAATGGTTTGTGTCCATGCAGGACAGAATTTAATATTGTTTGTTGATGTTTATATCCCCTTGTGCTAGGTTTACTAATCCCACAATGATTAAACCATATTTACCTGATGTCATGCAAACTTCCCAAGAGGAGAGTTAAACATTTGGATAAACCGTGACTCTATAGTGAGCTTACCATAGGATTTGTTCTCAATGCACGAGTCTGAGCAGTAACCCAATAACAGGATCACTACATAATTCTGTGTTCCTGCCAGTATTTACTACTGTGAGCACAACAGAAAATGATTAGCTTTGTGGAATTTGTATATAGGCCAAACTTGGAATATAGAAAACTGTGCAGCTAAGTCTAAATCATAGCGAGGCGCATGGAAGCATTATTTTTTTTAAATAAATATTCACATACCCCAATGCTCGCTCATCACACTTCTCCACTTATCTGCTGGTCCTCTCTCCCAATTTCTTGGCTTGGCAAGGTTAATATGGTGAAAATTACGTTGCTTTCGAAAACATATTTATTTTGGTTACTCCCCCATTCCTGTCCCAGCACACTTTGTTCGTATACTGCAGTGTCGAATATCGCATTTCATCTGGGGTAAAACATGACCCCGTCTCCCCAGTCGCAAGACCCATATCCCTAAACTTCAAGGAGGTCTAGGCCTCCCGCATGTAGAAAAATACTACCAAACGGCACAGCTCACAATCTTGCAAAAATATGCTGCTCATGAAACTTCTCTATGGAGCAGCCTTGAAGTAGAGGATTGTGATCCTCTGATCCTTATTGCTAATTACCTACTGCTCTCCATCACCTGTCTGAACATGCCTGAAAGAAAGACTCCCATGCCCCAGGCCTCATTTCACAACTCTATCGCCAATTGAATATGGCAGATTCCCCACCACTATTTTCATTATTTTACATTTTTCTACATTAAACCTCATTTGCCATGTAGTTGCCCACACCATTAATTTCAGATCATCTTGCAAGTTTTCCACGTCCTGCAGAGAAGTTATTGTCCTGTTTAGCTTAGTATCGTCTGCAAATACAGAGTTTGAACTGTTTACCCCATCCTCCAGGTCGTTTATGAACAAATTAAATATGATTGGTCCCAGCACAGAACCCTGTGGGACCCCACTACCCACCCCTGACCATTCCCCATTTCTCACCACCCTCTGAACTCGCCCCTGTAGCAAGTTTTCAATCCATGTACTCATCCTATGGTCCATGCCAGCGGACCTTACTTTGTACAGTAAACGTTTATGGGGAACTGTGTTAAGTGCTACTATAGACTACCATGGATTGAGCAGATGTTAGATCTCTTTACCACTAGGTACCCTACTAGCGTAAAACATACTTAACCCACGGGGAGAGCCTATAGCTACCTAAGTAATGAGATTCTCTGCCCCTGACAAGTAATGTCTTGTATTGCCTGCCACCCATAGTTCTGAATACCTTATCGTACCCCTAGTTCTAAATTGTTTACACTTTGTTGTGCATCTTCTCTTGCACAATTTGTTGTTGCTCTACCATCTGATATGTAGTGCAAGTGCCCATCTGATTTATTACAAATTGATTAGATTGTTCAGGTGGGTCATCCTATTCCATAGTTCTGGTAATGGTCATCTTCATACAAATACATAGGATGCAGTGGATGAAGACACTCAGATGTCAGACCCATTCACATCTCCACATAGTGGGAACTGACGTTTCGGCATGTGTTTTTTTTTTTTTTTTGCAGTTTCTGCTCATCTTGCATAGGGTAGCCCATTCACTTGCATATACTCCCCTATGCAGAAAAAATGCCCCAAAGAAGTTGAAGAGTTTTTATTTTTTAGAGCAGAGCGTGGCATGCTTTTTACAGTGTTTTCTGGTGTGCTTGCAGTGCATTTGTCACATGGAAAATGCATGCCTGCTACCCGTGCTTGGGGTATCATTAATATTTAATTGCCCGGCAAGTGTGATGCGCATTTGTTGCACTTTCGGAAATGCACAGATGTGAATGGAGCTTCATTGTTCTCGTGTAAACACACCAATTTCACTTTCAAGCCTCATTCACACCTAGCGTAGTGGGAGTGCATGCTTTTTGGCAATTTTTTTCTGCAACATGCATAGAACAGCCCATTGATTTCAATGGGCAGCTCTACACGTGGAAAAGTAGCTCATGGGACATTTGTTGCTTGTTTTTCACATGGCAAAATGTGTGTTTACTTCTGCATTTGGAGTTCCATTAACAATTAATTGCACTGAAAGCACAAATAAGTTTGTATTACGCGTATAATAGGCAGCCATGCGCTATAAAATATGATTGTACAATTTCTGTACAATCTCCTTTAGATATACCAAAACTATATTATATATATATGACATTTTGGCATTGCTATGGAAAATATGACTGATCATGCAAAAAAATAAAAAATGTATTTTATATAAGGATAGTGATCATATGAAGCCATTTTTTTGGACAATTCTTTGGCTCGTTTTTTAACCACTTGAGGACCGCCGTATTGCCATTGTACGTCAGCACAATGGCACAGGCAGGCATAATCACGTACATCTACGTGATTGCCTTCCAGCGGGTGGGGGTCCCATCGGACCCCCTCCCGCTGGTTACGGCGGTCCGATTCGGTCCAGGAGCGCTCCGTGATGAGGGGGTGGCCGTTCGTTTTCGGCCACCCCCTCTGGATCGCTCCTGGCCAATGAGAAGCTTCCTCCCCTGTGTATTGTTTACACAGGAAGGAGGAAGTGATGTCATTCTCCTCGGGGCGGTCTTTTTGACCGGACTACGAGGAGAAGAGTAAAAGTAAGTCTGCACGAACACTACACTGACATGTAGGTACACACAGGCACACAAACCCCCCCCGATCCCCCCCCCGATCCCCCCCCCGCCCCCCCTCCCCCCCCAGTCACAGTGTCACTGATTGCATTGATCATTTCTTTACTGATCAATGCATTCAGTGTCAGTTGTGACAGTAAAAACTGTCAGGACAGTTAGTGTTAGGTCCAGGGTAGCCCCCTATCACCCCCCAATAAAGATTTAACCCCCTGATTGCCCCTAGAGTTAACCCTTTCACCCCCTTTTGCCAGTGTCACTAAGCGATCATTTTTCTGATCGCTGCATGTGTCGCTAGTGTCGCTAGGTAGCTAGTTATTTTTTTAGGTTCACCGCCAGGTTTTTATATCGCTAGGTACCCCGATATACTACCCAATAATGTTTTTAACCCCCTGATTGCCGCTAGTTAACCCTTTCACCCCCTTTTGCCAGTGTCACTAAGCGATCGTTTTTCTGATCGCTGCATTAGTGTCGCTACAGTCGCTAGGTAGCTAGTTATTTTTTTAGGTTCACCGCCAGGTTTTTATAGCGCTAGGTACCCCGATATACTACCCAATAATGTTTTTAACCCCCTGATTGCCGCTAGTTAACCCTTTCACCCCCTTTTGCCAGTGTCACTAAGCGATCATTTTTCTGATCGCTGCATGTGTCGCTAGGTAGCTAGTTATTTTTTTAGGTTCACCGCCAGGTTTTTATATCGCTAGGTACCCCGATAGACTACCCAATAATGTTTTTAACCCCCTGATTGCCGCTAGTTAACCCTTTCACCCCCTTTTGCCAGTGTCACTAAGCGATCGTTTTTCTGATCGCTGCATTAGTGTCGCTACAGTCGCTAGGTAGCTAGTTATTTTTTTAGGTTCACCGCCAGGTTTTTATAGCGCTAGGTACCCCGATATACTACCCAATAATGGTTTTAACCCCCTGATTTCCGCTAGTTAACCCTTTCACCCCCTTTTGCCAGTGTCACTAAGCGATAATTTTTCTGAACGCTGCATCAGTGTCGCTAGTGTCGCTAGGTAGCTAGTTAACTAGGCTCCCAAAAAGTCCCCCACATGTGGTATCCCCGTACTCGGGAGAAGCAGCAGAATTTATTTTGGGGTGTAATTTGACTTCTGCCCATAGCATGTGTGAGCAATATATCATTTAGTGACAACTTTGTGCAAAAAAAAAAAAGTTTGTAATATTCCCGCAACTTTTGGCAAAATATAAAATATTCCATGGACTCAACATGCCTCTCAGTAAATAGCTTGGGGTGTCTACTTTCCAAAATGGGGTCATTTGGGGGGGTTTTGTGCTATTTTGGCATTTTATGGCCTTCGAAACTGTGATAGGTAGTGAGGAGTTAAATCAAAAATTTGCACCCTTAGAAATCCTGAAGGTGGTGATTGGTTTTCGGGGTGCCGTGCGCGACTAGACTCCCAAAAAGTCCCACACATGTGGTATCCCCGTACTCGGGAGAAGCAGCAGAATGTATTTTGGGGTGTCATTTCACATATAACCATGGCATGTGTGAGCAATATATCATTTAGTGACAACTTTTTGTAAAAAAAATTTTTTTTTTTTTTTTTTGTCATTATTCAATCCCTTAGGACAAAAAAAATAAATATTCAATGGGCTCAACATACCCATCAGCAATTTCCTTGGGGTGTCTACTTTCCAAAATGGGGTCATTTGGGGGGGATTTGTACTGCCCTGCCATTTTAGCACCTCAAGAAATGAGATCGGCAGTCATAAATTAAAAGCTGTGTAAATTCCAGAAAATGTACTCTAGTTTGTAGACGCTATAACTTTTGCGCAAACCAAAAAATATACGCTTATTGACATTTTTTTTACTAAAGACATGTGGCTGAATAAATTTTGCCCTCAATGTATGACTAAAATTTAGTTTATTCGATTTTTCTTATAACAAAAAGAAGAAAATATCTTTTTTTTTCAAAATTTTCGCTCTTTTTTCATTTATATCGCAAAAAAAAAAAATCGCAGAGGCAATCAAATACCATCAAAAGAAAGCTCTATTTGTGGGAAGAAAAGGACGCAAATTTCGTTTGGGTGCAATATTGCATGACCGCGCAATTACCAGTTAAAGCAGCGCAGTGCGAAATTGCAAAAAGACCTCTGGTCCTTAAGGTGTTTATTGGTCCGGAACTGAAGTGGTTAAATCATATTGATAACAGAAATCATCCAAATGGCCCTGATCAAAAGTTTCCATCCCCTGGAATGTTGGCCTTGGTACAGATGTGCAAGGTGACACACACAAGTTAAAATGGAAATTAAAGGTTTATTTCCACATCTGTTCTTCTTTAAATTGCAATTAGTGTGTGTATAAATAGTCAATGAGTGTGTTAGCTGGATACACTAAGCTGGATACACTAAGCTGGATACACTAAGCTGGATACACTAAGCTGGATACACTAAGCAGGCTAGATACTGAATAAATAATAGTGCAATGCTCAATGCTATGTGTATGTATGAAAAATGAAATACATAAAACAAATAGTGAAATGAACCAAAGTGGCAATTCAGCCAATAGTCTGATGCAATAATTGAAAATATCAAAACAAAGTCCATCAACAAAATAGTGAGAAAAAGAGTGGTAAAAACTGTGCTATAGTCAATAATATTCAAAAATGATGAAGGCATCATCATTCAATAAAATAGTCCACCATGGAAATGAAGTCCGTAAAATAGAAGAAAAAAGACCCATGTGAGGGCACAGTAGAATTGAAGCTTCCCCATGAGTTGTGCGGTCCACTACCTTATATTGAAAATGGCACGCTTACCATGTGGATGTGGACTCGCATACTGATAAGTATCGCATCAGACGAGCATTTGTGATATGTCACGCTTTAAAATTGCGCATACTCGTGGAATGGCGCCAAACTTCAGTGCTTAAAAATCTCCATAGACGACGCTTTAAAAAAATGTACAGGTTACCTGTTTAGTGGTAGAGAGGAGGTCTAGCGCTAGAATTATTGCTCTCGCTCTAACTTTCGCGGAGATACCTCACGTGTGGTTTGAACGTCATTTACAAAATAATATATAATTGTTTATTTTACTTTTTCTATTTTGACACTTTCTGATACATACTATTTCTATTACAAGGGATGGTTACATTCCTTATAATAGGAATAAAAGTTGACAGGTCTTCATTACAGCGAGATCTGGGGTAAATATGTCCCCAGATCTTGCCTCTAGGCTGGGAAGCCTGAAAAAAAAAACAATTCGGGCTTCACAGCCGAGGCAGCAGCAGTCTTTCAAATGCAGTATGATCACAGAGACACCGGGGGGGGGGGGGGGGGTGGCGCCATCTGGTCCGCCGGACTCTCCATGGCAAACTTTTGGCATGGACCGATTCCTTCTCCGACTTACCAATCGTACAGGTGAGCCGGGAGATGCACCGGAGGGGTCCCCTCCCGCTGCTTGTAAGAACGATCAAACAGCTTAACAGATTGTTTTTATGGTGCATGGAATCACCGGCTCTAAAAGAAGATATCTGAATGATGCCTGTAGCTGCAAGCCTTGTTCAGATATTCCTACTCAAAGTCGACAATTTTATATGACGTCATACAGGTGCCAAGCACATTAAAGCACCATCTAATGGACATAACAGGAATAAATCTTGAAATTAAATAACTAAAAGTAAATTGATTAAAATAAGAAACCTAATGGATAGAAGCTGAAATTCTAACTCAATAGTCTATGAAGTGAATGGAATAAGGGAAGGAACAAGAACATTTGTAAAGTTAAAGCGTTTGTTAACCCATATATAAAAAAAAAAACAGATCCAGTTCCTTTAAAGCATGTTATACATCACAGTGCTTGCGCTGTGTCATTTGGCCCCCTGTATACCCTAAAAAACTTGACTGATCCTGCCTGACTATACCCTCCCCTCTGCAAACTCACCACGATAATCATGGCTGCTGAGCCCTTACACCGTGGTCTGTTTGTGTGCCTCCGTCATCTGCAGCCTGCTATTATCTGCAGCTCTCCTGTGTCCTCCCCCCTCCTCATATCAGTGCCTGCCCCTCCGCTCCTGCTCCTCTTGTATCTGCTATTAAATTGTCTTATCCCCTCTATACCTTAATAACATGTCCCTGTGCCTGTAATGTAAAATATCCGTTAATCTGTACCTTGTATGAGCACAGCTCCCGCCGCTCAGCTGATTGTTGGCGCTCTCTCTCCCCCTCCTGACGTCAGCGAACTGCTGCTATGAGCCGGAGAGAGAAGCGAGGAGAGGAATCAGCTGTGCGTGAAGAGTAGAGCAGATCGGCAGATGTTTTTACAGAACACAATACAGATCTCTTGATAACAAGCCAAGGTCAGGTAGACCAAGAAAGTTTTCAGTCACAACTGCCAGAGGAATTGTTCAGGATACAAAGAAAAACTCACAGATAACCTTTAGGAGAAATACAGGCTGCTCTGGGAAAAAGACAGTGTAGTGTGGTTGTTTTTAAGGAACACAATACAACTATACTTGAACAAAAATAAGCTGCATGGTCAAGTTGCCAGAAAGTAGCCTTTACTGTGCCAATGCCACAAAAAAGCTTGGTTGCAACATGCCCAACAACACCTTGACACACCTCACTGGGCTTTTTTGAGATATATGGCAACTCAAACCATGCAGCTCATTTTTGTTCAAGTACTGTGATATTGTGCTCCTTAAAAAATGAATTTTATCTTTTGATCAGGGCCATTTGGGCGATTTTTGTTATGATTTAAAAAGGAGCCAAACAAATATGTGATAATAAATGGCTTCATATGATCACTATCCTTAAATAAAATACAGTTTTTTGGTATGATCCGTCATATTTTCAATATCAATGCCAAAATTTTTGCTAGGGTATGCAAACTTTTCAGCACAACTGTACAAAAAAAGGAAGAGTCTGTCTGTGTATTCAGTGCGAATGTTGTTTGTTGACACTGATTGTATGTCAGTACAGAGGTGGATGGGAGTGATCTGGAGGGAGAAGGAAGGTACATGGTGTGTGTTAATGAGTTCAGCTTTTATACAACAAGATGGATACTGAGGTAATCCTAGTCTACGACATATAGAAAGCTTTTTCTTTTCTGCACAATAATGGTACATAGATGGTATATTGGTACATAGGGAAGCTGGAATTTAGAAAAAAAAATGGTGAACTTAGTCTTTAACCAAAAGCATCAGG
The DNA here is from genome assembly GCF_037356315.1 of Lithobates pipiens. Taxonomy (NCBI): domain Eukaryota; kingdom Metazoa; phylum Chordata; class Amphibia; order Anura; family Ranidae; genus Lithobates; species Lithobates pipiens. The sequence continues at coordinate 646,153,575 of NW_027507748.1, read as the reverse complement.
TGAGGCCTGAACATCCACCTGGTAAAACTTAGAGAATGTGTGAACAGAAGACCAGGTGACAGCCCTGCAAAATTTGGAAAAAGTTGCCTGATGCCATAAAGCCCCAGAAGCACTTATAGACCTAGCAGAGGAACAAAGGCACAATGTCCTGGTGGAGGTGGAAGGCTGAAATCACCTTAAAATGAGAGGAGGTTTTAGGCCTTAATGCCACCTTGTCCATGTATAAAACTAGAAAGGGTTCCTTACTGAAAAAAAAAAAAAAACAACCAGTCCATACCTTCCTTCTCACAGAGGTGATGGTGACAGGGAAGGCAATCTTGTGAGTAAAGCAAACCATAGGATTATACAATTTTCTATCCTTTCACCACCACCACAATAGCAGGGAACCAACTAGAGGATCCTACAATGGCTCTCCCTGGACTGTTGGGCTAAGAGTAGGTATTCTTTTTTTGCCTTTGAAGTGTACTTAATTCATGAAGAGTCACCCATGGATTCTACAATCACCACACATTAGCCAGTAAATACTTTAGGGAGGTTTTGACCAATAAAGCTGAACTCTGTTTTTGATCCTAATTGCACTGTTACATTGGTCCAGCTTGGACAAATGTTAGTGTGCATATTTCATACCTGATGGATCATTGTAGAAGTGGACAATCACTGCAGAAGTTGGCATTACTACAGTGATCGCACCCGTATCCTCCAGTTCCTGTACTAATCAGCTGTCTCAATGTGCACTGACCACAGGGAGTCATTTGCTCAGTATTTCTGTCATTCACCTTTTTTTTTTTTTATTAATACAAGGAGTTCTCTGATTGGACAAGGTGGAGATCACTATGTTACCACCCCACCTCTACACCTCCTCCAGATCAAAGAATGTGTTGCATTCATTAAAAAATACAAGATTTTATGTAAATTACAGTGCTACAGGGCCCAGAAAATGGTGGATATCACTGTAATAGTGCCAACTACTGCAGTGATTGTCAGCTTCACTATCAGCCCATCAGGTATAAGATATGTATAATTACAATGGTCCAAGCTGGTCCTTCATTTGGAGCTTTCTAGATCTAGGGAAAGCTGAGAGGCCATTTGAAAGCAGTAACAACTAATTTCTGGTGAGTATGTAATTGAGAAACAAGAAAGCTAGCCTCCAAAATGTTCCTTTAATTTATCAAGGTCTTTAGATAACATTCATGTTTCTTCCTCTGGAGATTACTATAAAAAAATAATCCTAGCTGTTTTTCTTTCTTGTATGCTATGAAAAAATTGGTGGAGAACACTGAAGACATTGAATTTATGGTACAGCAGCTGTTCTGCAAACCAGACACAATACATCTACCTTTATGTGTTGCTATTCTTTTCAATCGGTGTGTTTTATGTTGCAAATAACTGCATAGAAAGTAGACATAGCAAAGCAGTGGTGTGTATTGGCTCCTAAGAAACTGGATTTTCACCCGGAATTGCAATTTTTAGCAGTAAAACAAATGCATTTGACCATATTAGAGTGAACATGACCTTAAGGTACTTTAAAAGGTGGCATTAAAGCTGAGCTTCAGGAAAACAGCTAAATACAACAATAAAATACATGGACATTGTTTTACATGCCAAAGGATTAGTATTTCTGCCAATCCAGTCCTGAGATTTACATGGGTCTGCCACACAACCCAGCCCTGTCCAAAAGAGCAGGAGACCTGTATATGGACAGTAAGAAGAAACAACAAACATCTACTTGTTACTCTGCTCCATCATTCTTAGCATGTTTCTCGATAGCAGACAAGAAGGCACTTTTTACAACCAGAGGAAAAGAGATTTTAACCTCCACATATGGAAAGGCTTCTTCACAGTAAGAGCTGTGACTGCCTGACGAACTAGTTCTGGTTAGATCAGTAGATTGCTTTAAAAAGAGAACTGGATGCATTGCTAAATGCACAAAATATAACAGGATATTAACATTTATAGGTAATACCAGAGACTTTTGATTCAGGAAATATCTGATTGCATCCTGGGAGATTAGAAAGGATTTTTCCCCCCATTGGCCCCTGATGACGTCACCTACGAAACACATTTGGCGGAGCTAGGACATATACACATCATCACACACGCTGGATGGTTGTACGCCATCTTGGATATTTGTTATGTGTACAGCGCTGTGTATTGGTTGAGTTAGATGTGAGTGCAATACTTGATGATTTTACACTATTGGAAGCACTTCCCTTCTTTGCACTTTATGTCTTATACCGGGTTGGAAAGCCAGAGAGGTTATTGGAGGAGGATTTGTGTGATCGCCTTGGTGGTAGGGAGCTGGTCTCCTTTGAGAGTGTCTGATACCACCTACTTGGATTGCAGAAAGAAATCCTTATTGGACATCATTCATGTCTTTGGTGGAGCCTTATATATAACAGCCTATATGACCATTCTGTGTAGGGGTCGTATCCTCCGGTAAGCAGGTCTGTGTTCACTTGGGTGTGGAGTGCTGTCATTACACTTCTAGGATTGGATCTTATGACAAGTATACTTTTGGACTTTTTATGTTGTTTATTTGGATAAATTAGTTTCATGTTATTCTCGCTTTTTTTTTTTTTTTGCATTGAATATATGGAATTATACAAGCATGTTTTTATAGTTCAAAGGCAATCTTTAAACATAGTGCCACAGTTTTGAGTTTTGTATGAATTAGGCTTTAGGCTTTGTTCACATGTAAAATGGCGCTGTGTGCTGCGTTTACGCAGGCACAGCAGCCCATTCATTTGAATGCCTTGCTGTGCCTGTGTTTCCTGCAGGTAAAAGGTCCCTGCAACTCTTCTAAAATGTGTTTCCGAATGCAGAAAACCACACCACTAAAAGGTAATGACAACCCCAATTTTTTTCCTTAAAGCACAGCATTTTGTGTACGGCTGTAGGAACATGTGTGATTTACACCAATGGTCTATAAACTGCCCTTTGCTTGCTTTTATCCAGCCTTTGAGGAATTGTTACCACCACTGTCAGCAATAGTGGGGAATAATTCTGCCACTTACACTGACAATGGGGCACTATTTTCCTACTGATACCAATGCCGGTGCACTATTCCTCCCATTGACCCTAATGATGGTGCACTATTCCTCCCATTGACCCTAATGATGGTGTACTATTCCTCCCATTGACCCTAATGATGGTGTACTATTCCTCCCATTAACACCAATGATGGGGCACTATTCCTCCCGTTGATAACAATGATGGGCACTATTACTACCCCTAATACCAATCATGTAGCATTGTTCAATCCCACTGGCCACAGTGCGCACAACCCCCCCCCCCACCCCCCTAAAAAGTTTGAGGGACAGTAAACTGGCCCTTTGTTTAGAAAGGTTGGGAACCCTGATTTACACACATTCCCACAGACACACAGAAGTAAAGATGTGAATATAGCCTTGTTTGCTTTTTGCCCCCCCCCCCCCACCCCCAAAATCAATCGTGGGTCCAGAATAGTGTATTTGGGTGTTTTTTAATAATTTTTTCTGTTGGTTAAACTAGATGGACTTGTATCTTTTTTCAACCTATAGAACTGCGTAAGATGAAAATTAAAGCACAACTGAAAGGCTCCTTATGCCACTTCTTCCTTTCCCAGTCTGCATTCTGATGTAATGGGGATTAATACCAAGTCAAATTTGGGTATTTACACTGCTTGTATTAAAAAAATAAAAATAACAGTTGAAGAGCTGCAATAATTTGTGTATTTTATATCTGCCAGTAGTTCATCTTTAAACCCAACTTCCTGTGCTGTAGAAAGTAAAAAAAAATAAAGAAATGACTGACCTGGATTTCATTCCAAATATCTTCATCCACTAATGTGGCAGCAATGCAGTGCTGTAGAGGTACAATCAAACAATGTCCCTCTGTGAGAGAGAGGTGGTTGGGGAGACAAATATAAACCTAGAAAAACAAAAAATAAAAATTCAAGCCAACTTAAAAACCTTTGGACCTCTGAGCTATCTAGCTGTAATAAGATAGGTAGGTCCAAAACAAATCCATATAATAAAAAAATCGAAAAATATATTTCTCTTTCACTAAAGTCACAATACACATCAACATTGTTATATTATGACTAGCAAGTAACCAGTGATCACGTTATTTTGAATGGCCCATGCACTATTCTCATGAAAATTGAAGGCCAGTGTCCTTTGTGGTGTTAGTGAAACAGTTGAAGCCCAATTCTATACATTTTATCTGTACTACATTTCTTCAGCAATTGCAGTAACAGGTCAACAGGATTTTGCCCAATTACTGCAACTCCTCCCCTCTGTGGAGCACTTCAACAATGGCCCAGACATCACATCATTACCAACACCATCCAAACACTTCCCCTCCAGGGATGGCAGTCATGGCCATGCCTATGCCTCCTGTAGTGAAGACATTTCAGGAGATGGAGACATGGCATATTGCAGTCTAGTAGTGGAGCACACGTCAAACAGCTGCGATGTGAATGTGCCCAGTTTGCCCTCTCACATGCTGCCAATGAAATCAGAATGAAAAAGACATTTCAACTCTTTTCAAGGTGTGCGCAAAAAAAAATGAAAGTGTAGAATATAGGAGGCAAATGGAGCAGGCAGACTTTTTTCAGACCACGGAGTTGGGCTTTAAAGCAGAACTACACTGAATCTGAGCAACAGAAACCAAAGTTTCTGGAAGTTCATACATGAACAGCATTATGCAATTTTTATACACACTGCACCCAAAAAATAAAAGCAGGGGTAAAGAGTTTTCCCTCTTATAGCTACTGCATAACTACATATTTGATGTGCTAGGAGTTGCTTTTTAAGCCCTTCTTCATAAAATATTTTTTTTAGTCTACAACTTGTGGTTTTATGGAGTATGGCCCCTCCCTAAAAAAAAACTGGTACACGCAAATAAGGATCTGTGAAAATTCCTTTCAGCAAAGGTTGTATGTGACAAATAAGCAAATAAACTAGACAGGCCTGACATAAATTGTTATCTTTATTTTAAAAAATTGGGAATTATTTTCTGAGGTATGATTCCATCTATCACGCTGCAGCGGCAAACAACCATTAACGTGTACGGCCTTTCTTCAAGAACAAGGTGTCAGTTTTCATCTTCCAGATGCAGGCCAGTACCCATTGCCACATACTGGTAATGCTACAAGTGCTGAATTTCATCTGTGCAGCAATTTCATGCTAACCTGATTCGGTCTATAGCTTCAAGCTACAAACTAATCTCACTGTAATCTGAGTAAAAAAATAAAAAATTGTGTCGTTGTTCGATTCTGCTGGCCAGAATCGTTTTATTTCATTGGCAAAAGCCTGTAAAACAAAATGATTCCTTTACTAACCTACTCAGCAGCAATGACAGATTATATGCTGAAGGTTATTAGGGACAGCTACCGTTGGATTTTTACAGTAGATTTAAACCCTATTTGAATGAGTATAAATGTGCTACTGGGTATCAAATAAATGAGGGAAGGAAAGCTAATAGAAAAGAGAGTCCGCAAGGGCAACAACACACAGATTAGCTCCATGTGGCATCAGGGAAAATCTCGACCCACAGCCTATTCCCCCGTCATTGTGCTAAACATACAGGTGCATCTCAAAAAATGTAATCATCATCAGAAAGTTAATATTCTTCAGTAATTTAATTCAAAAAGTGAAACTCCTATATTATATAGATTTACACCACACATAGCGATATATTTCAAGCATTTCTTTCTTTTAATTTTGATGATTATGGCTTACAGCTTGTAAAAACCCAAAATTCTGTATCTCAGAAAATTAGAATATTGTGAAAAAGTTCAATATTGTAGACTTATGGTGTCACACTCCAATCAGCTAATTAACTCAAAACACCTCAAAAAAGGTTTCCCCGAGACTGTAAATGGTCTCTCTGTCTGGTTCAGTAGGTTACACAATCAAGGGGAAGACTGCTGACTTGACAGTTGTCCAGAAGACGGTCATCAACACCCTCCACAAAGGGGGTAAGTCACAAAAAGTCATTGCTAAATAAGCTGCTCACAGAGTGCTGTATCCAAGCATATTAATGGAGAGTTGAGTGGAAGAAAAAAGTGTGGTAGAAAAAGGTCAACAAGCAACAGGGATAACCGCAGCCTTGAGAGGATTGTGAAGCAAAGGCCATTCAAGAATATGAGGAGGAGGGAATAGGCCTTATGCGACGACCTACGCTGGGAACCCCCCCGGCCCTCTAGGGAGTCCGCAGTTGACCCCCTCTACACAAAATTTGGTCTTGCATCCTGGTCAGCCTGGTCCAGAGGTGGAGTTTTCCCCCCGCCCCTCCCCCTGCCGGTCGCCTGGCTGTGGGGTTGAGACTAGCCCCCGCGGGTATGTTTCTGGTCAGTAGTTCCCTCCCGTGTATCATCCTCCCACGCCCACGGGCTAAGAACGAACATGCCTTACTGAGACACAGATAGGGGATCCAACCGATATCTATCCTGTGAGATGGGTTGCTGTAGCTGTATACCACTTTTTATGTACTAAGTATCTATCATTGTGTTCATGTTAGTACCTACTTGTACTTGGATCTTCTGTAAAATGAATACTATGCTTATACTGTCTTAATTTGTTGTCACAATGGAAAAATAATAAAAACCTTTTTGTAAAAAAAAAAAAAAAAAAAAGAATATGGGGGAGAAGGAGCGGACTATGGCTGGTGTCAGTGCTTCAAGAGCCACCACACACATTCCTTGTGTCAAGCCACTCCTGAAGATAGCGGCAGAAGTGTCTTAACCGGGCTACCTTCTTCAGCCGCTAGCAGGGGTTAAAATCACCCTGCTAGCGGCCAAAAGGCACCCCTAAAACTAGCAACGCTTTACCGCTAACGGAGCTGTTGCCCCAGTGTGAAAGCAGCCCTTTTTGATGATATTCTAATTTTTTGAGATACACCTGTAAATCACATTGTGTATAGTTCTAATACTGCTGTAAACACAACCGCCTTCTGATCTACCTTTGTAATACACTGCAGCTTTCTGCACTGGCCTTTTCTATTGATCTCAATTTCTCCATACTCTAAATTAACTGTAAAGAGATCCCACTGTCATCTGACCCATAATAAAGACCCCCTAAACAGTGTAATCAACCTAGCAGTCTTGCCTCTTTACACTCTATTCCAGCTCAGTGGAAATTGAAATGTGCAGTTAGAGTAGACCAACCTGGGAGATTTCTGCACAAGATATATTGATTTCTTTTAACTTATTTTTGGGGTTTGTATGCCAAAACTCAGAATGGTATGCAGAGGTACTGACAGAGAGGCTAGCTGAAGTGGCCACACTGGCATCTCTGTGTTGTAAAAAACAGAATTACAGAGAAAAAGGCTCTAAACTCTAAAAACATTTTTTTTTAACTTAAAGGATAACTCCAACTTCTGTAGGGAAAAAACAGCAGTTAATAGATATAAATAATATAGCATATACAATTGCAACACAAGTCATATTGTAGTTACTGGACAAAGAAGTGATAGGGGGCGCTATGCTTAATTTTTTTTAGGACCATATAACCTGGAAAACATGTGCATGCAAATAAACCATAAACTTCACAACAAAGATTAAAGTGACTAGTGCTTAATGTGCAATATATAACCTTATATATAGTGTGAAAAAAAAAGTTCATTAGAAACAATATATTGAATTTATACAACGTCCATGTGTCTTGACTGATGGACCGAGTGGAACGCAAGCAGTATAGGATGTGAGACCAGCGGCAAGCGGTTCCCTCATATTCCTTATGCAGGTGAATCCTAGCAGACATCCTTCTTGACTTGTCATGTCTTGTGACAAGTCGCACCCCACTGCTGGCAATGGAACCGTTTATGTCTCAGTGATTATGAAAAAGGTTCCTGCACTACTTTTTACTGATTTCGTTATGACTTGCATAGACTTCTGTTAAATGAAGTCACAAGCTGCAATGAAATCGGTAGTTTCTATCGTTTTCAATGCATTTCAATGGGGAGGTGCGTATTTATTTTACTGACCAAATATATACTAAAAATGCGGCAAGTAGAATTTTTTACACTGCAACATAATTTAAAGGGATGCAGCTTTCTTCAGCTTTTCTTTGTTTTGTTTTTTTAACACAATGCGGATGCTAAGATTTAAAAAAAGTTTCTGGCAAATCGCCTAAAGAATATTTTTACAACCACTGAACATGAGGATCAGTCGGATTTTATTCCAGAAAAGCAAAGGGATATCAATTGGAGTTGCTCATTCATCAACATAGAGATGATGCATGGTAGGGGAACAAGTGGGATGGTTGTGTCTTCAGATGCCGAAAAGACATTCAATTCTGTTAAATGGCTGTTTCTGTGGGATGTCCTCCACAAGTTTGAATTTGGGCCCACCTTTGTTGGTTACAGCTTCTGCACTTGATATACAGTAGTTGCATCCACATTAACATCAGATCAGAGACATCTGAAACACATAGTGAGATGAGGTAGGGACAAATCTCTGGTATTCTTGTTGGACCACCTACTAATACCCCACTTATCTGGGTTTTCTGTTTTAAATACCCTGGAATTATAACAGAGTGATCTCTTTAAATATATTAATGATAACCTACACCCCCTTGCTCTGTCAATTAACTCTAAGCCCTTGTACACACGGTCAGAAATTCAGACAGAAAATGTCCGATCGGACTGTGTTGTCGCATAATCCGACCGTGTGTGTGCTCCATCTGACTTTTTTCCGTTGGAATGTCCGACGAACAAAGTTTGAGAGCTGGATATAACATTTTCATTGTTTGTAAAGAATTCCAATCGGACAAAGTGGCACGCATGCTCAGATCAAATGATGAGACCAAAGCTATTGGCTACTAGCCTGCACGTAGTCCTGTATTAAACGAATGAACGTCATCAAATCACTGTATTTGATGTCCGGTTGGTCACCCACTGCGGTCCAAGCCTGACTACATGAAAGTCTCCTTCAGCTAGCCGGCTGTACAAAATACCCGTGTGTGAGCTCGCCAAGGCTGTGTACGTCCATTAAAACACTGCGCTCAGTAAGCCACGCTCCTGCTCTCTTTTCCCAGAAAATTGTCAGAAAGCTGTGTCTATACCAGTGTTCTTTAACAAAATAGATAATGTTATATCCTTGTTTATCTGGACTGGAAAGACCCCTATGTTGGTTAAGGACATCCTACAGCTGCCCCTTGTCTAGAGGGAGTCTGGGGCTTTCATCTCTTCCCAAGTATTACTAGGCAGTAGTACGGGTCACAGTCCGCTGGTGGTTTGCCCAACAAGCACACAACCTGGCAGTGACAACGCAGATTCAGTAGTCTGGCTTTTTGGGAGCCCTGGTTCAACTCTGACATTACAACCCCCATAAAGACCACTCTAATGGTCAGGATAAAGGCGAGGGAAAATTAAGCTGATGCTAATACCTTCCTCTCGACTCAATCCTTTATGGATAACTCCCTCTCCTCCCCCATTTACAAACCTTTACTTATCCACAGGTTTGGAATTAAACCCTGGATCAAATGCTGCCAAATGGTACTGTACATTGGTAGAGTTTGATAGAACTCCCTTTTAGTTATCTACTTGGATGTTTTTCCAATTTCTGCTGTTAAGACACAAGATTCAGACCCAATTTCCTAATTCTATTACCCTTGCCTCATATTCTATTGAAACATTTTTGATTACGGATAGAATTAAAAAGCCACTCTCTTCCTTATATCTAATACCCCATACACATGATCAGACTTTCCGACAACAAAACCGTGGATTTTTGTTCGAAGGATGTTGGCTCCAACTTGTCTTGCATACACATGGTCACAAAAATGTTGGCCAACAATTCCGAACGTAGTGACGTACAAGATATCTCCATTAAGAATGCTAGTTATATCTCCAGCTCGTACTTGATTCCGAGCATGCGTGGACTTTTGTCCGATGGACTTGTGTACAAATGGAAGAAAAATCCGCCAACAAACATTTGTCGGCGGAAAATTCGAGAACCTGCTAGCCAACATTTGTTGGCGGAAAGTCCGCCAACAAATGTTCGATGGAGCATACACACGGTCGGACTTTCCACCAACAAGTTCACATCCAACATTTGTTGTCAGAAAATCCATTAATGTGTACGGGGCATAAGACTCTCCTGCAACAACTTGAGGCTGAATCGCCTCTTCCAGAAATGGTGGGAGGGCATCCCTGTACTGGAGAAGGGCTGGTTTGAAAGTCCTTATTATTTCTGCTAGGGACAGCTAAACAGCCTAAAATCCTACATAGAGCTTGTGAGACCCCAATACAACTTGCCGCTATGTACCATATAGGTTGTCAGACTGCCCCTGGTTTCTTTATTTACGTGGGGTGTACCTACCCTTACCTTGAGTCCTTTTGGCAGGAGTTGGCAGGTACTATCAATACTGTGGGAAGTCAGATGTTGGGAGCGGACCCTTTATTTATGCTTCTAGGTGTTACAGATAATACCAATACTACCCAGTGCGTTTGAACACGAATGCGGTGCGATTCCTGGCCAAATTGCATGTGATTTCCCCCACCGCTCCTGTGTGTGTGCACTGGAGGTGCCCACAGGGGCTAGAGGAAATGCAGAGGTGATCCGCCCCCAAGCTGACATCACTTCCGCCCTATGCCCAGGGGGTCCTGGAACTTCTCCTTCAGTGGCCCTGATTTGCTATCATCGGTGGATCGGGACACCTATGTAGATTATTTTGCATGTGGCCAGATATGTACTGGGAGTTCTAAAAAAATTTAAACTGCGTACTAGATGCCACTTTTCCCTTTCTATACACACATACACACACGAGCAGTTGGGGAAATCCCATGTGAATCGTACAGGAATTGCACCATATTCTTGTTTAAATCGCATGTGATTCTTTGCAGCGTGATTTGTGGCTATTCATTTTGTAATGACGCAAATCGCACCGCAAAGTATCGTACTCTATATCGGCGAGTACTTGAACAAAAGTATTAGCGAGTATTTGACCGAAGGTATCAGTACTCACCGATAAAAAAATCAGTATCAGTGCAACCCTATTTTTTTTATTTTTTTTTTATCCAAAATCAGTAAACATACCTGTTAAAAAAAAAAAAAGTCACGATTGGATTATGGAAATGTGTCCATTGCCTCATTAAATAAGCTAATAAATGTCTTGGCGTAAGGACTCTCAATCTCTGTAGTAGAGCCCAGTAAGTGTCTGTATAATCGCTCATTTGTTTTCACAATACAGCTGGCCACATACAACGCTAATGTATCACATCTGTGCTATGAAAACGTGACAATTTCAATGTGTGACCAGAACAGCAGAAACAACCAGCGATTTAATTGGAAATGCAGAAACCTTCAGCAACAGCGTTGCCAGAAAACACGACCTTCAAACAACCTTCAATCTGGCAACCATTTTGGATACAATTTAATTCCAATCACACAAGCAGGACAGCAAAAGGCAGGCAGGATCTTTAGTGTATCCTATTAGCTGCATAATAACGGTTTCAAGCTCTGCGCAAATTATATCCAAGAGCCTCCAAACCAATGAACCTGTAAAGACACGGGACAGCGGCATCACCAAGATGTATTACACTTCTAATTAAATTGTATGTAAAGCCAACGTTTTTATTTTTAGTATCGCAGAGGGAGTGTCAAGACCCCGTGTTAGGTTTTTGTTTTTTGCTATCTGCGGCCCTTCAGTAGGATTTATCTTCACTTCATCTCTGCACAGGTCCAGCAGAGACGATTCAGACAAGCAGCGGTGTGTGGTGCTGGAGAGGCATATTTTTACTGGAGAGCTGATATCACGATCCAATTTTAGTCATACCTACTGTTGCTAAGCACACTGCTACCCACAGTTTAAATAAAGGTGTAGGCCTTAGAAATAAGTTGTCACCTGGCAATCAAGGATAGGGAAGCAGGATGTCCCCTGTGAGGCAGAATGGAGAAAGAGTCCATCTTGTGAACAGAGGCTGTGACTGCTAGGTACACCCAGACGGCCCTGACCACATCCAGAATGCGTAAGGCCATTTCCTTGTCATGTTTCAGAGCGGGACAAAGGAAGCAAGGACAATGTCCACATTGGGGTAGAAAGAAGGGGCCATGTTAGGTTAAAAAAAAACAAAGATTTTGATCTCAATCATTTGGTCATGAGCAAATCCAGAAGAGGTTTTTCAGAAACACACCTAACCTAACAGATGTATTGGCGACCAGGAAGGCAACCTTACATAGTCTTCCAAGGGAAATGTATCTAATAGGTTCAAAGGAGGGACAAACAACAACAGGATGAGCAACTCCCTGAAGAAAAGTCCTCATTTTGGGATTGTGGGGCAAGAGGTTTCCAGAAGAGAATGGATAAAGCAGAAACCTGTGATGTGAAGGTAATCGGGGCCAGATACTGCAGAAAGGTCAAGAAACAAGCGATAGAGTATTCCCTAGGGTTCAGCTATCTGTTCTCACACTATGCAAAGTAAGCCTTTTATGTTCAATGGCATATCTTGTTGCATTCAAGCTTCTTGCTGTGATTGGGGTGGGAATAACCCCAAAAATACTCCTATTAGGACTTGGGGTTTCAACTTTGGGTTGTGGGATTGTGTTGCACATTTTTTATGTATAGGTGTTTTTTTATTTTTTTTATTTTTTAAACTATTTAATTTTTCATTTGTTCATATTTACTTTTTCACTGGCACTTATTAATGTATGTAATATTTATTAATTTGTGTAACATTTACCTCATTTATTCGCCATTTTCTTTGTGCAATATTTATTTACAGTTATTGATTAATGATTGTTTATGAATTTGTGTAATATTTATTAATCTTTACTTATGTTGATGGATTAATAGGGAAAGTATTCACTTATTTTTCACTTAATTTATTGATCATGGTTATGGTCTGTAGGTTGTGACAACACCTGCTGCTCAGACTGAGTGGGGTGGGATTGTTTAGGTAGCGCAGCCACATACATTTTTATGCTTATTGATTTTTTGGATGTGTATCACATCCTGGTAGCTGCAGCTTTAGGTGTGTGGGGGAATAATTCTTTATTTTCTTTTAAATTAGGAGCGCAGTAATTTTTTATTTTTTACTACCTGGAAGACAGCAAGGCTTGTCTGCCAAAGTCTGAGTATGTCTTTGGGGTTGATTTACTAAAGGCAAATAGACTGTGCATCTTTGAAAGTGCAGTCACACTCTGCAAGTGCAGTTGCTTCAGAGCTTAGTAAATGAGGTAAAGCTACACTTTACACAGAACACCCAATTACATGAAAGGAGAATTAAATAAAAACGGCACTTTTGCTTGCACCATTGAATGATGGAAGCCAGCAGAGCTCTCCCTCATTTACTAAGCTCTGGAGCAACTGCACTTGCAAATATGCACAGTCTATTTGCCTTTAGTAAATCAACCCCTCTGTATCACATTCTTCTGGGTTAATTTGGAGCAACGAAAATCACCAAAACTCTTTCGTACACTCTCCTGCACAGCAGCAGAGGAAGGATCTTCATTGGCAGGAAAGCATAAACAAGTTTGAATTAGGTCCAAGGAATCACTGGAGCATCTACTGCCTAGGCTAGAGGATACCTGGTCTTGGCTATGAATTTGTTCAGCTTGTTTTTGAACCCAGAGGCCAGGATATGAACGTCTGGTTTACCCCCATCTTTAACAGAAGTTTTGAAAAAAATCTTTGCGTACAGAGACCACTCACCTGGGTCTGGGTATTGGCTGAAAAGGTTTGGCTGTCAGTTGTTCACTCCAGGGATGTGGACTGCTAAGAAAACTGGAATGTAAGTTTCCACCCAGGATAGCAGAATACTTCTTTCTCCTAGTGCAGCTTCACTTCTGATGCCCCCCTAATGATTTATGTAGGCCCCTGTTGTGGCATTGTCCAATTGCACCACGACTGGGTCGTCTTGCAGAAATGATTTCCAGTGTTGTAGAGATAATCTAATGGCTCTCAGTTTCAGTATGTTGATGCGGCGTTACAACTCCTCTGGGGACCATGCTCTTGGACAGTCAAGGAGTTATAAACTAGGCCCCAGACTGTAAGGCTCCCATCCATTGTTACCACCTCCAAAGGCAGATGAAGACATGACTTTCCATATTAAAAAGGTAGGTTTAGAGATCCACCATATCCAGGAGAGCTTTGCCTGGCTGGCAGAAGCATTGGACGAGCCAAGGGTTGGATTTGCTTGTTGCTTGTTATGAGTATGCCAAAATGCTGAGGTCTGAAATCTGAACTATTCTTTGAACGTTGGCAGACAAGGATTATGGTTGAAGAGTCCATCAGTTGGGGTGTCCAAGTAATCTGTGACCTGAACGGCCTGGGTTTGCAGAAGAGCCAGAAGCAGGGAGAGCACGTATAGATAAGTTAATATTGGCTCTTGGCAATGTACATTTATTATTACATTTATATTTGAATGTGTGTCAGGTTATGCAGCATGGAATTTATTGTTTGCATTAGTGCTTGTAATAAAGGGGAACTTATTTTGGTTCTATTTTCACGGTTATAACTTTTTTGTTCATGTGTTACATCTGGGTACTATGCTTATAGCATACTATATTAGTGTTTATATGCACAGAGACACTAGGGATGCTTTTTGTCATATAACTACTATTCCACATTTTCACAGCTCTTACTTTGAAGAAGCCTTTCTTTTTTATCCATGGCTGTTTTCAGCAACCTTTAAAATAGTATATATGTATGCATTTTTTGCACCTGCACATGATTTTTTGAAAAAAAAAATTGTGTGTATTATTGTGTCCTTTGTATATTTTCTCACAGAGTATATGCCTCATAAATACAACTCCTGAAGAAGTAGACACCCTGCGAAACTTGTAGCGTATGAGATTAGAACTCGTTGGAGCCCCCCCCCCCCCCCCCCATGTTGTGGAGGATACCTAACCTATTGCCAAATCTGTATTAGAGGAAGCTATGCTTTGTTAGAACCATGTTGTATCCTTTATGGACCAATAATCTGTTGTTTGTTTTTGTGTCTTTTTATTATTTGTGTTATCTCCCAGTAACTTTCTTTTTTGGGGTATTTTAATATCTGATGTAATAAATATTTGTAATTTTAAACAAAAGTATTTTGTAGTTCATACCATACCATGAAAGTTCCTCAAAAGTGCCTCAATCAAATGCTTTGTTCCATATGTGATATTATTGGAAGTAGGTACTATTATCGATTATATGTGTGTAGCACACATTTTACAGCTCAGCAAATTAAACTGAGCTGACTGCCTGTTCCTGCAAGGTGATTGGCTGTGGCTGTCTGCGCCTACTCAAAGCCACAATGATCATCACCCAATCTGGATGTACAGTGCCTTGAAAAAGTATTCACACCCCTTAAAATGTTCCACATTTTGTCATGTTACAACCAAAAACGTAAATGGATTTTATGTGATAGACCAACACAAAGTGGCACATAATTGTGAAATGTAAGGAAAATAATAATTGGTTTTACATTTTTTTTACAAATAAAAACTGAAAAGGGTGGCTTGCATTTGTATTCAGCCTCCCTTTACTCAGGTACCCCTAACTAAAATCGAGTGGCACTAACTGCCTTCAGAAGTCACCTAATTAATAAATAGAGTCCATCTGTGTGTAATTTATTCTCAGTATAAATTCAGATAAATACAGCTGTTATGTGAAGCCCTCAGAGGTTTGTTAGAGCAGTAGTCACCAACCCTGTCCTCAGGGCCCATTAACAGGCCAGGTTTGTAAGATAACTGAAATACATCACAGGTGATATAATTTGCTGCTCAGGGATTGCAGTATTCTAGTCTGTATCTCTAATACATAAAACCTGGCCTGTTAGTGGGCCCTGAGGACAGGGTTGATGACCACTGTGTTAGAGAACCTTAGTAAACAAACAGCATCAATAAGGCCAAGGAACACACCAGACAGGTCAGGGATAAACTTGTGGAGAAGTTTAAAGCAGGGTTAGGTTATAAAAAAAAATCCCAAGCTTTGAACACCACACTAAACTGTCCACCTAAACTGACAGGCTGGGCAAGGAGAGTATTAACCTCCCTGGCGGTATGATTCAGTCTGGAATAAGGTGCTGAAAGCGGTACAATTATTTTGCTTGGAAATCTGGCGTTTTATTTTGTAGTCCTGTAATTCTTAGGAATAACGCTCTTAAATCTGTTCAAACCAGAGTCTAGCAGACATCCCGGGTATGATAAAGTTTATAATATAATAAAGAATAATAAAAAATATTCAATAATGTAATCAAATCCTAAAACACTGAAAAAGGGACAAGTTTTGGTTGCTATGGACAATCTCCAAATTCCAGGCAGAAAAAACAGTATTTATAATATAAAAGTGCATGCAGGGCACTGCACAGACCACTAGGGACAAAGGGGGTGTGTATTTTTTAATACAGCACTGTAATCTGTAAGTTTACAGTGCTGTGTGTGTTTTGTGTACTTTTACTTTTTTGAATTTGCCGCCGTTCTCCGCTCCCGTGCACCGTAACGTCTCAGGGAATGGAGCTCGGCGGCATTCGGCACTGTGAATCGAGCGGAGGACAGCTCGATCACACAGCGCGGCGGACATCGCTGGATCCAGGGGACAAGGTAAGTAACTCTCCCTGTGTCCTCCCCTGCATCGAGCGATGCGATCCCGAGTCTGGCTCGGGGTTACCGCTCCTGTAATTAAAATCCCAACCCGAGCCAGACTCGGGATTACCGCTAGGGGGGTTAATCAGAGAAGCAGCCAAAAGGCCCATGGAAAACTCTGGAGGAGCTGCAGAGATCCACAGCTCAGGTGGGAGAATCTGTCCACAGGACAACTATTAGTCGTGCTCTCCACACATCTGGCCTTTATGGAAGAGTGGAAAGAAAAAAATCCATTGTTAAAAGAAAGCCATAAGAAGTCCAATTTGCAGTTAGGTGAGAAGCCACGTGGGGGGGAAACGGCAAACATGTGGAAGAAGGTGCTCTGTTCAGAGGAAAATTGAACTTTTTGGTCTAAAAGCAAAAGGCTATGTGTGGTGGTAAACTAACACTGTACATCACCCTGACCACACCATCCCCATCGTGAAACATGGTGGTAGCAGCATCATCTTGTGTGGATGCTTTTCTTCAGCAGAGACAGGGAAGCTGGTCATAGTTGATGGGAAGATGGATGGAGCCAAATACGGGGCAATCTTAGAAGGAAACCTATTAGAGTCTGCAAAAGACTTGAGAGACTAGGGAGGAGGTTCACCTTCCAGCAGGACAATGACCCTAAACATACAACCAGAGCTAAAATGGAATGGTTTAGATCAAAGCATAATGGACCTAGTCAAAGTTCAGACCTAAATCTAATTGAGAATCTGTGGCAAGACTTGAAATGCACACACTTTTCACATATTTATTTGTAAAAAAAAGTTTGAAAACCATTTATAATTTTCCTTCTACTTCACAATTATGTGGCAATTTTGGTCTATATCTCATAAATGGCAATAAAATACATTTACACTTTTGGTTGTAATATGGCAAAATGTGAAAAATGTCAAGGGGTATGAATACTTTTTCAAGGCACTGTAGTTGTCCAGATTGCATGACAATCATCTCAGCACTGACTTCCTGGGGTGAGGCCATATTGCTTTCATTTGCTAAGCAGCCAAAGACAGGCTGCGAGTACAAGTACTGTAAATATGGCTTGTTTGAAGAATGTGCTCAGACAATACCCAAGTGTGCTGATATTTATGCTTGAGCAGAATATATTATATTAAGCTGTCTTTTCTGTGACTCATTTGCCTATTGTCTGGAACTAAAGCCTATGCTAAAGCCTATGCCACAGGATGTAACTTCTGTAATCCTCTGTATACTGTATCTCAATCAAATTAACTGCACAGAAAAAAGAATACATTTGTCCTATGGACTTTTAAGGGACAGTTGACTTTAATTATGGTGATGGTTGATTATTATGACAGCAGGCCCACAATAAAGTTGTCCTTCAATAAATCTCCCACCCCTCTGAGTGAATGCCACCTGGTGTAATACTTGCCTTCCTCCCTGATTCAGAGTTTTTTCCTCTGATAAACACATGGCTGGCTCCTCTTCATCATCACTACAGCTCTATTCATTGCTATAAGCAAGCCAGTCTCAGATGGACAGCTGGTGGCCATCATGAGTACAGTTTGCCCATAGGAAGGAATGTATAGGGCTGCAGCATACATGTGCAGTATCAACAGGAGGTGACCAGGACCTTTTGAGAGGAACGATCTCCAAATTAGAGTAGACAGAAGGTATGCATTATCCCAGGTAGGCTGCACTCAGGGGAGTGGGGGATACATTGAATGGCAACTTCACCAATAGTGAAACACCCAGTATTCACGAGTCCTAAACTAGAACATCTCTGTATACTGGCAGCAAAAAAATTTTTTTTTCAAAAATTGGTTATCGTCTAATTCTCCCATTGTCCAGAGCAGTGGTGTCGGGGGGCTCACCCGGGCTATAGCCCCGAAGTGAGCACCTAAAAAGCCCCGGGTCTCATATTGCTCATTGAGAATTATTAGTCCAGAGTCCCAAGGCCTGGAGTTGGCCAGGAACGGTGCCTGTCAAAGCCTTATTAGCTCTGTTCTTTCCGGCCGCTCTCTTCCTCCCACTCCTCCTCCTCCAAGTGTAGCTTTAGATTGGAGGAGAGCAATCATGTGACCGGCCATGAAACATCAGAGGAGAGCAATCATGTGACCAGCCATGAAACATCAGAGGAGAGCAATCATGTGACCAGCCATGAATGAAAGGAGCTATTAAGGCATCAGTTTACAATGACACTGACACAATGTAGAAAGGATCTTTGAAAAGGCATGGAAGTGATTTTTCTTTTAAAGTGGATGTAAACCCGATTCATGCAATTTGACCTAAGCACACATATATGTAGTGTTTTCTTGCATTGGACAAAAACATGGACTTTATAGGCACTGGTAGTATATAGCATACCGTTGCCTATAAAGTCCATGTTTCTGTCCAATACATATATTCTATTAAGATACGGCACTCTGTACCAATATCCATGCACCCACAGTACCATGCTGTGGTGTTGTAAATTCTCTAAATCTCTGTAGTGTTTCCTTTTTTCTCTCTAAAGCCCTAAGTCTCGTATCTTTCTTCTGCTCTGTTCTTCTGGTATCAGCGAAACTTCTGACAAGTTTTCCGACATCTGTGCCTGAAATTTGTGTCAGTGTGGGTGCTATAAATAGATTAGCAGGGAGCTGGTCTATTCATAGCACAGATCTGCACATTGCTTCCTTCCTTTGCTTATGTGGAGTGGAGGTGTGTGCCTTTCCTCCAATCAGCTGTCACACAGTGTCAAGAATCCACACCCAGTGCTGAACAGGAAGAAAAAATCTCTAACACCATGTTCATTTTTCTAAAGAATATAGCAAGCTGAAGATAGAAGAAACACATGTAAAACTTATGAAGGGAGATTTGTTTCATTTTTGTGTACCATCTGAGGCTGTTCACTTAACTGGGTATATTTGAGGGTTTACATCCACTTTAACTTTAGAGTACACTGGCAGAGCTGTCCCAGATGACTGGTGGTCTCAGGGAGTACAGGGGGGCTGTGCATTGTAAAGGGGGCTTTTGAATTTAAAGGGGGACTGTATAATGAAAGGGGCTGTGTACTGTGAAGGGGGAGGGGGCTGTCTAATGTAAAGGCAGCTGTGCAGTGTCAAGGGGGGCTACATAATGAGCAGGGGGGCTGCATAATGTGCAGGGGATCCGTGTAATATAAAGGGGTTGGGGGCTGTGGAATGTGTGGTTAATATTATGTTACTTACCTAATAAGTAGTATAAATATTAATAAAAAAAAGTTCTGAGCTACCCTTATATTGCGTTAAAGTTCATTATTTAAAATGTACTTTTTCTTGAAACGTCCCTCCTAAAATTTGGGTATGTGTTATATGCCTGTGCGATAAATACGGTCATTTATTTGGGGGGGGGGGGGGGGGTTAGATTAAACCGGCTTCAGTATGGGGTCCATCCAGTTCCGGATTCTGGTTCTGTCTTAAAGCCCTCCCCCTCTGCTTCTGTTGCATCAGCAGCAGCACACACTCCACAGCCAGCTCAAGTGAGCCCTCAGCCCAGACTCACTCAAAGTTTCATGGTGGGGCATTGGGCGGGGTAAAGGGGGCACTGGGTGGAGCTTGGGCTGGACTTTAAAATATGGGAGGGGTTATCAAATTTACCTTCGGCCTGAAGCCCCTGGTCTTTTTCCCACTTAGCAACACCCCTGCTCCAGAGATTAGCTCATGTGCTACATAAACATATGATACTTGACAAAATTGATGCCAACACAAACAATTCCATAATGCAAATGTTCTGAAAAGATTTATCTTTGTCTCTTTGTTTACAGAAACCTGACATTTTAACAGGGGTTCGTAGACTTTTTATAGCCACGGTATACTCCTTTCTTAAAAAACATACTTACCTCAACAGAACTGATGAAAATCATTGGTTCAAAAATACACCATGGTACCAGATAATACAATACGCACATAGTACACAGACCGCTTCATACTCGTAATCTGACTTTTGGGTCTCAGACATCAGGAAATATACTTATTAATTATTCCATTAAATCTTTCAAGGCCTTACTGGTTTACCTATCCAATATATTTTTTCCATTGATTGTAATCGTGTCTATTTGTGTGAGCTGCCATCTGTGGCAAGGCAATGCAGAGCATTAGATAATGCCAACCTCACCATAGTTATGTTTTCCAGTCTTTATCCTGTGCCATGAAATATTTTCTTTTTTCCTTTTCTTTGTCTCTTTGCCTCTTCAGCCTATCTTCCCCTTGTTATAAACTTTTACTGTTGTCTTTGCGTACTGAATTTTAATGGAAAAAAATTAAGATCTACAAAAGCCAATTTGAAAAAAAGCTTTTGTATCTACACAATGCCTTTTTACTATGTTTTTATGTCAACGAATCTTAGAGCCCCAGCTGTCGCCTAGCAAAACTACTTCAACATTTTGACTTGGTAGTACAACCTATGTAATGTGAACATTGTGCACATTGTATTCTGTAATACCAATGATGTACTTCTCAGTAAAGTAATGTGAAAGATAAACTATTTTAGTTATTTTGTCATGAAGGTCACTGTGTAGGTATTTCTTGCTATAGGGCAACACCACTTTGCCCCATCCCCAACTGCACTACTGTGTTGTCACCCTGTCACACACCTTCCCAATGAGAACTACAGTGGCAGTGCTGACAAACATTGCACAGGCATTTTCCATGGTTGTCGCAGTCAGGAGACCTGTCCTCAGAAAAGCAATCGGAGTGCATTTTGTCAAGAAGTGGCTGCAAAGAGGCGGAGATGCAACAAAGGTTTTAAAAGTTGGTGAAAACAAGTAGGTGAAGGTCTGCCTGAACATGTTACAAATTCCCTAAAAATTCTGAATGAACACTTTGCACATTACTATACAGCCTTTCTAGCAAACTTTGCATAAAAACAGGGATTTGTAGTTCATATAAATTGCAATACATTTTTAAGCTAGCCAACCGCATCAAAGTATACCCTCTTGTGCCAGTCCTTCCTCTGCTCTGGATCTGAAAAATGCAGAGTACTTAGACTTGCTTATAGCATACTTCAGTTGATATAGTGCCAATCTTGGGTGAACAGACAAGTTGTAGGAGATCTACCGGTTCAAGTCTGGCCACTGACCTGCAGTATGCAACAAAAATCAGATACAGCTTTGCTCAAATCCAAATAGCTTATACATATACACACACACTATATATATATATATATATATATATATATATATATATATATATATATATATATATATATATATATATAATGTGCCCATTAAATGATGCCACTGTGCCCCCTGTCCGCCTGCTGTCTGCCCGGCACTTACCTTGTCTCGGGTGGGCAGCGGGTGACAGCGGTAGGTGGCGATCGGTGTCCTCAATTTTTTCCCAGACCCCCATATCTTGTCCCACCCGCTCCTGCTCTCGTCCTCTGCTATGATTGGATGCCTGATAGGTGTCCAATCACAGCGCCTGTCATTTCAGCCAACCAGGTGACAGCTAATGCCGCGTACACACGATCGAATTGTATGACGGACTTAGTCCGTCATACAATCCGGCGGACTTTCTACCGAACGGACTTGGCCACACACGGATACACAAAAAGTCCGACGAAAGCTTGCGCGATGACGTACAGCACGTACGACGGGACTAGAAATAGGAAGTCCAAGACACAGCAAAGCACCCTTTGGGCTCCTTCTGCTGACTTTGCGTTAGTGGAAGTTTGGTTAGAGACGATTCGCGCTTTTCAGACTTCAGCTTAATTCGTCCGTTATTTTTTTTTTTATTTATTCTCGAATTGGAATATTAATCATAAGATGAGGATGAATAAAGACATTTGTGATAACTCTGTGTGAATATAAGCAGCAAAGCAACTTCACTTTTCTCGCATTATGAAGAAGAAAAGAATGTGCTATATTAAAAGATCACAAAATTAGCAGCATGACGAATATGCTAGCTTCAATACGAACACTAGTTTTACAAGACAGAGCGCTTCCGCCCTGTAAATCCTTTCTGGGCATGCGCCATTCTTAGTCCGTCGGACTAGCATACTGACGAACGTATTGTCCGCTGAAACCAAAGTACGACGGGAAGACTGGTGTGCAAACCGGCCTTCTTAGTACTCCGGACTTCACGCTGAAAAAGTCCGCTGAAGCCCACACACGATCGGATTGTCCATTGAAATGCGTTTCAACGGACTAAGTACGTCATACAATTCGATCGTGTGTACGCGGCATAACACAGACCCGGCAACCTGATTGGCTGAGAGGCGGTTCAATGTTAGCAAAGCAAATTCCTTAAGTTTGCTAACATACAGCTGAGTGAGAAGCGAATGCACAGGGTTACGCCTGCTTCTAACATTTTTGGGCACATATTAGAGCCTATGGCTTTAATCAGGTGCTTCTAAAAACACCCTTACCAGTGTAATTCAGATGCCTGGCACCCGAAAAAGGGCCGGGCACCTAAATAGGGGGTGTCAGCAGCGACCATAGATAGACTCATGCAATGCATGAATCTATCTATGGTAAATAGAGAGTGACAGGAGGGGGGACGGCGCTCCTGCGCCCTTTATGAACGCACCGCCACTGGTAGCCACCATTATTTTCCAGTACTGCCTTAACCCTCTTGGCCATGGAGTTCACCAGAGCTTTATAGGTTGCCACTGGAGTCCTCTTACACTTCTCCATGATGACATCACGGAGTTGGTGGATGTTAGAGACCTTGCACTCCTCCACCTTCCATTATAGATTGCCCCACAGATGGTCAATAGGGTTGAGGTCTGGAGACATGCTTGGCCAGTCTATTACCTTTAACCTCAGTTTCTTTATTAAGGCAGTGGTCATCTTGGAGGTGTGTTTGGGGCTATGTTGGAATACTGCCCTGCCCAAGCTATCCACTCACTACTTTACATTGTAGCAAAGTGTAATTTCTTCAGTGTTGTCATATGAAAATATATAATAAAATACTTACAAAAATGTGAGGGGTGTACTCACTTTTGTGAGATACTGTGTATATATTATATACAGTGGTGTGAAAAAGTGTTTGCCCCCTTCCTCATTTCCTGTTCCTTTGCATGTTTCTCACACTTAAGTGTTTCGGAACATCAAACCAATTTAAACAATAGTCAAGGACAACACAAGTAAACACAAAATGCAATTTGTAAATGAAGGTGTTTATTATTAAAGGTGAAAAAAAATCCAAACCATCATGGCCCTGTGTGAAAAAGTGATTGCCCCCTAAACCTAATAACTGGTTGGGCCACCCTTAGCAGCAACAACTGCAACCAAGCGTTTGCGATAACGTGCAATGAGGCTTTTACAGCGTCCTGGAGGAATTTTGGCCCACTCATCTTTGCAGAATTGTCCTAATTCAGTTACATTAGAGGGTTTTCGAGCATGAACTGCCTTTTTAAGGTCATACCACAACATCTCAATAGGATTCAGGTCAGGACTTTGGCTAGGCCACTCCAAAGTCTTCATTTTGTTTTTCTTCAGCCATTCGGTGGTGGACTTGCTGGTGTGTTTAGGATCATTGTCCTGCTGCAGAACCCAAGTTCGTTTCAGCTTGAGTACACGAACAGATGGTCGGACATTCTCCTTCAGGATCTCTTGGTAGACAGCAGAATTCATAGTTCCTTTTATCACGGCAAGTCTTCCAGGTCCTGAAGCAGCAAAACAGCCCCAGACCATCACACTACCACCACCATATTTTACTGTTGGTATAATGTTCTTCTGAAATGCAGTGTTCCTTCTACGCCAGATATACTTGGACACACACCTTCCAAAGAGTTCCACTTTTGTCTCATCGGTCCACAGAATGTTGTCCCAAAAGTCTTGGGGATCATCAAGATGTGTTGTGGAGAAATTGAGACGAGCTTTGATGTTCTTTTTGCTCAGCAGTGGTTTTCTCCTTGGAACTCTGCCATGCAGGCCATTTTTGCCCAGTCTTTTCCTGATGGTGGAGGCATGAACGCTGACCTTAACTGAGGCAAGTGAGGCCTGCAGTTCCTTGGACGTTGTTGTGGGGTCTTTTGTGACCTCTTGGATGAGTCGTCGCTGCGCTCTTGGGGTAATTTTGGGCGGCCGGCCACTCGTGGGAAGGTTCACCACTGTTCCATGTCTTCGCCATTTGTGGATAATGGCTCTCACTGTGGTTCGCTGGATTCCCAAAGCTTTGGAAATGGCTTTATAACCCTTTCCAGACTGATAGATCTCAATTACTTTCTTTCTCAATTGTTCCTGAATTTCTTTGGGTCTCGGCATGATGTGTAGCTTTTAAGGATCTTCTGGTGGACCTTACTGTGTCAAGCAGCTCCTATTTAAGTGATGCCTTGATTGTGAACAGGTGTGGCAATAATCAGGCCTGGGTGTGGCTAGAGAAATTGAACTCAGGTGTGGACAACCACAGTTATAGTATGTTTTAACAAGGGGGGTAATCACTTTTTCACACAGGGCCATGATGGTTTGGATTTTTTTTCACCTTTAATAATAAACACCTTCATTTACAAATTGCATTTTGTGTTTACTTGTGTTGTCCTTGACTATTGTTTAAATTGGTTTGATGTTCTGAAACACTTAAGTGTGACAAACATGCAAAGGAACAGGAAATGAGGAAGGGGGCAAACACTTTTTCACACCACTGTATATATATATATATATATATATATATATATATATATATATATATATTTATTTAAAGTGAGTATAGAAAAAAATCACCCCCTGTAAAATAATCACATTTTGTTGCTTTTCTGCCTGAAATGAAGACAGGCATGTTTTTTCATTCCAGCTGTATTTACTCAGTGCAACTAATAACATCCAAGTAAAAGATTTAAGGCTTCATGCACACGAGACGCAGATGCAAACGCTGCTGGACACATGTTGAAACCGGCGTTTAGAAACGCACGTTTTGCCGCGATTTTTACCGCGCTTTAGCGGCGTTTTACCGCGTTTGCATCTAGAAGCGTTTAGTTAAGCTAACATCATAGACCCTCCCCAGCTCAAAAAAACAGTATTATTAACTATTTCAGCAATTTTGTGAGACCAGAGTGAGTAGCAGCAGCTGTGAGAGCTGCAGTGTACTTGTATTTAGCGTGTCACTTGCCACGGCACCTGCCACAAGTTGTGGATTGTCCACTTGCCACGTCACTTGCCACGTCACTTGCCACGTCATCTGCCACAAGTTGTGGATTGTCCAACTGCCACGTCACCTGCCACAAGTTGTGGATTGTCCACTTGCCACGTGACTTGCCACATCACCTGCCACGTCACTTGCCACGTCACCTGCCACAAGTTTTGGATTGTCCACTTGCCACAAGTTGGGGATTGTCCACTTGCCAAATCACCTGCCACAAGTTGTGGATTGTTCACTTGCCACGTCACTTGCCACATCACCTGCCACGTCACTTGCCACGAGATGTGGATTGTCCACTTTCCACGTCATCTGCCATGCCACCTGCCACAAGCTGTGGATTGTCCACTTGCCACGTCACCAGCCACATCACCTGCCACAAGTTGTGGATTGTCCACTTGCCACATCACCTGCCACGTCACTTGCCACATCACCTGCCACAAGTTGTGGATTGTCTACTTGCCATATCACTTGCCACATCACCTGCCACGTCACTTGCCACGTCACCTGCCACAAGTTGTGGATTGTCCACTTGCCACGTCACCTGCCACAAGTTGTGGATTGTCCACTTGCCACGTCACTTGCCACGTCACCTGCCACAAGTTGGGGATTGTCCACATCACCTGCCACGTCACTTGCCACATCACCTGCCACAAGTTGTGGATTGTCCACTTGCCACGTCACTTGCCACATCACTTGCCACAAGATGTGGATTGTCCACTTTCCATGTCACCTGCCATGCCACCTGCCACAAGTTGTGGATTGTCCACTTGCCACGTCACCTGCCACAAGTTGTGGATTTCCACTTGCCACGTGACTTGCCACATCACCTGCCACATCACTTGCCACGTCACCTGTCACAAGTTGTGGATTGTCCACTTGCCACATCACTTGCCACCTGCCATGTCACTTGCCACAAGCTGTGGATTGTCCACTTGTCACATCACCTGCCACATCACTTGCCACATCACCTGCCACGTCACCTGCCACAAGTTGTGGATTGTCCACTTGCCACGTCACTTGCCACATCACCTGCCACGTCACTTGCCACGAGATGTGGATTGTCCACTTTCCACGTCATCTGCCATGCCACCTGCCACAAGCTGTGGATTGTCCACTTGCCACGTCACCAGCCACATCACCTGCCACAAGTTGTGGATTGTCCACTTGCCACGTGACTTGCCACATCACCTGCCACGTCACTTGCCACATCACCTGCCACAAGTTGTGGATTGTCTACTTGCCACGTCACTTGCCACATCACCTGCCACGTCACTTGCCACAAGATGTGGATTGTCCACTTTCCACGTCACCTGCCATGCCACCTGCCACAAGTTGTGGATTGTCCACTTGCCACGTCACCAGCCACATCACCTGCCACAAGTTGTGGATTGTCCACTTGCCACACCACTTTCCACGTCACCTGCCACAAGATGTGGATTGTCCACTTGCCACGTCACCAGCCACATCACCTGCCACAAGTTGTGGATTGTCCACTTGCCACATCACTTTCCACATCACCTGCCACGTCACCTGCCACAAGTTGTGGATTGTCCACTTGCCACGTCCCTTGCCACGTCACCTGCCACAAGTGGATTGTCCACTTGCCACATCACTTGCCACATCACCTGTCACAAGCTGTGGATTGTCCACTTGCCACGTCACCAGCCACATCGCCTGCCACAAGTTGTGGATTGTCCACTTGCCACGTGACTTGCCACATCACCTGCCACGTCACTTGCCACATCACCTGCCACAAGTTGTGGATTGTCTACTTGCCACGTCACTTGCCACATCACCTGCCACGTCACTTGCCACAAGATGTGCATTGTCCACTTTCCACGTCACCTGCCATGCCACCTGCCACAAGTTGTGGATTGTCCACTTGCCACGTCACCAGCCACATCACCTGCCACAAGTTGTGGATTGTCCACTTGCCACACCACTTTCCACGTCACCTGCCACAAGATGTGGATTGTCCACTTGCCACGTCACCAGCCACATCACCTGCCACAAGTTGTGGATTGTCCACTTGCCACATCACTTTCCACGTCACCTGCCACAAGTTGCGGATTGTCCACTTGCCACGTCCCCTGCCACAAGTGGATTGTCCACTTGCCACATCACTTGCCACATCACCTGCCACAAGTTGTAGATTGTCCACTTGCCACGTCACCTGACACAAGTTGTGGATTGTCCACTCGCCACGTCACTTGCCACATCCCCTGCCACAAGTGGATTGTCCACTTGCCACGTCCCCTGCCACAAGTGGATTGTCCACTTGCCACGTCACTTGCCACATCACCTGCCACAAGTTATGGATTGTCCACTTGCCACGTCACATGCCAGTCACCAGCCACAAGTTGTTGATTTTCCACTTGCCACGTCACCTGCCAGGTCACTTGCCGCGTCACCTGCCAGGTCACCTGCTACGTCACCTGCCACAAGTTGTGGATTGTCCACTTTCCACGTCACTTGCCACTTCACCTGCCACGTCACTTGCCACAAGTTGTGGATTGTCCACTTGCCACATCACTTGCCACCTGCCATGTCACTTGCCACAAGTTGTGGATTGTCCACTTGCCACCTGCCATGTCACTTGCCACAAGTTGTGGATTGTCCACTTGCAATTGCAATTGTTTAAAATATTTTTCTAATGGTTTTTCATCATTTGCAATCATTTTTGAGATTTTTAATGTAAAAAAAAAGGTCACCTTTAAAAACGCATATAAACGCAAACGCGGTAGCGGCGTTTTGCCGTGTTTTGCGTCTGAAACGTGGAAATTTTTGCTTCTGAACGCATTTTTTTGCTTCTGGAAAAACGAGATTAAACGCAACTGCATAAAAACGGGAAAAAACGAGACTGTGTGCATGGACACATAGGATAACATTGAATGAGTTCAGGGGCAGTTGAAAAAACTGTCCAACTGCATCTGAACGCGCGTTTAACTGCATCTCGTGTGCATGAGGCCTAACACCAACATGTCAGAAAAAATAAAACAAATTCAAAAACAGAAAATCTGAGTTGGAAAAGGGATCACTCCCTCCTAAAAATGACTTGTAAACTATAATCAGGTGTAGCTAATCACCGTCTCAATGGTACGCATTGTATTAGGTGTTTTAGTGCAGGGCCCACCCCTTTAGCACCTGATGGGTTATATACATGTATAGGCTATTTAGATTTGAGCATCTTATTCTATTGCACTGTGACTGGCTGTCACAGTAGTCACATGATCAGGAGACAGTCCTGCTGGCTCTCGATCATTACTAGAGGCGGGGAGCTTTATTTTACTGCTTTGTCACAGTGCTGGGAGCATGCCTATAGATGCATTCTTCTAGTATGTTCGCATTAAAAGCCCACCCTGTCTCTTGCCGCACATATGCATCACGTGAGGGGCATGAGGTTCAAAAAGCAGTTTCTGTTTTCCGTTAATGCGGTCACTACTACAGGATGCTTATAGGGAAATGTAGGTTTAAATTGTTTCTAAGTAAGAGAGACACATTAAAGCCCAACTCCAGCTAACAGTTACATAGTAGGTGAGGTATGTGTGTGATTATATGTCAGTATTACATTGTATATCCCTGTATGTTGTGGTCATTCAGGTGCTTATCTTTTTTTAAACTATCAATGCCCCCAGCTGAGACCACCGCCTGTGGAAGGGAATTCCACATCCTGGCCGCTCTTACAGTAAAGAACCCTCTACATAGTTTAAGGTTAAACCTCTTTTCTTCTAATTTTAATGAGTGGCCACAAGTCTTGTTAGACTCCCTTCTGCAAAAAAGTTTTATCACTACTGTGGGGTCACCAATATGGTATTTGTATATTGAAATCATATCCCCTCTCAAGCCTCTCATCTCCAGAGAGAATAAGTTCAGTGCTTGCAACCTATCCTCATAACTAATATCCTCCAGACACTTTATTAGCTTCTTTGTACTCGCGCCATTTCCAGTACATCCTTCCTGAGGACTGGTGCCCAGAACTGGACAGTGTACTCTAGGTGTGGCCGGACCAGAGTCTTGTAGAGCGGGAGAATTATTTTATCTCTGGAGTTGATCCTTTTTTTAATGCATACCAATATTCTGTTTGCTTTGTTAGCAGCAGCTTGGCATTGCATGCCATTGCTGAGCCTATCATCTACTAGGACCCCCAGGTCCTTTTCCATCCTAGATTCCCCCAGAGGTTCTCCCTCCAATGTATAGATTGCATTCATATTTTTGCCACCCAAATGAATTATTTTAACTTTTTCTACATTGAACCTTATTTGCCATGTAGTTGCCCACCCCATTAATTTGTTCAGATCTTCTTGCAAGGTTTCCACATCCTGCGGAGACGTTATTGCCCTGCTTAGCTTAGTATTGTCCGCAAATACAGAGAATGAACCATTGACTCCATTCTCCAGGTCGTTTATGAACAAATTAAATAGGATTGGTCCCAGCACAGAACCCCGGGTGACCCCACTACCCTCCCCTGACCAGTCCGAGTACTCCCCATTTATCACCACCCTCCTTGTAGCCAGTTTTCAGTCTATGCATTCACCCTATGGTCCATGCCAATGGATATTATGTGGTACAGTAAACGTTTTTAGGGAACTGTGTCAAATGCTTTTGCAAAATCCAGAATACACCACGTCTACGGGCCTAACTTTATCTAGATGGCAACTCACCTACTCATAGAAGGTTAGTAGATTGGTTTGGCAAGAATGATTCTTCATGAATCCATGCTGATTACTGCTAATGATACCGTTCTCATTACTAAAATCGTATATATAGTCCCTTATCATCCCCTCCAAGAGTTTACATACTATTGATGTTAGGCTAACTGGTATGCAATTCCCAGGGATATATTTTGAGCCCTTTTTAAATATTAGTGCTATATTGGCTTTTCTCCAATCAGCTGGTACCATTCCAGTCAGTGGACTGTCAGTAAAAATTAGGAACAATGTCTGAAAATTACTTGACTCAGTTCCCTAAGCGCAAGCCATCTGGTCCTGGTGATTTATTAATGTTAAGTTTCCCAAGTCTAATTTTAATTCTGTCCTCTGTTTACCATGGAGGTGCTTTCTGTGATGCGTCATGAGGATAAACACTGCACTTTTGGTTACTGAAGCCCCCTGATTCCCTCATGAAGACTGAGGAGAAGAATAAATTCAATAATGTTGCCTTCTCCCCATTCTTTGTAACCAGATATCCTTCCTCATTCTTTATGGGGCCAATATGGTCTGTCCTCCTTTTTTACCGTTTACATACTTAAAGAATTTATTGAGTTTTTTTTTGCTCTCCTCCGCTATGTGTCTTTCATGTTCTATCTTAGCCGTCATTAATGCACCCCTACATTTTTTGTTGCATTCTTTATAAAGTCTGAATGCTGATGATGATCCCTCGACCTTACATTTTTGAAGACCTTCTCCTTTGCTTTTATATACATTTTTACATTGGAGTTAAACCATCCAGGACTTTTGTTCGCACTTTTAAATTTATTACTCAATGCGATGCATTGGCTAATGCCCTTATTTAATATGCTCTTAAAGCAAACCCATCTCTACTCCGTGTTCTTTGTTCCTAAGATTTTATCCCAATTTATGCCTTCTAGCAAGGTTTGTAGTTTAGGGAAGTTGGCTCTTTTGAAATTCAGAGTCTTTGTGTTCCCCTTAGGTTTCTTATTTGTGCGATTTATACTGAAGCCAATTGACCTGTGATTGCTGTTACCTAAATTGCCCCGTATTTCCACATCCGTGATCAGGTCTGTATTGTTGGTAATCAGTAGATCCAGTAACGCTTTATTTCTAGTTGGTGCTTCTACCATCTGACCCATGAAATTGTACTGCAAGACATTTATGAACTGGCGAGCCTTACGCAGTTACCCCTGCCCAGTCTATGTCTGGATAGTTAAAATCCCCCATTATGATAAGAGTTCTCTTCCTTGCTGCTAATCCAAATTGTGAAAGGGGATCTGTCACCCCTTCCATGCTCAGGTTAGGGGGCCTATAGCATAATCCCAGTAATATTTTCCCCTTAGCTTTATCCCTCTGGAGCTCTAGCCATAAGGATTCCACCTCTTCCCTAGCTCACTTAGTGATGGCATCTCTCACGTTCACTTGTACATTATTCTTGATATCTAGGCATACCACTCCCTCTTTTTTACCCTCTATATTCTTGTGACAAAGGGTATACCCTTGAATGTTTGCCAGCCAATCATGAGATGTTGACCAGGTCTCTGAAATTCCCATAAAATCCAAATCCTCCTCATACAACAGTATCTCTAGTTCACCCATCTTGTCCGCCAGGCTCCTGGCATTGGTGAACATGCCACATAGTTTAGACCAGTCACATATTATCCTCTTATTGGGTGTTCTGAGATTGCAACTAGGACTGGCTACTATATTTACCTTAGGTTTACGTGCTTTGGTCAACCTACCACTAATGCCCCCAATACGACCCTCTGGAATATGTTCCGCGTTGACTATCTTCTCTACCTCTGGACCGCCTAGTTGAACTCCATCTTTTGCAACATGTTACACCAGGGGTGCTCATTACCTGTGGCCCTCGGAGCCCTCTAATGTGACCCTCAACCTCAAACACATGCCGAGGGTTGGCAAACTATTGACCGCAATCTTGGCTTGTCAACCTGCCATCCCAGAGCATCGAGCTGGCAGCGAAGAAAGCAGGCGGCTATAGAGGAAACAGGAGCCGCATAAGCTGATGCTTCCCCTGCAGTGATGTCTCCTGTCCTAGGTCAAGTGATACCAAGTGCACTTCACCTAGGACCTTTCTAGTAGCCTGGAGACAGAAAGCAACACCAGTAGAAGCTGGAAGAGGAAAAAAAGGCCAGTGTATTAAACAAAAAATAACCCATGGTTTTGCAATGGGCATATTAGCACCTATAAAAGGGTTAACAACTATTAGGCTGCTTCCCCGCTGAGTTAGCACGGGTTAGCTGCACTGAGCCATAGACTTCTATTATATCCTGTGGGTTTGGTGCAATTTCTGAAAGCATGCCAAAACTCTTGAATGCACCACACGCAACATATAATAGAAGCAAAGTGCAGCTAACCCGCAGGAAAGCCGCGGGTACACTGTGCTTCACCCGTGGTGAGGGTAAACCATAGCACATCAGTGTAAAATCAGCCTTATAGGGGGCGCAGGACAGTAAGGGCTCATTAACATTTGCCGTTTTGAGGCTGTAAAACCCCATTGTTAAGATGTGTTTTTACTACACACCCCCAACCGTTGGTGTAGCGTCAAGGTTCACAAAATCGCGACCCTGCCCCATGTTCCGGGGGGGGGGGGGGGGGGGGGGCCGTGTGGCCTCCCTGTCACATAGGAGGGGTGGCATATACAGGAACGAATCCTCTACATTTTCCCCCTGCAACCGCTGAAAGCCAGCTTCTCCTCCTCTCCCTCCTGCTGGCATTCAGCGGCTGCAGGAGGAAAATATTCATTATGCCATTCAAAACAAATTAGAAATTCTGGGCCATTTAATTTAATTGTGGCTCGGGACTGGTTAGCAAATCAAATATTCCTAGGCCTTTGGGCCCATCTAACTTCACCTCTTTTTCTAGTAAAATATTTTTGGAAATACAAAAAAATGACCAATATTTCTCACAGCTGGAGGAATGTGTGCAACATTCATAAAGTTTTTTAATAGACAGCTAAATATTTACAAGAGCTACAAAATGGATGAAAGGTAATGACTCCATTTTTATTTTTATATTGCTTTCAATGGTCAACACGGTACAACACTTCATCCATGTCTTTGAGGATCTCTGATCTGCTTGTTAACTGTTTCTCTCATGATGAAGATCAGCCATGGAGTATATCTGAGGTGTATTATCAGGGTGGCCCTCGCTCTTCAAAAGGTTGAATACCTTTGTGTTACACCCATTTTAAAGGCGAACTTCATTTTTAAGCATTTAAAATCAACAGTTTTTTATTTTGAAAAAGAGGCTTAAAGTGATTGTAAAGAATTTTTTTTTTTTTTTGTTAAAAATAACTAACATGTTATACTTACCTGCTCTATGCACTTGGTTTTGAACAGGGTAGCCTGGATCCTCCTCTTTTTAAATCCCTCTGCTGTGCTCCTGGCCCCTCCCTCCTGTTGAGTGGCCCCACAGCAAGCAGCTTGCTATGGGGGACCTGAGCCGAGTCACAGCTCCCTGTGTTCATTCAGACACAGAACCGTGACCCGGCCCCACCCCTCTCTCCTCATTGGCTGACTGATTTTGATTGATAGCAGTGGGAGCCAATCACACCACGCTGCTGCCTCAACCTAGGAGCTGGGGAGTCCCGGGCAGCTTAGACATTCTTGAAACTTTGCTGGATAAAAACAGGCTCAGGTAAGTATTAGGGGGCTGATGGGGGCTGCTGCACACAGGTATTTTTTTTTTTTATCTCAATGCATAGAATTCATGAAGATAAAAAAAAAAACGTCTGACTTTACAATCCCTTTAACACATAAAGAAAAGATGAATGTTACAAGCACTTTTTTTTAGTGCTGCATGGTTTGTCCAAAACCTTGTAACAGAAATGTTTGCTGGACAGCTTAGCTTATTACAGAAATGGAAAAATAATGGATCTACTGGCAAGATCAACAGTTAATCAAATTACTGTTACTGAATACTTTGAAAAACAAAAACAGCTGTGTTAATGACTCTAACAAACTGTGTCATATGTCATTTTTGATGGCTCTCAGAATTCCACTTTAATGTGATTTTAAATAGCACAGGCATGAGATTAGAACTGGAGTTGTCTTGTAAGATGAATGGGTTGCTGCAACATACCTTGACACCAATAGCAATGATAAGATGTTTTGGAAGCTCAGCATTGTCAAAACAGAACGGGCATTTCTCCATCCTGGCAGCCAGCCTCCGATGCTCAGATATCGCCTGTTGTCTTTCCCTCTCCTCCTCCTCACTAAAATGTTCCTTCTTTGCTGCTTTGGAGACAAACATGTCATCCAGGGTGTAATAATCTTGGTCAGTCTTCTCCCTGAACTGAAATAGAAAATGCCAGACTTATTACAACTGCTTAAATTAACATCATAAACAGCCATTAAAGTAAAGCAAACTACATTCTAATAGGCATGCTGAGCAACAAAATAACCATTAAAAGGAATAACTAAAATGAAAAGAAACAATATAATTTACATGTAAAATGAATTATTCACCACCCTCTTTTTTTCCCCTCCAAATAACATACTTGATGTAGACAGCTACTCTCCCTCACTTAGCCTAGGTTCACACTGACGCCGGGATTGAAATCATGCGAATTTAGCTGAATTCACGCGATTTCATACCCGCCTCGGCCTGTCCGGCCTCGGGAGCGACTTCAGAGACATCTGTGCAGGCTCATGCATAGATGTCTATACAAATTGCAAAAAATTGTAGAAGTGGTACACCGCGCTAATAAGAATAATAACTGTGAGAAATCTTGTGAGAAAAAGCAACGACACAAACATGCGAGATAGTCATGTACAAAAATTTATAAACCAAAATAGTTGCGCTGATCAAATACAGTGAAACAACCATAAAACGAAAAAAACCTTAAAACACCGTAAATCACTAGAGTGTAAAAATATCTATATAATACATATAATTGCATATAAAGTGAAGAGTTATTCATGAAATAAAGTCTCTGAAAGATAGCGAATGAAGTTCTAAATAGGTAGAAATCCAGACGGATGAAAAAAAAATTCTCAGGGCTTTCACCACCACCAAGGGAAAGAGATGGAGCTCTCCGTGTGGCAACCACTTGAAGGATTGGAGACTTTTAACGGAAGGAGTGGATCTCCTGTTGCAGTGAGGTCACACACTCCTGCAAATATAGCTCTATGCGGGGTCGGAGATGAATCCTGGCTTTAGGGTGCGCAGGCAGACTGGGGGGGCCCTTCTCAATATATGGCCACCATCCATCTCCCTTCCTCGAGAGCACAATCTTCCAAGTTAGCACGGAGCACGTAGAGGAACAAAGGCTCCAATAATGCATTATCTTTTAAAAACCTGGAGTGTTTGCTTTCCAAAATGTGGTCATTTTGTGAGTGTTTCCCCTGTTCTGGTGCTTCAGGACTTAACCCCTTGATCACCCCCTAGTGTTAACCCATTCCCTGCAAGTGACATTTATAGAGTAATCAGTGGCTATTTTTAGCTCTGATCGCTGTATATATGTCAATGGTCCCTGTGCTGCCCCAACGGGCATAGAATTTATATAGATTGTTTCCTTAACCATTTTCTATGGCCTTTTAAATTTAGTTCACATGCTGCCATCTAATGACCTTTTGTGGTAATGCACTTGTTTTCTCAAGTTTATTTTCCCTTATGTATGACACAACAATGACGCAAGGGCAGCTACTGTTTATTGAACTTTCTTTTTCTAGTCCCGTCGTACGTCATTGTGTTAAACGGTCGGACTTTGGTGTGATCTTGTGTAGGCAAATCCGTTTCAGCGGAACTCCGTCGAAAAGTCCGTCAGAGTACATTCTGACGGAAAGTCTGGTCATGTGTACGTGGCATTAGATCTCACACTGCAGATATACAGCTACGAGGTTTTAGGAACAGAGATTCCTAAGTCCAGGAAAGGCACTACTGTTTACAGGAAGAATTCAAGAAAAAAGGTACATTTGTAGGGTACGGATTGGGTAAAACTAACATTTTTACATGTTGTTATAGCAAATCTTCACTTTTTTAACCACTTCCCGACCAGCGCACGACGATGTACGTCGACAGAATGGCACGGGCAGGCATATTGGCGTACATGTACGTCCAATATTCGTTGCCGCCGTGCCATCGGGAGCGCGCCGCCGGCGGCGCGCTCCCGCGCTGGTCGGGACCCCCGTGAGTCCGGTCGCGGGACCCGCGGACTCGATCGCCGCAGGCATCCCCGCGATCGTCTCACGGAGCGGCCGAATGGAGGAAATGCTGTATAAACAACATTTTTCCATTCTGCCTAGCAACTAGTGACGCTGATCTCTGCTCCATGTGATTGGAGCAGAGATCAGTGTACACTAAATGAAAGCCCAACCCCCCCACAGTTAGTAACACACCCCTAGGAACACTTAACCCCTACACTGCCACCCACTGGTTAACCCTTTCACTGCCAGTGTCATTTACACAGGAATCACTGCATTTATATAGCAGTGATTACTGTATAAATGACAATGGTCCCAAAAATGTGTCAAAAATGTCCGATGGGTCCCCCACAATGTCGCAGTCACAATAAAAATCGCAGATCGCCGCCATTACTAGTAAAAAAAATAATAATAAAAAATTATTAATAAAAATGCTATAAAACTATCCCTATTTTGTAAACGCTATAACTTTTGCGCAAACCAATCAATAATCGCTTATTGCGATTTTTTTTTTACCAAAAATATGTAGAAGAATACATATCGGCCTAAACTGAGGGAAAAAAATGTTTTTTTTGATATTTTTGGGGGATATTTATTATTACAAAAAGTAAAAAAGAATGCGTTTTTTTCAAAATTATCGCTCTATTTTTGTTTATAACGCAAAAAATAAAAACCGCAGGGGTGATCAAATACCACCAAAAGAAAGCTCTATTTGTGGGAAAAAAAGGACGTTAATTTTATTTGGGAGCCACGCCGCACGACCGCGCAATTGTCAGTTAAAGCGACGCAATGCCGAATCGCAAAAAGTGGTCTGGTCTTTGACCAGCAAATTGGTCCGGTCTGAAAGTGGTTAAATTCAGGTCCATTTTTTAAATATTGGGGACCTATAAACAGCAAAAGCTCTTCATAAAAAGGGTTCTTATATTGAAATTGCATTTACAAACGGTTAAAAAAAAATGAAGCAGCATATTTTTGAGAAACTGAACATACAGTATTTATTCCTTTAGTTTGGCAGACTATATCATAAGGTCATTTTTGATCCATAAATATTGTGTTGGAAGTAAAGTCTTTACTCCCTTGGCAGAAATACTATTCTAGTTGAGCTTATTATTCACCGCTGCAATCAATGCCGATTATACTTGTAAATGAGTAGCGATCTGTACAGGGCCCTTGTGACAGCTTTTCAGCACTTATGTCTGCCAATATGTATGCATCAGAACAGTCATGTTACTTGGACCTCTCCAGGCTGTTTGTTATATGCTGAAGCTTATGGTAAAGGAGACAGGATAGAAAAGGACTATTTGACTTTATCTAGGGCATATTTATAATCATTTGCAGAAACTTCTACACTTGTCATTGTTAGAATGTTACCAATCACAATAAAGTATACAGTGCCTCTGGAAAGTATTCACTTTTTCCACATTTTGTTATGACCTTATTCCAAAATAGATAAAATTCATTATTTTCCTCAAAATTCTACAAAAAATATCCCATGATGACAACATGAAAGAAGTTTGTTTGAAATCTTTGAAAATGTATTAAAAATAAAAAGCAAAAAATATCGTACATATGTATCCACAGCCTTTTTCTCAATACTTTGTTGTAGCCCCTTTGGCACCAATTACAGCCTTAAGTATTTTTGAGTATGATGCTACAAGCTTGGCACGCCTATTTTTGGGCAGTTTCTCCCATTCGTCTTTGCAGGACCTCTCAAGCTCCATCAGGTTAAATGGGGCGCGTCAGTGCACAGCCATTTTCAGATCTCTCCAGAGATGTTCAATCGGGTTCAAGTCTGAGCTCTGGCTGGGCAACTCAAGGACATTCACAGATATATTATCATTGCCACTTATTTGTTATCTTGGCTGTGTGCTTACAGCCATTGTCCTGTTTGAAGATGAACCTTCGCCCCAGTCTGAGGTATAGAGCACTCTGGAGCAGGTTTTCATCAAGGATGAAAACCTATACATTGCTGCATTCATCTCTCTCGATCCTGACTAGTCTCCCAGTTCCTGCCACTGAAAAATAGGATTTTTAAAACAGCTTGTCTGTAAAATTAATTTCTTGGAGTACATCATAGGACACAGAGCCTCAAGTATTTACTTAGTGGGTTATGGGCCTACCTTCAGGTGTTGGCACTGGTATAACCAATACAGGAAGTTGACTCCCCTATATAACCCCTCCTCCTTCCAGGAGTACCTGGACTTTGGGGGGGGGACCCCCGCGCCGTTTTTTCAGTGTATGGGTTCCCCTTAAGTCCATACCACATGACGGGGCCAGCGACGTGTCAATGTCGCCCATGGAGTCGGCAACATTGACCTCCTTCGCTAGTCCTGTCTACCTGGTGCCTCGTTCAAAATAAACGGACTTTTCTCCGTGTGTGGGAAAGTCCGTTCATTTCAAAAGTCCGGCGGACAATTTTTGAGTCAAAACTACTTTCTAAGTCCGCCGGACGTTTGGGGGAAAAAAAGTCCACCGGAGCCCACACACGGGCGGATTGTCCGGTGAACTCTGGTCCGCCAGGCCAAGTCCACCAGATAGTCTGATTGTGTGTACGCGGCATAACTGTAGAAAGGCAAGAATTCTGCCTATAATATATCTCCGAGGGTGCCAAACCTTGGATTCACACCAAGAAACATAACCAAGAAACATAAGTCTATAATATATAGCTCTAGAAGCTGGCTTCCTAGCATTAATCAAAGTAGAGATAACTGATCTGGAAAGCCCACGTTTCTTCAAAATGTGGGTCTCAATAGCCAAGCCGTTAAATTTAGCATTCGTAAAGTAAGAATATCAGCCCCTGAGATAGCAGGTTTGGCCTTAGTGGGAGGGGCCATGGACCCTCCACTGCCATCTTTACGATCTCTGCGCACCATGACCTTCTGGGCCATGCTGGTGCTACCAGTATCACTGACTCTTTCCAGCTTGATCCTGCAAAGAAGTCGTGGCAGCAACTGAATCAGGGGAAATGCATAGATCAGTGAGAACTGATCCCACGGGGTCAACAATGGATCTGTTCTGTATGCGAGTGGGTCCCTTGTCCAGGACACACAGTTGACTAGCTTCGTGTTGAATCTGGACGCTAGAAGGTCTACGTCCGGAGTCCCCCATCTTCGGCAAACAGCCCGAAACACTTCGGGGTGCAGGGACCATTCCCCGGAATAACTGCTGGTGACTTAGATAGTCCGCCTGCCAATTCTCTACTCCCGGAATGAAAACTGCCGATAGGCATGGGACATTCTCCTCTGCCCAAGTTAGAATCTGGTTCACCTCTCTCTGAGCTGAGGGACTCTTGGTGCCCCCTTGGTGATTGATATATGCCACAGCCGTGGCATTATCGGATTGGATCCTGAAAGGACAATTCTTTAACCTGGAGGTCCAGGTTCTTAGAGCCAGATATACTGCCCGAATCTCTAGGCTGTTGATGGGCAATGCTCTTTCAGTTCTTGACCATTGTCCCCGGACAGTCGTCCTTTCTAGCACTGCTCCCCAGCCTGAAAGGCTGGCATCTGTTACTATTTTCCAGATAACTGGTCTGAAGGATTTTCCCTTCAGCAGGTTCCGGGATAGTAACCACCAACTGAGGCTTTGGGTCACTCTTGGGGACAGCCATATTGGCAAATCTAAAGCTTCAATCGTTTTGTTCCAAGCAGATAGGATACTGTCTTGAAACAGTCTCTAATGGAATTGGGCATAGGGAACTGCTTCAAATGAAGCTACCATCTTCCATAACAACCTCATACAAGGGTGGATTGAAGGATTTCTCCTTGACCTGATCATCCTCACTAGCTCCTGTATAGAGCTGATCTTTGGGGAAGGCAAGAAGCCCTTTTTTCTGGGCTGTGTCTATGATCATGCCCAAATACTCCAGCCTCTTTAGTGGCTTTGGGGAGGACATCTTTAGATTGAGAATCCAACCCAGATCTTCCAGGTAACTGCTTGTAATGGCTACACCTTTTGACTGGTCTATCAACAGATCGTCCAAATAAGCCAAGACAGTTATGCCCTGAGCACTTTTGTGAATACCCGGGGTGCTGTAGCAAGCCCGAAGGGTAAAGCTACAAACTGAACGTGCTTCTCTTCTACTTCGAAACGCAGAAACCTTTGGTGGTGAGGGAATATAGGGACATGCAGATATGCATCTCTGATGTCGATGCATGCCAGAAGTTCTCCTCCTTGTACAATAGAAACGACTGACTTGATTGACTCCATGCGAAAGGAGCGGATCCTCAGGAACTGATTTAGATTCCATAGATCTAGAATTGGTCCGATATCCCCATTTGGCTTTGGCACCGTAAATAGGTTTGAGTAGAACCCCAAACCTTGCTCTTGTTTGGGAATCTGTATGATCACCCCTTGAGCCAATAATCGGTCTAATGCTTGTAACAGGGATTGCCTTTTGGCTGGATCCCTGGGAACGTTTGATCTCAGAAAACTGGACTGTGGAAACTCTCGAAATTCTAGCTTGTATCCTAGGGATACTGTGGAGAGAGTCCATCTGTCCTGAATTTCCTCTTGCCAGACTTTTGAGTACCTCTGGAGTCTTCCCCCCACCTTAGTGAGGGGAGATGCCTCTTCATGACGAGGCCTTGGTGTTCTGCTTTGTAGACTTGTGTCCCCAGGTCTTCCTTTGTGCCTGGGTTTGACCCTGGGATCCTCTCGTAGAGTCTGACGGTGGGGGCCGTCGCCTCTGCCTAGAGGTGGATGCCCTTGGCGCGGGGGGAAAAAAGT
The DNA here is from genome assembly GCF_037356315.1 of Lithobates pipiens. NCBI lineage: Eukaryota > Metazoa > Chordata > Amphibia > Anura > Ranidae > Lithobates > Lithobates pipiens. Next base: position 646,112,411 of record NW_027507748.1, on the reverse strand, counting down.
CTGTATTTTCTTTTGACTGGCAAAAGAGTACTCTTCCCACTGGAAATTGTTTGAATGTATTTATCCAAACTATCGTCAAATAGTCATTCTCCCTTAAAGGTTAGAAGGTTCTTACAAGGCGTTTCAGCTGACCTTCCCTTTAACCAAAGGGTCCTTCGCATGCGTATAAGTACAAGCGCCAGGTGTCAAGCCTGGGGAATAGAATCCTTTATAGCATCTATGGCAAAGCATAATGCCCTAGGTAGCTCGGCCAACTCCTGAGCTTGTTATGCAGGGAACTCTTTGAGAGCATCTGTAAATTGGTCCTTTAAGGACTGACAGATGCCTATAGCTGCTATTGCAGGCTGAGTTACGGTCCCTGCTAAGGAAAAAGAGGATTTTAACAGACCTTCCAATTTTTTATCTGTTGGATCTTTAAGCATATGTGCATTGCCCATTGGACAAGAAACTTTTGTTCACATTGGAAATCGCAGCGTCCACTGCTGGAACCTTCCATCGCTTAGTGAATTTTTCCTCCATAGGATAGAGACTAAAGAATCTCTTTGGAGGGGAAAAATGTTTATCCAGATGATCCCTTTCTGAATAAATACGCTTCTCTAGTAATGCGTGTACGGGAAACACATGAAAATGCTGTAAAGGTTTCAGGGAACCCAAAGACGAGACGGGACCTTCAGCTAACTCTGTTAGGGGTAGCATGAAAGGGGAGCGGACCATCTTTGTACTTCTCTGCACTTCAGATTGTGAAGCTGAATCTTCAAGTACTGTTTCCTCCACAAAGGAATAATCGGGTTGCTTTTCTTCATGATCATCTGAGTGTAATACCTCGTCTTGTCCCCATAGTTCCTTTGGACCCTCCACTGACTGTAGAGTCTAAGGTGGGGGAGGGGGATCTAGGACGTTTCCTATCCACTTGGATGGAGGATGCGATTAAAGTTGCTAATCTTCCTTTTAAGCCCTGCAGGGCAGAAGAAAGTACTTCTTCATTCACGTATACAGGGGCTGAAGTGTGTGAAGCATTTGCACCACCGCTAGCTTCCAATGACTCACCCTGGCTTGCCATGTTTGATCTCTCTGAAGAGGATGACAGTATGGAGGCATGACTGGGGTTCCCAGCACCTGGGGGGTGACACTTTAGGTACCGATACGGTAGGTCTGGAAGACAGAGGTACACAGAACTATATTGCATTTAAGATAAATGAGGGAAACACATAGTCTTTCCCCAAAGTTTTTGTCCTCCACTGGGACTATACATGGAAAGGCATCGTGCATAGGTGTGCAAATTTAGTCCCCTTAAAGAGACATTCTTTAGGCATACAAGATACATGAAGGAAAAGCCTAGCATAGCCTTTTCCCCTACCTTGTCCTCGCTGCAGGATACTGCTGACACAGCAGATTCAAACTTCGCCCATCACGGCGGGCTGCGTTGTAACACACTCAAAGACTGGGGCCCTTTTAAAAGGGGTTTTGCTCCTTTGGGCCTTGTATAGCACCCCTTAGGACAAATTCAGGAAATGTAGCAAGACCAAAAAAAAGAGTCCCGATTCCTAGAGTTCAGCTCTCAAGGAGAAGCGTTACAGGCAAAAGCCTTGTTCTTGAACTGAGGTCCAGGTAACATCCTATGGCCTCAGTGGCGAGGATGAATCTGTTGTGGAGGTTCTTTAAATCCGTCATGGATCCCTCTAGGAGCTCTTGAGGCTCTGTGTCCTATGATGTACGATAAAGAAAACATCCCCACAGCATGATGCTGCCCCCACTATGCTTCCCTGTAGAGATAATACTGGCAAGGTGATGAGCAGTGCCTGGTTTCCTCCAGACATGAAGCTTGCCATTCAGGCCAAAGATTTCAATCACTGTTTCATCAGACCAGAGAATTTTGTTTATCATGGTCTGAGAGTCATTAGGGTGCCTTTTGGCAAAATCCAGGCGGGCTGTCATGCGCCTTTTAATAAGGAGTGGCTTCTGCCTGCCCCTTCTACCATATAGGCCTGATTGATATGCTGCAGATATGGTTTTTCATCTGGACAGTTCTCCCCTCTCCACAGAGAAATGCTGGAGTTCTGTCAGAGTGACCATCGTGTTCTTGGTCCCCTCCCTGGCTAAGAGAGGCCAGGTTTGGCCAGGTGGCCTGTTCTAGTTAGAGTTCTGGTGGTTCCAAACTTCTTCCATTTACAGATGATGGGGTCCACTGTGCTCATTGGGAACTTAAATGCTGCAGACATTTTTCTGTACCCTTCCCCAGATCTGTGCCTCAATACAATCCTGTCTCAGAGGGCAACAGACAATTGCATGGACTTCATGGCTTGGTTTGTGCTCTGACATGCGCTGGTAACTGTGGGACCTTATATAGACAGGTGTGTGCCTTTCCAAATCATGTCTCATCAACTGAATTAAGGCTCGGTTCACACAGGGGCGACTCCGATCCGACTTCAGGTCGCCCCTAGTCGCCTCAGGTCGGACAACATTTAAAAATCAATGTAAGTGAATGAGAGCCGTCTTAATGCACGCTACTGAAGTCGCTCCGACTTCAAAAGAAGTTCCTGTACTACTTGAATCCGACTTGTACCCATTGATTTCAATGGAGGTCGCCTCCAAGTCGGATCTCTGTATATACGGAGGCGACTTTGACAGAATTATTAGCTCTGAAGGGGGAACTCCACGGCAAATTTCTGAAAAAAAAATTGGCGTGGGTTCCCCCTCCGAGAGCATACCAGGCCCTTAGGTCTGGTATGGATTCCAAGGGGAACCCCCTACGCTGAAAAAACGGCGTGGGGGTCCCCCCCCCAGATCCATACCAGACCCTTATCCGAGCACGCTACCCGGCCGGCCAGGAAGGGGGGTGGGGACGAGCGGGCACCTCCCCCCCTCCTGAGCCGTACCAGGCCGCGTGCCCTCAACATGGGGGGGTGCCTTGGGGGAGGGGGGCGTGCGGCCCCCCCACCCCAAAGCACCTTGTACCCATGTTGATGAGGACAAGGGCCTCTTCCCGACAACCCTGGCCGTTGGTTGTCGGGGTCTGCGGGCGGGGGGCTTATAGGAATCTGGGAGCCCCCTTTAATAAGGGGGCCCCCGGATACCGGCCCCCACCCTATGTGAATGAGTATGGGGTACAATGTACCCCTACCCATTCACCTGTAAAATAAAGTACAAAAAAAAACACAACACACAAGATAAAATAGTTTATTGCACAGCTCCGGGGGTCTTCCGTCTTGGGGGGTCTTCTCGCCGGACTCCTCCGCTATCTTCTTCTAGCTCTTTTACTAGCGGAGGAGCCTGGCTTTCTTCCTCGCCGCCGCCCTCTTCTGACGTACTTCGGGGTCTTGTCCCCCTCTTCGGTTCTTCTGCCAGGCCACCGCGCCTTCTTATAGCTCTTTTACAGGCGGTGGCCCGGTCTTCTGTCGCCGTCGCCGCCGCCTTCCGTTCTTCTTCTTCTCCTGGAGATGTTGACTCGACGCTCTCTCCGGCCGCAATGCCAGGGTCGTGCTGCGCGGCGACTTATATAAGGAGAAGGGGTGGGGTCATCGGTTGATGTCACATGGGTTGATGTCACATGGGTTGATGTCACATGGCGACAGTCCCAGCATCCTCCGGGACTGTGACATCGTAAGGGGCGGAGTCACCATGTGACATCAACCCATGTGACATCAATTGATGACCCCGCCCCTTGTCCCTATATAAGTCGCCGCGCAGCGCGCCCCTGGCATTGTGGTCGGAGAGAACAGTCAACATCTCCAGGAGAAGAAGGAGAAGAACGGAAGGCGGCGGCGGCGACAGAAGACCGGGCCACCGCCTGTAAAAGAGCTATAAGAAGGCGCGGTGGCCCGGCAGAAGAACCGAAGAGGGGGACAAGACCCCCAAAGTCGGAAGAAGAGGGCGGCGGCGAGGAAGAAAGCCGGGCTCCTCCGCTAGTAAAAGAGCTAGAAGAAGATAGCGGAGGAGTCCGGCAAGAAGACCCCCGAAGACGGAAGACCCCCGGAGCTGTGCAATAAACTATTTTATCTTGTGTGTTGTGTTTTTTTTGTACTTTATTTTACAGGTGAATGGGTAGGGGTACATTGTACCCCATACTCATTCACATAGGGTGGGGGGCCGGTATCCGGGGGCCCCCTTATTAAAGGGGGATTCCGCTAAGCCCCCCGCCCGCAGACCCCGACAACCAACGGCCAGGGTTGTCGGGAAGAGGCCCTTATCCTCATCAACATGGGGACAAGATGCTTTGGGGTGGGGGGGCCGCACGCCCCCTCCCCCAAGGCACCCCCCCATGTTGAGGGCACGCGGCCGGGTACGGCTCAGGAGGGGGGGCACCCGCTCGTCCCCACCCCCTTTCCTGGCTGGCCGGGTAGCGTGCTCGGATAAGGGTCTGGTATGGATCTGGGGGGGACCCCCATGCCTTTTTTTCGGCGTAGGGGGTTCCCCTTGGAATCCATACCAGACCTAAGGGCCTGGTATGCTCTCGGAGGGGGAACCCACGCCAAATTTCTTAAATAAATTTGGCGTGGAGTTCCCCCTTCAGAGCTCATTCTCTGATTGGCCACGGCAAAAGTCACCTGGCCTGGGGCGACTTCTAAGTCACTCCAGGTCGTGTCTAAAAGTCGTGTTCAAGTCGTCTCCAAGTTGCCTCACAAAGTCGTCCTGAAGTCGTGTCGCCCCTGTGTGAACCGAGCCTAACCATGTGTGGACTCCAATCAAGTTGTAGATACAGCTGAAGGATGATCAGTGGGAACAGGATGCACCTGAGCTCAATTTTGAGTGCCATGGCAAAGGCTGTGAATACTTACGTACATGTGATATTTTTCCTTTTTAATAAATCTGCAAAGATTTTAAACAAACCTCCTTCACGTTGTCATTATGGGGTATTATTAGTAGAATTTTGAGGCAAATAATAATCCATTTTGGAATAAGGCTGTAACATAACAAAAACGTGGAAAAAGTAAAGCATCGTGAATACTTTCCGGATGCACTGTAAGCCCTTGTACACACGGTCAGACATTCCGACAACAAAATCTGTCGGATTTTGTCCAAAACTGGTGTTGCATACACACGGTCGGACAAAGTTGTCGGAAAATCCGATTGCTCGTAACGTGATGACTTTAGTTACAACGGGACTACGTTCAGGCTAGTAGCCAATAGCCTTTTTCTCTGGAATTTGAGCTGAGCAGGTGTGGCACTTTGTCCGATCGGAATTCTCTACAAACGATTGGACAAAGTCAGATCAGATAAAGTCCGATCGGATCATGTTGTCGCAAAATTTTGTAGCCAAGCTCTCAAAACAGTCCGATGGAGCCCACACATGGTCGGATTATCCGACAACACGGTCCGATCGGACATTTTCCGTCGGAATGTCCGACAGTGTGTACAAGAGCCAAGAAAAAATACCAGCCTAGGACATCATGCATTCAGTCTGTTATGCTTATGGTAACAAGTCAGCATGCCTGTCATTGTAGGAACAGCTTGCATATCCTTCAGCATCAGGGGGTGCTGCAAGAGTGGTAAGGTCCTATCGATATGGACTGCTGCTCATTTATATATGTCCAGAAATTCTTAACGGAATAAAAACCCATGCTACACAACAAGTGCTTATTCTCTATGGTCAGCATACTAAACTTCAAATAACCTGACAGTAAAATCCCACACCTGAACATGAGAAAAGGCCACTAGCCAGATCTTTTTAGCGGAGATATGTCTGACAGCCATGCTATTTCCAAGTAAATGGAGAAGAGTTGTCAGTAGCCCCCCCCTGGAAATAGCGTCAGGAAACCTGGTTTAGATTGGTGGATGGACTTGCTGGGATACGCTTGACTAACCTGACATGTTGGAGAAAACCGTTTATTCAAAGAACCTCAGCTAGAGCCTAATCAAAGCTAAATTAAAGATTTTTTTCTAAATTAAAGATTACATAAATTAAAGATTAAAATATTTTTAATCTGGGCTCTGCAAGGTCTGATTTTTTCATTATATAAAGAGCATGTTGGTGTCCTTTGGAATTCTCTGCCAAATGAGGTGATGGTGGTGGCCAAAAGAATAAATGAATTTAAATGCGCCCTGGATGTAATTTTTACCACAACTGTCACTTCAGCTACAATTAGAGACTTAATGAGTGGAGAAATTGGTCCGGAGAATTAGGCTGGCAACAAATGGCACAATAAAGGCAAGAGATGCAACAGATCTAAACAAGATTTGATAAAATCAGGCCATGTAACTACTAAGTGGTTCTGGCTGTTAAAAGTGATTGTTGCCCTCAGTTTCTGAATATGCCTTGATGCTCGTTTCTCATATTCCTGTACAATGCAGTCATCACTGTAAAATAGGGAGGGCTGCCACTCAGGTTGTCCTGATACCACTTTCTTTTTTTTGGGGGGGGGGGGGGGGGGCAGTGGACATTGTCAGTGTGATTTTTAATTTTCTTATTATTTTTATAATTTAAAAGCAGAGTTCCACCCAAAAATGGAACTTCCGCTTTAAGTGAAGGTGACCCCCTGACATGGCACATTTGGCATGTCATTTTTTTTTTTGGTGGGGTGAGGAGCGCATACCCTCTTTTTAGGGGCTCCCAAGTTCCTCCCGGGGCTCTGCGGAACCGGAAGGAAGTTCATGTCTCCCCCCTCCATGCAATCTTCTGGGACACGTCACAGGTCCCAGAAGATTGCCTGACCAATCACAACATGCGCAGTGTGTGCCCGGCTGTGAAGCCACAGCTAGGCACCCACAGTCACAATGCCGGCGCGGGGAGGGGGAGAATGGGGAGAGGTGAAGGGCTTCGTTCACCCGCATCGCTGGACAGGTAAGTGTCCGATTATTAAGAGTCAGCAGCTACACTTTTTGTAGCTGCTGAATTTTATATGGATGGAACTCCGCTTTAACTTTTTCAATATTTATTACAATTCTTTTTTATAATTTTTTTATTAGCCCTGTTGGGGGGGGACTTTGGTGAGATATCGGGGGTCTTAACAGATCCCGACATCTCGCTTTTGAGATGGGAAAGGGACTGAGGACACATATTCCCCAGTCCCTTTCTCTGAAGCCTCAGCTGCACTGAAAAGACAACAATCACTTTAACTGCTTGCTGCCCGCCCACCGTCAAATAACAGTGGAGCGACGTCATATGACAGCATCCCTGAACGGCCGCTCTCATGTACCCGTGGGCCACGCAATGCGGTGATTGCGGCCACACTGTTGCTAGGACACGGTGCGACCCCGAATTTCTGTAAAGAGCCGCTACCGCGGCTCTTCAACCATGTGATCGGCTGTGTCCAATCACAGCTGGTCACTTGTAAACAAGGAGATGCCAATAATCAGCACTCCTTGCCTCACACTGACAGAGTGTGAGGAGAGGAGAAGCGATCAGTGGCGTCACCTCACAGGGGGACATCTGGGGATGTATTGATCAAAGCCCTAATTACAATAAATACATTGTCATAAAACATTGCCCACCAATGCCAGCATACAGTGCCCACCAGTGGCAGCAATCAGTGCCCACCAGTGGCAGCAATCAGTGCCCACCACTGCCTACAAGTGCCATCAGTGCCCATTAGCGATGCCAGTCAGTGCTGGCAATCAGTGCTGCCCATTACTTCTGTTTATCAATGCCCATCAGTGTCGTCCATCAGTGCCACTCATCAATGCCCATCAGTGCCGCCTATCTGTACCCACCAGTGCCACCTATCAGTGCCCACCTGTGCCGCTTATCAGTGCTCATCAGTGCCACATATCAGTGCCACCTATCAGTGCCCATATGTGCGGTATATTAGTGCCTCTTCATCAGTGCCACCTCATCAGTGCTCATAAGTGCTGCCTCATCAATGCCTACCAGTTCAGCCTATCAGTGCTGCCTCATCAGCGCACATCAGTGAAGGCGAAAAATTACTTGGTTACAAAATTTACTGACAGAAAAAAGTAAAAAACGTTTTTTTTTCAAAGTATTTGGTCTTATTTTTGTAAAAAATAACAAAACCAGCAGTGATTAAATACCACCAAAAAAATGTGTGTGAAGCAAATGATAAAAAAAATTGTTTGGGTATAGTGTTGCATGACCACGCAATTGTCATTCAAACTGCCACAGCGCTGAAAAATGGCTTGGGCAGGAATGGGGTGTGCCTGGTAGGCAAGTGGTTAAAAGCGCCAAATTTTAAAAAATGACAGTATTCAAAAACAGCCAAACTTGGCGTTTTGAATACTTTTAAAGGGAAAGCAGGGATTTGGGGTCTTGTGGACCATAAAGAGTCCGGACGAAGCATGTGATGACGTGTGAAACGCGGCAACATAAGACGCACCAGTGAGCTCGAACCCGCTAAACAACCCAGCAACGGTGATTTTATATACTGTTCCCGGAGATTATTCACAGCTCTGTGAGGAAGGACTATGTGGAGTATTACCTTGACCACTGTCCCTGTGAGCCCCACTGATGACAACTTAAGATCGTGTTACGACCTGCAGTAACGCTGCATAGACATCCACCACATCTGTTCTGGAAGAACAGAGGACAGAGGGGTTCCAGGCAGTGGTAAAAGCCTTCGGGCAGCCCCCAATCTCGTGCCATGTCATTACAGATAAGGTGGTAATTGACGAATGTTTTTCCTCAATAAAGTAATTTTTTGTAAATTTCACTATCACCGCAGTTGGTCCATTAATACCATCTTTATGAGTGGCCATCTAGGAGCCTCTGTTTTAGTTTATGGTTGAACTTTACAGGTATTGGACCCCAACCTTGCGCAAACAGGTGAGTCGGTGTATCACCAATGCAAATCAAGAATGAACCTAAAAACAAATAAGTGCCAGTTGATTCCCGGGTCTTGTTTTTATATCTCTTCATAAAGAGTACTGGCCACTGCTTATTAATGCCACAAGGGATGTTTGCATTTCTGTAAACAGTGCAAAAAAACAAAAAACAAAGAAGAGAAGAATAAAATAAAATTTAAATCGTCCCATCCCTCCGTGCTCGTGCGCAGAAGCAAACGCATACAAAAGTCACAGCTGCAAATGTAAACAGTGTTCAAACCACACATGTGAGATATCACAGCGATTGTTAGAGCGAGAGCAATAATTATAGCACAAGACCTCTGTGCTGTCTAGCATGACATGTTAGGTATCTATTTACGCCGCGTAACATCATCTTTCACATTATACAAAAAATTGGGCTAACTATACTGTTTTTTTTTTTGTTTTTTTAATTAACGAAAGTGTATTTTTCCAAGAAAAAAAACTGTTTGAAAGACCGATGCGCAAATACTGTGTGGCATAAAATATTGCAAAAACCGCCATTTTATTCTCTAGGATCTCTGCTAAAAAATATATGTTTGGGGGTTCTAAGTAATTCTCTAGCAAAAAGTGTCACTAAAACCACATCATAAAAAACGATCTGTAAATGGTGGACTCGTTTTCTGTATTCTGAAAAAAAAAAAAAAAACCTGGTTGATCACGTTGTTTTCTATCCCCCACTCCTGATTCATGTCCCTAATGGAGTTGGGGATTCTGCCGAGCAGTGTTGGCAGCTCTGCATATGCTCAGTTTTCTGAGTTTCTACACTGAGCATTTCCTCATCACATCTGAGCAGCCCATGTGACTATATAGTCACACATGTGGGCATATACACAGTGGTAAATGAGATCACTCCCTCCCTCCTCCATGCCCATGAACCAGCTAAACACTTTGGGGACGGGATATTACATCTTGATTGATGGCGGCTTCTCCTCCCTGTTATTGAAAGACACAGGCTGGACTGGCAGAAATCCACCCACACCATGTTATTGTTAAGAAAATAAAATTAGATTTCAAATACATATTTGTATGATGATTTAAAACAGTTTAGTTTGATTATGTTTACTCTGTATCCCAAAGGCTGTTTTTTTTTTTGAACATGTGACCAGTAGCAGAGGCCTAGAAGCTCCTCCTGCTTATGTTTCCCTGCAGACAGGCTGGGACAGAGCTGGGTCATGGGACAGCTGTATATTGATTAGGAAAAAGGTACTTAGATGATTTTTTTTCTTACAACAATTACAGTGACACCAGCCATATACAAAAAAAGAGAGGGCATAATGTAAATTAAACAGTGGGTGTTAAGTATCACTTTAATAGAGGGCACAGGGATGACCTCATCAATATGAAGACTTAGCATGTCCCCTTGACTTAGTTGTGTTTCCTAACCACACAAAAGAGAAGTCACCTACCTGCAGTGCAGTCAGGTAGGGGGACAGAATGTTTTTAACTGTTGGCTTGGCGTTCAGCTTTAACCAGAGCAATATTTAGAAAGAAAGTGAGGAAAAAAGTAGAAAACGTCTTTAAAATTTTGACTCAATAGAGCTCTTACGGAATGCCACCCAAACATTAAACCAAAGCATTGTCTCTGATGGTTAATATCTGCATTGCCGTGGTTATGGTGATCCTAAATGTGTGCCATGGCTGTACATCTGACTCCACTACAAGCTCTTTTCTCTTGATTACTTGGTACAGCCATTCCAGGCACCTGTCATCATATGACAGGTCAGATCAATCTGAATCAGGATGCGTTTCCAGGCTATGTCTGCACATCTCACCCACCTAACACAGATACATGAATCAGTGTAGATAATGGAAACGCTAAAATATGTGGATGACTGCTGTGCACGCTGCCCTTTAATCTTTATAGAAGCAAACAAAATGTGAAACTCCTGAGGACCTAACATTTTATGCAGTGCATTTTTTAACCTCTTGCAGACTGCCAACAGTACATTTACTGCTGGCAGGCAGCAGCCCTGGGCACCGCAAAGTACCCATATGTTGCAGTGCGCTTCCTGGTCTAGAGGCGCACGTGCGCTCCCCAGCTGCTAATTTAAGAGTTCAGCGCTTCCACCCAATCATGATATTTGTAGAGCTCACAGGTGCTCGATCCACAGTCATTTGTCTGTGAGAAGTATTCCATTAAGATGATCCGCACAATCAGTTGTCACTCTTAAAAATCATAATTTTATTAGAAAAACCACACAGTGTACAAACGCAGATAAAATTAGTTGAAGCATTTCAGCCTACAAGGCCTTAAGGCACTTTCACACTGGAGTGGGGGGCATCGGCCGTAAAGCGCAGTTAGTTTTAGCACCACTTTACCGTTCCTTTTAGCCACATTTATCCCCTGCTAGTGGCCTGAAAAAGGGTTAAAAGCACCCACAAAGCGCCGCTGCCAAACTGCTTTGCAGGAGGAGGATTTCAATGGCAGGGGCATTTGAGGAGCAGTGTATTCTCATTTAAAGTCCTGAAACCCCATTTCTTTCGCCTAATAGGGATGAAGGTTGCATGATAGGCTCATAGTTCGGTTGCAACTTGTTGTAATCTAACCCACCATGGTATATACCTGTTGGCATGTCATACCTGGGCATACCTGGTTTATACTTCAGATTTATACTCTATTTACTCTATTGCAGCATGTTTTGTGGTGTGCATTGAGGGACTGCAGGGCTGCCTTTTGCCTGCATTTCCGGGAGCTGCAATGCTCTCAGGTGCCTTTCCCATTCCCCTATTGGTCTCTCAGTTCGGGTGCGGGGATGGGGGCGGGCATTTCTTCAGTGCATTGGTGCCATGCACACGCCCTGTACATCCGACGCCTGACAGCGTTGGTGAGCCAGGCTGAGCTACGTCATCTTGGCTGACCAATAGGGAGTATCGTCTGGTTTCAAATGAGCGGTGGCAGCCACCTTGATCTGGACATCTCTTCCCCATGTCATGCCAGTGTGACACTGGTTGGGTCAGATGGATAACACCAGGAAAACTCACTTTGGTCATCGGCTGTAGGCTATCCTTGCTATCAACACACCTCATTCACTGGGCTTCACTGTTTTCTAAGGTAACTACTTTACCACATCACTTCACTGACTTGTCTGTACTTTCAGCACTAGCCTACTTACCTCTCTTGGTATGTCTTCATACATACATGCCAATGTTTTACTCTTTCACTTATTTTCCACTTGGGTTGTGATCTTTATTGACGTTTAACCCACTTGGGCCTTAATTTTACTCATGATTTAATTTAGATTGGAGCCCCCGTTCTCATCTGCCATTTGGAGACACTCATCTGAGAATCACTCAATGTTCTCTGTTCTCCTACTGGCCCCAACTCAGCTCCCGGTTGTAGACATCCACAGCAGCCCATGCACTCCAGCTTACATACCCTCACAGGCTGTAAATGAGTACGTTATTTAGAGATGGACATCTTTATCTCGATTTTACTGTCTCCCATTTTTGGGTTTTAATGCCAAAACTTAGATGCTATGCCTATGTCCGTCTGCAGATTTAATCTATTACGCTACTGCCTCTGAAAATTGGCAACCATGCCATGAAACGCGCCAGTCTTACACAGATGTAATGTGTTTCATTCTCAGGACCAAACTTTGGGTTTAAAGATTCCATTTGTGAGAGGATTTTCTAACAATGCCATGAATAGTTGTTAAATGTTTATGTTTTTTTGCATTTACATATATGTTTACTATTTTGTATGTACTTTATAATGCCTGCTCTGCTGTGTGTTTTTGACAAATAAACACATCCATATTACACTGTTTTATCATTGAGTTCTCTCATGCATACCTCATTTAAAGTCCCAACCTTTTTTCTATATGTACCCAATTAGGGATGGAGATGTATGCTCACATATTTCTCATGTAAAGTCCCGAAAACCCCTTTCTTTCAAGGAGCAGTGTATTCACCAGTCCCACGCACGTGGGTCTGCAATTACCTGTGTATTGTCTTGCTGAGTATTAGTGTTAGGTAAATTGGACAGGGTATAATCCCCAATCCTCATTAAATTAGTAGGTACGATGCCTGGCAGGTGTGGAGATGTGACTTGTTGTACATCATGCGGCATGTATGCGTTCCTTGATCATCCGATCGAGGGCAAACACTGCTGTGCAAAATGTAAGCACATTGTTTCCCTGGAAGCCCAGGTTCTGAATCTGGGGAAGCAACTGTCAGCACTGAGAAGACTCTCCATACTAAAGGAGAGCTGGAAACGTACCCAGCAGGGGCCAGCACAGAGGTGGGTGGAGACAAAGAGGTTCAGGCACTAGAAAAGAGTAGATGGGTGACAGTCAGGAAGGATAGAGGGGGAAGTGCCAGGAAGGCCAATCCTGGGCTTGAACATCCCAATAAGTATGCTCCATTGGGTGACGTTGGTGAAATCAGTCAGGGATCAGCACTGCTGGAGCTGAGGGACTCCCCTAGCTGCCAGGGGAAGAACTCCTCCAGTGAGAGTGGGGGGGGGAAGTGAAGGGAAAGGAAAGACAGATTCTGGTGGTAGGGGACTCAATTCTTAGAAGGACAGAGAGGGCAATATGTCACAAAGACCTGAAGCACCAAACTGTATGCTGTCTACCGTGTGCTCTGGTTAGACACATCATGGATCTGGTGGACAGATTATTGGGAGGGGCTGGGGAAGAAGACCCAGCTGTCATGGTGCACATTGGCACCAATATCAAAGTCAGAGGCAGATGGAGTGTCCTAAAGAACGGATTTAGGGACTTAGTTTACTTAACTAAGTTAAGTCCTTAAAAGGACCTCCAAGGTAGTATTCTCGAGAAAACTACCAGTACCTCCAGCCACACCAGAAAGGCAGAAGGAGATTATGGAAGTAAACAAGTGGCTGAGGAATTGGTGTAGTAAGGAGGGGGCAAAGACTGGGCCCACTTCTCAATTGTTCACCAGTACTATAGAAGGGAAGGACTACACCTAAATGAGGAAGGTGCAGATCAGCGGTATCTGATCTGAGAGGTAGAGATAGTCAGTGCAGAACATAGTCCAGAAGGTAGTATTGGAAGCATTGGTTGTAGGGTGACTAAAGCGCATAAACTCAAGGTAATTATAGGAACAAGGTGTTTTTTCATAGGATGCATTAAGGTGGAAAAAAAAACCACAAAGGTTTACAACCCCCTTAATGTGGAAAAATGTAAAAAATGCATTTGGGTGGCAAAAATATGAATGCAATCTACACACTGGCCGAAGAACCTCTGGGGGAATTTAGGATGCAAAAGGACCTGGGGGTCCTAGAAGATGCTAGGCTAAGCAATGGCATGCAATGCCAAGCTGCTGCTAACAAAGCAAACAGAATATTGTCATGTATTAAAAATGGCATCAACTCCAAAGATAAAATGATAATTCTCCTGCTCTACAAGACTCTGGTCCGGCTGCACCTAGAGTATGCTGTCCAGTTCTGGGCACTGGTCCTCAGGAAGGATGTGCTGGAACTGGAGAGAGTACAAAGAAGGGCAACAAAGCTAATAAAGGGTCTGGAGGATTTTAGTTATGAGGAAAGGTTGCGAGCACTGAACGTATTCTCTCTGGAGAAGACGCTTGAGAGGGGATTTACAAATACCATATTGGTGACCCCACAATAGGTATAAAACTTTTTTGTGGAAGGGAGTTTAACAAGACACGTGGCCACTCATTAAAATTAGAAGAAAAGAGGTTTAGCCTTAAGCTATGTAGAGGGTTCTTTACTGTAAGAGCGCGCGAGGATGTGGAATTCTCTTCCACAGGCATTGGTATCAGCGGGGAGCATCGAGAGCTTAAAAAAATTATTAGATAAGCACCTGAACAACCACAACATACAGGGATATACAAATGTAATACTGACATATAATCACATACATAGGTTGGATTTGATGGATTTGTGTCTTTTTTCAACTTCACCTACTATCTAATGCCCCAAAGATACTGGTTGCAGGACTTTTTAACTCGTCATGCAAATGCAACGCTCCAGTGTGGAAGCACTCGGGCTCTCACACTGGGGCTGCAGGGGAGGCATTTTTCAGGCGCTTTACAGACACTATTTTTAGCCCTTTAGCGCCTGAAAAATGCCTCAGTGTGAAAGTAGCCTAAGTCATAACAACATTCAGATACAGAACATTGAAATAAATTTACCACCAAATACCACAGGCTCCACCCATCAATAACCATAATTGCAAATCAACAGGAGAGAAAGAAGCTATAACGACTGCAGGGTGGTTCCAGGTATGTGTGCTCCCCCGTTGACCTGTGCTGTGATTGGACACAGCACAAGTTTGACAGCAGGTTACAGCCAATCATTTTGGCTGACCCCCAGCAGTACATTTACTGCTGGCAGAAAGCAGCCCGAGCACCGCAAAGTACCCATATGTCGCAGCATACTTCCTGGTTTAGAGGCACACATATGAAACACGAATTTGACAGCAGGTTACAGCCAATCATTTTGGCCATCCCCAGCAGTACATTTACTGCTGGCGAAAAGCAGCCCTGGGCACCGCAAAAACCCATATTTCGTAGCGTACTTCCCAGTTTAGAGTCAAATATGTTTTATTTAATTTTAACAGTATACAATTGCATATATAACATTCAGATGTCAACATTAAGGGTGAACAAAACATATAGCACATTTCCATAGTATAGAGTGTATCAATGTCAATAAAGGTTACTAACATCTCATCTTCAAACAAAAACAAATGATGATATTCTGGTACTTCCCAGTTTAGATGCACATGGCTATAGCTGGCTTAGCTGTGATTGGACACAGCATGAGTTTTTCAGCAGGTTACAGACAATAATTTTGGCTGTATACCTGCTGATCGGCTGTGGCCAATGACAGCACAGAGATCTGTGTGTTGGTAAACAACACACAGATCTGGCTGGATGTTCCCCTGCTTTCAGTTACCAGTTCAGAACTGAAAGCAAGGACAGACCCAGCCAGATGATCTGACAGAAAAAGCAGCACACATACATTTGCATACACTTGTTAGTCAGTTAACTCCTCCTGATCACTCCTGTCACCCAGCCAATGCCATAAGTAGTGTGCATGTACAGTATTATTACTGATCACTGTGTTAGTGTTACTAATGACGTCAGTGAGTCAGTTAATGTCCCTCCAAGCCAGTGTCAGTACCAGATTGTCCATCACATTATCACAGTCACACTATAAGTCAGTGATCACCACCATTACTAGTATATGGATCAGTATCTAGATCACAATGAGAACTATCATAGTGTCCCCAAAATGTAGTTTGGTATTTATCAAAGACATGTTGGAACACATGAGGAACTTGACCTCAACCTGATAGAACACCTTTGGGGTGAATTAGAGTGGAGACTGCGAGCCAGGCTTTATCATCCACATCAGTTCCTGACCTCACACATGTGTTTCTGGAAGAATGGTCAAAAATTCCCATAGACACACTCCTAAAATTTGTGGACAGCCTTCTCAGAAGAGTTGAAGCTGTTATACAGTTAGGGCCATAAATATTTGGACAGTGACACAATTTTCGCAAGTTGGGCTCTGCATGCCACCGCATTGGATTTGAAATGAAACCTCTACAACAGAATTCAAGTGCAGATTGTAACGTTTAATTTGAAGGGTTGAACAAAAATACCTGATAGAAAATGTAGGAATTGTACACATTTCTTTACAAACACTCCACATTTTAGGAGCTCAAAAGTAATTGGACAAATAAACATAACCCAAACAAAATATTTATTTATTCAATATTTTGTTGCAAATCCTTTGGAGGCAATCACTGCCTTAAGTCTGGAACCCATGGACATCACCAAACGCTGGGTTTCCTCCTTCTTAATGCTTTGCCAGGCCTTTCCAGCCACAGCCTTCAGGTCTTGCTTGTTTGTGGGTCTTAAGTCTGGATTTGAGCAAGTGAAATGCATGCTCAATTGGGTTAAGATCTGGTGATTGACTTGGCCATTGCAGAATGTTCCACTTTTTTGCACTCATGAACTCCTGGGTAGCTTTGGCTGTATGCTTGGGGTCATTGTCCATCTGTACTATGAAGCGCCATCCGATCAACTTTGCACCATTTGGCTGAATCTGGGCTGAAAGTATATCTCGGTACACTTCAGAATTCATCCGGCTACTCGTCTGCTGTTATGTCATCAATAAACACAAGTGACCCAGTGCCATTGAAAGCCATGCATGCCCATGCCATCACGTTGCCTCCACCATGTTTTACAGAGGATGTGGTGTGCCTTGGATCATGTGCCGTTCCCTTTCTTCTCCAAACTTTTTTCTTCCCATCATTCTAGTACAGGTTGATCTTTGTCTCATCTGTCCATAGAATACTTTTCCAGAACTGAGCTGGCTTCTTGAGGTGTTTTTGGGCAAATTTAACTCTGGCCTGTCTATTTTTGGAATTGATGAATGGTTTGCATCTACATGTGAACCCTTTGTATTTACTTTCATGGAGTCTTCTCTTTACTGTTGACTTAGAGACAGATACACCTACTTCCCTGAGAGTGTTCTGGACTTCAGTTGATGTTGTGAACGGGTTCTTCTTCACCAAAGAAAGTATGCGGCGATCATCCACCACTGTTGTCTTCCGTGGACGCCCAGCCCTTTTTGAGTTCCCAAGCTCACCAGTGAATTCCTTTTTTCTCAGAATGTACCCGACTGTTGATTTTGCTACTCCAAGCATGTCTGCTATCTCTCTGATGGATTTTTTCTTTTTTTTCAGCCTCAGGATGTTCTGCTTCACCTCAATTGAGAGTTCCTTTGACCGCATGTTGTCTGGTCACAGCAACAGCTTCCAAATGCAAAACCACACACCTGGAATCAACCCCAGACCTTTTAACTACTTCATTGATTACAGGTTAACGAGGGAGACGCCTTCAGAGTTAATTGCAGCCCTTAGAGTCCATTGTCCAATTACTTTTGGTCCCTTGAAAAAGAGGAGGCTATGCATTACAGAGCTATGATTCCTAAACCCTTTCTCCGATTTGGATGTGGAAACTCTCATATTGCAGCTGGGAGTGTGCACTTTCAGCCCATATTATATATATAATTGTATTTCTGAACATGTTTTTGTAAACAGCTAAAATAACAAAACTTGTGTCACTGTCCAAATATTTATGGCCCTAACTGTAGCTGGAAAGGGTGGGCCAACTCAATATTGAACTCTACAGACTAAGACTGGGATGCCATTAAAATTCATGTACGTGTAAAGTCAGGTGTCCCAATATTTCTGACAATATAGTGTAGAAGGCACAATGCAAATTAAAAACAGTGTGTGCTTAGTATCACTTTAAGGAAAGTAACTGCTGCACTACAGAACCTGTTGGGATGGATTATTAATGATTATGCAGATGCAAAGCAGTATTTTATTTTTATTTTTTTACCTAGAGAAGCTTATAAATAATTATAGTGGCTTCCTTAATTCAATTTTAATTCCTAGCTTTGTTCCTAACTCCTGTAATCCTCTAGTTTGACTTCAACAAAAATATAAAGCCTAAACAAAACAGAACATATACACAGAGGCTTGAGTCTAGTACAGAAAACTAAAAATATTAACCCTTTCATTCACTACCGAGAGTCACAAAATGCATCCAATGTTGGAGCCCACTCTCAGCACAGAAACATCACCTTGCTCTCAGGAAAGCCATGCTCAAGACCAGTCTCAAAGGAATGCACATCTTCAAAAGAAATGCCCATGCTCAAAGGAATGAACATGAGCGCAGAAGGGTCTGTAGAACTGTGCACAGTATTAGGACCCTGCACGCATCCACATGAGCACGTGCGTGTGATCATTAGCATTTTGAACGTGCTCATTTGTGCTCGCTTGCTTGTTCAATGTCCTTTGGAGACCAGTGGCCTATTTAAAGCCTTACATGACTCAGGTTCATTTTTGTGTGGTCGTCCAGTCCTTCAGCGTGTGGCCTGATCCTGTGTTCATCTATATCTTGACCTGGCTTGCTGTTCCAGCTTGTTCCTGAATTTATATTGCTGGCACTGGCTTGTGACCTGACGCTGCGTCTTGCCTGCTGTTCTGGTACTACTACTTCTTGCCTAATGCGGACCTTGGCCTGGGCCTGACTCTGCACTCCTGCTGCCTTTTTGTTTCTGGCCACTGCCCTTCCAACTACCAAGCTGAGATCCAGAGTCTGCCTGTTGTCAACTGGTCTACTTCAGCTCCACATCTGCCATCAAGATATTCTGAACCAGATCTAATACAGGCACCTGTGCCACTCTGTGTCCTGCTATACCCTGTCATCATCCCCAGGGGAAACAGGACAAGAGGTATAAGGGCAGCCATCTTGTCAACTCAGCCTCGACCAGGTATGTGACACCTGCCTAGGAATGCGTATGTGCGGCATATGGGTGTTAAAGCTTACCCTTTTGCTGTTGCACATACTGTATGTATTAAATGGGCGGCAGCAGGATAATCCAGCACTATCCTCCGCAGTACAGCTCTCCAACCAGAAGAAGTCCTCAGACTTCCAGATTGAATGGAATCCCAGAGTCTCACAAACCGCAAGATCAAGGACATACTGTGAGTGCAATGAGTCAAGTGTGTAATAAAATTTTTTAAAAAAAGAGCGGTGATGACAACCATGTCAGCATAGCTCTGTGCATCATTGAAGATCCCCCAGCCTGAAGAAGAGGCATTAGGAAGAAGACCCTGCAGCATAAAAAAAAGCATGAATTACAGCATGGGGGGGCCTAGTTTGCACTGTAAAGATGCAGATTCTGGGGCTGAAATTTTTTTTCCTTATTATTGGTCTGGGAACAAGCATAAAATACGAGGGGTTAAGGCTTCTTAGGCTTTACTGGCTGCATGCATAGCAATTAGGGCTATGATATGTCTCTGATCACAGATTCAGATTTTTGTTTTGTATAAAAGTGACAGCCGATAGTTAGGAAGGCATCTGTTTAGCTATGCATGTTCCCTAACGTAGCAGGTAGATATACAGGTATGTCTGCTTTCTGTCTTTGTAACTTTAAAAAACATTTTCTGTTTTCTCCCCTCCCCATCTCATATTTCCCTTATACAAGGTTCCAGGCAGAATATTAAAGCCTTGTGCTCTATAAAAACAATGAGCTTTTATGTAACGGGAACCTGTTAGGACATACATTTGAGGAGCAATGTGGCATCTCGAACTCTTATCTATTTAGAAGAGCAAAGCCCATGGCCAGTGTCAATTAAGAGAAAGGAAGGATCAATTGTTTCTTTAATCATGTAGAGTATGTAATTGTAAATTGTAAGTTGATCCAACATATTTTATGCTCTTCTAGCAACCAAGCGCCACAACCCTATCTCTGAACAGATGGTCACTAGACCATGTTTGGTCACTAGAGTGGTCACTAAATGGATGCTGTTTGGCGATCACATTGATTTCTGCTAGCTCTCTGCCAAAACAATATTACAAGTTTATCTTTTTCCTGCTGGTCTTTCTTTACACACATCAGTCAGCCTTGTGGAAAGGGATGTGTGTTGTGTTCCTTTTAGATCCTCAATAAAGTGACTGGTGCATCTTCCAATCTCTTCATTAACCTTGGCTATGGGTTTTGACCCCATAAATCAGTGATTCTCAACCAGGGTTCCTCCAGCGTTTGCTAGGGGGTTCCTTCAGCATTGGCCAATTTCTGCCTCTAAGGCCGCGTACACACGGGCGGACTGTTCGCCCAACTTTGTCCGCTGAACAGTGTTTCAGCGGACAGTCCGCTCGTGTGTGGGCTTCAGCGGACAGTCTGACGAACAAAGTTTTTCGGAATTCCCGTAAGACAGTCCGCTGAAACTTGGTTTGAGCGGACAGTCCGCTCGTGTGTAGGCTTGTTCGTCAAACTAAGTTCCGCGCATGCTCAGAAAGGATTTACACGCCGAAGGTTGCATTGCAGTGTATAGGACGTCGTTTTTCTAGTCCCGTCGTACGTGCCGTTCACGTCATCGCGCACGCTTTCAGCGGACTGTTCGTTCATCGTGTGTGGTCAAGTCCGCTCATGCAAATTTTGAGCGGACTGTTTGTCGGATTGTTTGACAAACTAAGTTGGGCGAACAGTCTGCCCGTGTGTACGCGGCCTCAGATAAGTTCCCACTGATACCATTGATCTTTTTAGCTATCTGTAAGGAGGTACTTCTTCACAATGACCACAAGTGTAAAGACAAATCTTTCCACTGACCATCACACTAATGTATCATGAGTTGTAGATTTCAAATTTTAAGCAGGGGTTCCCTGAGACCGGAGAACTATTCCAAGGGTTCCTCTTCCAAGGGTTCCTCTGTGTTGAAAAGGTTGAGAAAGTCTGCCATAAATACACATGGGAAGTCCTCAGATCCCAATCCCCTAAATCATCTACTGAGCAGCCCGTTATCTGCATCTTCCAAGAACACAGCCTGTGCCAGCAAAAATCCTTCACCTCCCTATGATAGAATTATGGAAGGTGCCACTATCAACTTTGTTTAAAAGATGTGGTCTCCAATGCTGTCATCCTCACCCTTTCTTTACTACTTGTTGACTGTCACAGACCATGGACAAAGAGGAAAGTCTTGTCTTCACTGGTTGCATTCAATTTTTAGGTCAATGACACTAAGTCGTGTGTCGAGAACCACAACCCTGAAGTATGCACCTTTAAAATCTGCTGACAACCCCAATATTTTCATCATGGCAGTTTCTTTTGATTAAGTTATTTAAATGCAGTAATGTAACCGTGAAAGGTTTTCTGCTTAGGCCATGCAGATCCCAAAGCGATATAACATTTTATGGCCTGCGGCTTTTACCTGAAACACAATTGATTGTAGTTGGTTAGCTCTTTGAAGCAGATAACTCCCTGTGGTCTATCTCTTCACAAGGATTAGGGCGACCTCGGTTGCTCATTTAAAAAATGGCTCTGTCAGCTTTTTAAAAATTTCATGAGGCAACTGAGGCAGACTTAACAGCAAGCAGTGAACGCAATGCATAAGCTAGTAATTTTTCTTATGACTATTACATTTACACTATTTCATGGTTTCCAAATCAAATACTTCATGTGTTATCCAATACACATCTTATATTGGCAGCACTCTATGCACTATAGAGACAACATAGTGTTATTTTAAAGCAAATATGTTTTTTTTTTATCCCATTCGGCAAGTATTAACATATTAGATAACCACAGCCTGTACTGTATATGAAAGCAAATTGAAGTAAGTAGGCCATACATGGAGGAGGAGGGTGATGGTTTGAAAATTAACCGACAGACCCCCAGATGATCTTCCCTTCACAGATAAAAGGAAACCGTTTTTGCTCATATATCTATATATGCAGTATACTGTGACAGAGTGAGTGAAAATTGAGGAGAATATGGCACAGGATTCACACGGAGGGTTAATGCAAGATTCCAGACTTGTTTCTGAACGGAGAAAGCTGTCTTTGGTTTTCTTCAGATTCTCTAGTTCTGGATCTGAACATTCAATCCAGTGTCTGGATTCTACCAGGTGCCTTCAGCCCATCTGAGTACATAGTCTTTATTTATTGACTCGCTCTATGTTCAGGATCCTGACTTTTTAACCATTTTCTCACCACCCCAGGCAACACAGCTTTGCCTGTTGGAAATACCTTAGCACAACAATCGTGTATTTTTCCATTGTACAACCGAAAGCACTGAAAATCTGTTGGCTTAAAGGAATTGTAAAGTCTCATGGTTTTTCAGCTTAATGCATTCTATGCATTAAACTGAAAAACCTTTTGTGTTGAACCAGATTGTTCTAGTGACTAGTTTGAGCCCAGCAGCTCCAGCCACTGCTTTGGATCCTCATTGGTTCCTGCTGCTGTCAATCAAATCCAGTGACACAGGAGCGGGGATGAGTCCTGCTGGCTGTGTCAATGGACATAGCAGCAGAACTCGGGAGCAAGCCCGCACGAGTGCCCCCATGGAAAGTGGCGCTTGTGGTGGCACTCGAAGAGGAGGAGCCAGGAGCGCCTCCGGGGATCCCAGAAGAGGAGGATCGGGGCCGCTCTGTGCAAAACCCCTGCACAGAGCAGGTATCGTATTTTCCGGCGTATAAGACGACTTTTTACACTTAAAAAAACTGGCCAAAAAGCATGGGTCCGTCTTATATGCTGGGTCAGCTGTTCGGATGCCTACTAGATGTGTGGTAATACTGTATGCAGCTTCGGCTACATACAGTATATACCGCTGAGCCAATCCCAGTGAGCGATGTACTCAAATTAATACAGAGCCTGTTCAGATTGTAGTAACAACTTCTGCCAATCTGAGCAGGCTACATACAGTAGCCTGCTCGGATTGGCTTTGGAGTCAGAGGCTTGCAGGCTGATGTTACAGCCTCTGCCAATCCAAGCAGGCTTTGTATTCATTAATAGAGTACGTTGTTCACCATGACTGCCTCCAGCAAGAAGGAAGGAGGATATGAAGCGTCGGAAGGGGGGGGGGGGAGTCATATTATACGGTGAGTACAGGCAAAAAAAATCTTAAAAACCTGTAAAATTAGGGGGTCGTCTTATACGCCCAGTTGCCTTATACACCAGGAAATACAGTGGGGATCGAAAGTTTGGGCACCCCAGGTAAAAATGTGTATTAATGTGCATAACGAAGCCAAGGAAAGATGGAAAAATCTCCAAATGGCATCAAATTACAGATTAGACATTCTTATAATATGTCAAAAAAAGTTAGATTTTATTTCCATCATTTACACTTTCAAAATTACAGAAAACAAAAAAATGGCGCCTGCAAAAGTTTGGGCACCCTGCAGAATTTATAGCATGCACTGCCCACTTTGCAAAGCTGAGAACTGCCAGTGTCATGGATTGTTCTCAATCATCGTCTGGGAAGACCAGGTGATGTCAATCTCAAAGGTTTTAAATAGCCAGACTCATCTGACCTTGCCCCAAAAATCAGCACCATGGGTTCTTCTAAACAGTTGTCTAGAAAACTGAAACTGAAAATAGTCGACGCTCACAAAGCTGGAGAAGGCTATAAGAAGATAGCAAAGCGTTTTCAGATGTCAATATCCTCTGTTCGGAATGTAATTAAGAAATGGCAGTCATCAGGAACAGTGGAAAGCAAGATCTGGAAGACCAAGAAAAATATCAGACAGAACAGCTCACAGGATTGTGAGAAAAGCAATTCAAAACCCATGTTTGACTGCACGATCCCTCCAGAAAGACCTGGCAGACACTGGAGTTGTGGTACACTATTCCACTATAAAGAGATACTTGTACAAATATGGTCTTCATGGAAGAGTCATCAGAAGAAAACCTCTTCTACGTCCTCACCACAAAAATCAGCGTTTGAACTTTGCAAATGAACATATAGACAAGCCTGAGGCATTTTGGAAACAAGTTCTGTGGACCGATGAGGTTAAAATAGAACTTTTTGGCCGGAACGAGCAAAGGTACGTTTGGAGAAGAAAGGGCACAGAATTTAATGAAAAGAACCTCTGTCCAACTGTTAAGCATGGGGGTGGAACAATCATGCTTTGGGGTTGTATTGCAGCCAGTGGCACAGGGAACATTTCACGAGTAGAAGGAAAAATGGATTCAATAAAAGTGCAGCAAATTTTGGATGGTAACTTGATGCCATCTGTGAAAAAGCTGAAGTTAAAGAGAGGATGGCTTCTACAAATGGATAATGATCCTAAACACACCTCAAAATCCAAGGGGGATTACATCAAGAGGCATAAACTGAAGGTTTTGCCATGGCCTTCACAATCTCCTGACCTCAACATTATTGAATATCTATGGATAGGCCTTAAAAGAGCAGTGCGTGACAGACAGCCCAGAAATCTCAAAGAACTGGAACACTTTTGTAAGGAAGAATGGGCAAAGATACCTCAAACAAGAATTAAAAGACTCTTGGCTGGCTACAAAAAGCGTTTACAAGCTGTGATACTTGCCAAAGGGGGCAGTACAAGATATTAACTCTGCAGGGTGCCCAAACTTTTGCAGACGCCATTTTTTTGTTTTCTGTAATTTTGAAAGTATAAATGATGGAAATAAAATCTAACTTTTTTTGACATTTTATAAGAATGTCTAATCTGTAATTTGATACCATTTGGAGATTTTTCCATCTTTCCTTGGCTTCGTTATGCACATTAATACACATTTTTACCTGGGGTGCCCAAACTTTCGATCCCCACTGTACGGTAAGTATAACATGTTTGTTATTTAAAAAAAAACAAAAAACGTTTACAATCACTTTAACACGTGCCATGTTAAAGTGCTCCTAAAACACCTGAAAGTGCACTGAGAGAAGCAGTGGAAAGAGCCACATATCTTCTATACTTGGAAGAACTGAGTTATTATCAAGTCAGCCAGGCTGCTTTCCTGATGACTACAAACACATTTTCTTCTCTTCATCTACATTACATGGGGGAAGGCAGAAAAATTTGTAATCCACTGAAGATAGTTTGAAAGAAGTTGATATTGTTTGTGATCAATTCACAGGACGTGAAAAGGGCACTGTACTTTGCCTCAAGAATAAAAACTAAGTCTCATTCACACTGGCAATGACATATTTTTTATAGTATATGCACAGATTCTCCTCTTCTTGCATTGTCCCCATAACATGTCTAGATAAGACAAGAGTTATTGGAGTCAGGCTGCACATGCTTAGTTTGGTGTGTATTGCTAGAGAGATTTTTTTTTTTCTTGGGAAAGTGCATGTGATCAGCACAGGGCCAATCAGCACTGTCCAGACAGATGGTCAGCATCCTGATAGGATAGCCAGTGCAGTATGAAAACTCACAAGACTGCTATATACTGCTGATGAGAAAAGGTATCTAAAATTATTGCATTTCTATGTTTTGTGTACTGTGGGAGACCAGATATAGTGAATGCAGGGACCTGGGTTTAGTATTACTTTAAGGCAACAGCATACAAAGCCATTTTAGACAATTTCATGCTCCTGACTTTATGGGAACAGTTTGGGGATGGCCCCTTCCTGTTCCAACATGACTGCCCACCAGTTCACAAAGAAAGGTTTATAAAGACATGGGGGAGCGAGTTTGGGGTGGAGGAACTCTATTCCTCTGACTGGCAATGATTGTTTGACCTGTGTGTCTCCCAGAAGACAGTGGGGGGAGGGCGGAGTAGGCGCCAGATATGGCCCCTATCTATGCCCGGAAGTGGGAGCAAATACCTGGATTATACAGGTATCTGCTCCCCGCTCCCCCCTGAAAGGTGCCAAATGCGACACTGGAGGGGGGGAGGATTCCAAAAAGCGAAAGTTCAATTTTTGGGTGGAACTCAACTTCTCAAAACATTTTTCAAAAAGTTCCCTGACATGTCATATACTAGAAGATTAACACACTATATAGTTAAAAACATGTGGCCACCTTTAGATCCCATGTGTGATGTCAGTGCGTACAAAAGAGCTCCCATAAACGTGTAGAGGATAGCCATCAATGGTTGGATCCCATCACACTAGTTCTATGTGACATTCGAGTTGGGCCTTTAGTTGTTCTCTAGGAGAGAAGTGTTGGGAATGCTTGTTTTTGCGATCAGCTATTTTATGACTGGATGGAACACTTCCTAAGATCCGCTCAATACTTTCCCTTTTAAGAGAAGAGGTTGGAAACAGGGCATTGCCCCTTCATTGAGAAGAGGTCAGGAAAAGTGCACTGCCCCTTAATTGGGAAGAGGTCAAGAACAGTGCATTGCCCCTTCAGTGAGAAGAGGTCAGGAACAGTGCACTGCCCCTTAACTTGGAAGAGGTCAGGAACAGTGCACTGCCCCTTAACTTGGAAGAGGTCAGGAACAGTGCACTGCCCCCTAACTGGGAAGAGGTCAAGAACAGTACATTGCCCCTTCATTGGGAAGAGGTCAGGAACAGTGCATTTGCCCCTTCATTAGAAAGAGGTCAGGAACAGTGCATTGCCCATTCATTAAGAGGTCAGGAACAGTGCACTGCCCCTTCATAAGGAAGAGGTCAGGAACAGTGCTTTGCCCTTTCATTAGGAAGAGGTCAGGAACAGTGCATTGCCCCTTCATTAGGAAGAGGTCAGGGACAGTGCATTGCCCCTTCATTAGGAAGAGGTCAGGGACAGTGCATTTCCCCTTCATTAGGAAGTGCATTCCCCCTTCATTAGGAAGAGGTCAGGGACAGTGCATTGCCCCTTCATTAGGAAGAGGTCAAGGACAGTGCATTGCCCCTTCATTAGGAATAGATCAGGGAAAGTGCATTGCCCCTTCAGTGAGAAGAGGTCATGAAAAGTGTGTTGGCCCTTCAGTCCGTTGGGTATACCATTTAAGAATCAAGCAAGTCATGATGGAAGAAAGGCTACTTACTGCCATTATCGTCTGCCTGTCTATACCAGGCTAAAAGATGAATATAGCTAAAATATTTTTATTGTAGCCTTATCCTACCAATCTCTTTAAAATCTGGTTAGCCTTGATGACAAAATGTAAAGCTCAGAACATCTGTTGACTACAATAAGAAAGCAGCTATTCCACACTTCTCTAACACTTTCTTTACCACACAGACAAATTGCAACTGACCTTCTGCTCGGAGACTGCTGTCACAGAAATGAGTGGGTGGCTGAAACAGATTATGTTATTAAAAAGCTAGCTCTAACACCAATATTGTACATTTTTTCTAGTGTCTCTGCCACAGTATACCTAAGATACCAGAAACGCTGATTTCTATTGCCTAAAATCCCATGTGTATGAATGGAAACAGAAAAATGACAGCAGTAAAATAAGCAGGCTTCCACTCAGTGATTCCATCTTTCCTTACACAAGGCATATTACAGGGCATGCGAGAAATGCTTGGCAGATACAGTATTATTATACAGGATTTATATAGTGCCAACAGTTTGGGTAGCGCTTTACAACTTGGGGGCAGACAGTAGTTACAATACAATTCAATACAGGAGGGCTCAGAGGGCCCTGCTCATTAGAGCTTACAATCCAATTACCTTATCAATATTAGACTTTATTCAGATGTAATAGGGAGTAGAGAAGAAATATTCTAAAATATATGTGGTTATAAGCTGAACCACAGACACATTTAAAAAAAAAAGTCTAGTTAAAGCGGGGTGCCCCTAAAAAAATAAAAAAAAAAAAAATAAAAGTCAGCAGCTACAAATACTGCAAATACTGCAGCTGCTGACTTTTAATAATCCCAGGGTCCAACAATGCGGGGGAACGAAGCCCCCCCTCATTCCCCCGCTCCATTCGTGGCGCCGCCATTCTTACTGTGGGCACCTGGCTGCGGCTTCACAGCCGGGCACCCACTGCGCATGCGGAGAGCGGCACAGGGCACCGTGATACACCACCCAGGCATCTGGGAAACGTGACAGGTCCCAGATGACTGTGCGGCGCCAGGGGAAGTGATGTCACCAGCCCGGGCAATGAAGAAGGCAGACTACGAGGGACACTCTAGCAACAGGCATTTAGAGGCGAGTAAAACATTTTTTTTTTCCAATAATTTTTTTTTTTTTTTTTTAAGAATTTTAAACTATTTTTTTTTTTCTGGTGGCAACACCACTTTAAGAGTTCTATGGCAACAACATACAGTATGCTTTCATTTTATTAACAGCAATTCAAAATTAATGTAACAGCAATTCAGAAATACGTATTATTGACAATCCAATTTAAGCTTGCGTGTAAATTAATTTCATGTGAGTGCTGCCTGTCTGCTTCCCTGGATTCCCTGCATGCTTTGCAACTTCTCCTCTGCTATTTACTTTCAGTTTCTAAGGACTACATATCCCATGGGACCTTTCTGCCTGCAAGCTGTGATTCCTTTACTGACTCTGCCTCTGTTTCGTCACATATGGTGACCCATCACATTTGGCTACCCGGTGGAGTGCGCATGCGCGATGCCGGATTCCCCGACCCATCAGAATGTGTAACGGAGGTGACATTCCGTCACCGCCATCATCTTGCTACACCTTGCACTTCTCTACAGTAAGCATACACTGAGAAGGGGAAAGCGGACATCTTGTTACACCCACCGGAGTTGTGCATTTTATACTTATTTTTAACAGTGTGGTGGTCCGTCTGTCACCCTGCCCAGCCAGGCACAATTTCAAGCATCCAGAGACATGAAACAGTACTTGCACTTGTTTTTGTATTTTTACTGAGGGGAATTTAACTTGGATAGGGAAATTATGAGATGCCCATATAATTGAAAGTCCATGTTGGGACCAACTATATACATTCACATAATATACGGTCTCCTCTCTTCCTCCATCCAGCACTTCACTTGCTTGCAGACTCCCTCTCAACACCTCCAGCATTTCACTTGCTTGCTCTTCTCGGACCAGCTAGTACTGATTTATAGGCCTGACACTGGCTCTGCCAGGCCTAAAGCAGGCGCCCTTTGCAGACAGGGACCGCAGGCCCCTATGGTTTAACAAAAATATAGGCAGTCCTAGTGCTAGCTGCTCCCAGTACCACCTCTTCAGGCACTGCCAGCCCTCCTGGTTGCAGCTGTCCCTTTCCACCACAATCCTCCAGACTGGCTCTGCACCCATCCCAGTCCTTTCACGCATGCCTCCCAGTCCTCTCGACGGTGTGAACACTCACCAGCCCTCCTGGCTGCCTCTGTGGAACTCATGGAGACTCTCGCTGTCCTCTTGCTCCTCCTGTGCCTCCCGGTCAGGCCACTTCTGTGAGTTGTAAGAGGGACCAATCCACACCTGAGCCCAAGCCCCCCCCCCAAACTGGGGAGCTCCCCCCAAGGCCCCTGACAGCCTAACACTCCATCTCAATTTTTCACCTGATAAACTCCTCCCCAGCTGGGTTGACCCTGGGCATTTAAAGGGGTTGTAAAGGTAAAAACATCTGACAGTGACGCGCTCGCCTTCGACATCCTCTTCACCACTCAGCCTGGCCGCTGATTGGCTAGAGTGGATGGATTGAAAGCAGCACAGCCATTGGCTCGCGCTGCTGTCAATCACATCCAATGACGCAGCGCACCGGGGGTGGGGCCGATACAGTGAGTGGCTATAGCCACCGGCTGCATCACGGGAGCACGCCCGCGAGTACTTCTCACCATGCGAGGGAGCTCGCATGAACGTGAGAAGTACTTGCGGGGGGAAGCTGAGGGACCCCAGAAGACCAGGTTTGGGGCCACTCTGTGCAAAACGAGCTGT
The DNA here is from genome assembly GCF_037356315.1 of Lithobates pipiens. Classification (NCBI taxonomy): domain Eukaryota; kingdom Metazoa; phylum Chordata; class Amphibia; order Anura; family Ranidae; genus Lithobates; species Lithobates pipiens. The sequence continues at coordinate 646,082,613 of NW_027507748.1, read as the reverse complement.
ACAGTGGAGGTAAGTATAACATGTTTGTTATTTATTTATTTATTTTTTTAAATCCCTTTACAACCACTTTAAATCCAAGCCAGATTGGGGATTGGTCGGGGCTCCTCAGAATACCCCAGGCAGCTCCACCTCCAGTCCCACCGCTATTTCCAGAAGACACCAGAACATTCTGGAAAGAAGTGGGAGGTCCTGGTGGTGCTACCTGTGAATCACCCAGCTCTATTCTGAGTCACCCCCAACCCAGATCAAAACACACCCAGGCTTGGCTGCAAGCCAAGCCTGGAAATGTATTCTACTCTTACACAAACATGCACTATACTTCTAGCACACTAGAGGATGCTACATATGATTTTAAACGTTGACCAGAGATACACTTTAAATAAATATAATTACTGTATATTGTGAATGTCTTTAATTTTATAGGCTGACTAAATATAACATGAGTTTACAGAAGTATGAACAGGTGAATGATCAGTTTTGTGCTGCTCTCTTCATAGTCAAGAACTGGGTCCTCGACCAAGCTGCTTTGCTTAATTGCAGTGGAGGAAAGTAGGGTCACTGACCTAGCTATGCTATCGGGAAAAGGGTTCCTTGACTTCTTCAACAAATTCATAGATCTTTTGACAGGTAAAACAGTTCTGAGAAAATATTTTTCAACCATGTATTAATTATCTGCTTCGAGTTTGGCATTAAAGGCATCACCTTTAGTCAAGCATGAAATTGCTGCATTTAAATCCACCTGGATACTTCACTAGAGAAAGCTATACAGATTCCAGGACTTCCATTAGAATGGCCCTGAATCTGTATGCAAAAGTGAAAATGTTCTTTTGGCACAAGCGCTGCTTTCTCTTTTAAAGCTGAACTTCATTTGGGTTCTTACAGCTTGTGACAGACCCAACCAAGACAGGGGCTTTTGGAGGGGACTGCAGGGTAGCCTCTTTCCTTTTGGGGCTCTATTTTTGGGAGGTGTGTGCCTGCGGGACCCTTGGAGTGGCCTTGCTTCGGAATTGGGTACATATCTCCCCAAAACACTCAGACTCTGGAAACATAGGACCTGGATACAGATTTGGTGCTTTTGTGCCCAAACCAGCAAAGACTGCTTTAGACTGAGACTTGGAGCAGATGTTAATATAATCAGCTCAAAACAAACTGATGCTGGGGTCTCCTGCTATAATCTTTTTACTAAGTTGTCTTTCTCCCATGGTATCATTTCCCCATTGTGTGCCTCCTAGGTGTGAATTCTCATTGTTAATTGAGTCACCTATTGTTTCTGTCTGCTAATCCTTTAGAGATTTGGACAGCATTAGGTCTTCTTACTGGGGAACTGGTGCCGAATGGTCTGGGTGGGCAATGAGTCACCTAGGCTTGTCTAATACTGTTTAATTAGAATACTGTTTATGTTGGCTGTTCCTTAGCCATGTTAATTATCTTAACTTGCTGGAACCACAGGGATATGCGCACACACTGCAGGACTCCAGCACTACACATGAGTGTCCTGCTTTGGGAATCCTATGTCCCTGACTTCTCTGCAAACCAGAACTTTTGGTCCTTAATTGCCTCCTGTGGTCACCTGCAGTCTTTGGTTGGCTGTGGCATCTTTAGAATCCTTGACGCTCCATTGATTGCAGCTTTATAATTTATCCTCATGTCCTGGGAAGACTCTGTATCCAAGTGGACAGCATCCCCTGAGGAAACCCAATTTCAGGGCAAAACACGTTGGGAACCACGTTAATCTTGCTGTACCCATAAGGACTGTACTACATGAGTCTGTTGTACTACATTGTTTTTAAACATTATTTTAACCAATGTTAAAAATAAAATGTATTTCTTTTAAATTAATCTCCTTGGATTTACTTACTAACCTATGCACCTTAAAAATTCCATAAATTTCCTAATATTAGCTTAATTTAGGGATGTGGTGTAATAATATTATTGTTTGCATAACGTGATCAAGCGCATATCTGATTTTGTGTGATATATATTCTGTGTGAGTTTACAATAAAGTGAGTTCCAGTTTGTACCTAAGCTAGCCTTGCCATGTTCTTTGGTGCTCAGCTACAATACTCAGTTCCTGGTTCCAGGGTGGAGGAAGCTGTATTTTGTAAGAGGCACCTATAGCTGGGTGTTGGACGGTCCGTCACACTGGAGATCAACTTACACTCAGATAATCGACTTACTTTACCGTGACTGGAGATTTATTTTAATTTCCCATGAGGCCTTTAGGGACAGTAAGCCAGGTGCTCACTGCCTATTGCCAGGAATGTAGCTGCTTACCAATCAACCTCCTTTAATGAAATCTCTCTGCATGATAAGGTGAAGCAAGTGCCTGTGTATCGTATGTCTAAGCAATCATATTTATGCACAGGTACAGTGTAGAAAAATCTTTGAGCAAGGTTGAAAATCTCTTGAATTTAGAATTGCAGGTTTGGAATCAGGTGTATACAGAACATAGAGCGACTATTTTTTTTTACCCGCCAGGCCTGAGTATGCCAGGACATGGAAAAGGCAGCTACTAGGCCCAAAGTAATCCAAACAATAACTCACAATGTACACACCAGCTTCAATTTCTCACTTGCAAAATGGACCATTATGGATATGAAAATTATTTAATGAATGGAAAACAAAATGGCAGTTTTATGATAAAAGGTCTATGTATGTATCATCAGATACGTAGAGAGAGAAGAGAAAATAACAGCTTGAATTGTTTGGACAATCTGATGATCTCCAGTCAAGTCACGGATTGAATATGTTACTGGAGCAGAGATTTAATTTACTAAGAACCATGCACAGACCTCATGACACGTTCCAGTGACTGAGGGGGTGTGCAGTGACAACGAAGACATCTGTACTTAGTAATGATTTCATGCATTTGGCATCAGTCAGAAACCATTAGCCAAACTCAGTCTTGATCATAAGCAATGACTGCACAGCTGCAAAAAGATGGGAGTGTTCAGTTTTCCAAATAATTTCTAAAAGCATGCAATCTGTACAAGAAATTAAAGTGAGTTCACATCTCATTAACAGAGGAAACGTGTGATGTATAGTGACTTGTACGGAGAGTGGTTGGAGACCCTCAGATCCTCAGTTTTTTACTGGGATTTCATAATAAATAGCAATGTCAGCAAGGCTTGTTCGAAGATGAACTCCAGCCTTACATTCAGTCCTGTACAGTTGTACAGGCTCTTCTCCTGTATTGACTAAACTGATTTAATTGCACACTGAACTGTCCCCACTTCTCCAGTCTGATGTCCTCCCATCAAAGCAATTTGGTATTTGTGTAACTTCTTCCAAGAGCTAGCCAACTGTTTGCATCAGGGCTGAGCAATCCCAAGAGATGTACCGAGGCAAGGTGCCATGATGTTTTCATAAAGCTTTTTAAAGCCGGCCCCTGCCATCAGTCTGCTTTTTATACAGACATACACATACCTGGTGATGGTGTCACTGAATTGAAAATAATGTATGTAATGTAGATGGAAAGGTTTTATTTCAAAATGTTATTGACATGTTGATGAGGAGGGAGCGAAGAACCAGGGAAGGCAAAAAAAAAAATAAGCAAATTTAACTTCAACTTTAAATCTAGAAGTATGTAATTGTTAGACATGTGCATTCGTTTTCGTCCGAATGCATTTTCGTCCGAATTTCAGCTATTTTCGTTTTCGTTTTGACAAACGATAACGAAAGCACAAAATCCGAAAAACGAAAGATCCGACATAAATAAATGCTTTATTTTCGTTTTCGTTGTTACAACAGTTCGATATAGAATAGGAGATTCGACATGACTCTGACAACGTGTCTATAGAACCTATGGTCGAATGTGCCTAACCTTACCTCTATTAGTCCAAGATTATATAGAGAAAATATTCGACAGAGAAAAGATTTGACGGAGAGAAAAGATTCTGCAAGTTACTGTCCTAAAAAGTGTTTGGGGACCCGGGTCCTGCCCCAGGGGACATGTATCAATGCAAAAAAAAGTTTTAAAAACGGCCGTTTTTTCGGGAGCAGTGATTTTAATAATGATTAAAGTAAAACAATAAAAGTGTAATATTCCTTTAAATTTCGTAGGGGGGGGTTGTCTATAGTGTGCCTGTGAAGGGGCTCATGTTTCTGGGGCTTAGAACTGTCGCTGCACAAAGTGTCATTTATGCAGGAAAAAAAGTCCTTTAAAATCACTCGCAGCTATTATGAATTGTCGGCTCCCGTAATACAGAGAACACTCATTGAAAGTCATTGATAAAAAAATAAATAAATAAATAAATAAAAAAGCGTGGGGGTCCCCCAAATTCAATTACCAGGCCCTTCAGGTCTGGTATGGATATTAAGGGGAACCCTGCCTCAAATTTAAGAAAAAATTTGACGTGGGGTTCCCCCTAAATATCCATAACCAGACCCTTCAGGTCTGGTATGGATATTAAGGGGAACCCCGCGTCAAATTTAAAAAAAAATTGACGTGGGGTTCCCCCTAAAAATCCATACCAGACCCTTTATCCGAGCACGCAACCTGGCAGGCCGCAGGAAAAGAGGGGGGGACGAGAGAGCGGCCCCCCCTCCCTCCTGAACCGTACCAGGCCACATGCCCTCAACATTGGGAGGATGCTTTGGGGGTCTGTGACCCCTCAAAGCACCTTGTTCCCATGTTGATGAGGACAAGGGCCTCATCTCCACAACCCTGGCCGGTGGTTGTGGAGGTCTGCGGGCGGGGGGCTTATCAGAATCTGGAAGCCCCCTTTAACAAGGGGACCCCCAGATCCCGGCCCCCCCCTGTTTGAAATGGTAAGGGGGTACAAAAGTACCCCTACCATTTCACAAAGAAAGTGTAAAAAAATGGTTAAATAAAACAAACACACTTTTGAAAAATTCCTTTATTAAAAATAAAAAAATAAAAAAAAGATTCCAGCGGCGGTAATCCACTTGCTATCCAGCGACGGACGGTCATCTCTCCAGCGATGTCTCATCTCTCCAGCGCAGCGAATCCTTCGTTCTTCTGTCTCCGCAGAGGAGACAATGCAAGGATTCCGGCTGCCTGACGTTTCTTATATACGGTGGGCGGGGCCACCCGTCACCTGACCCCGCCCCCCTCTGACGCAAGGGGAAACCCGGGGTTCCCTGTGACGTATGGGTGACCCCGCACCCCTCTGATGTAACACAGGCAGGTTTCCGTTACATCAGAGGGGGGCGGGGTCACCCATACGTCACGGGGAACCCCGGGTTTCCCCTTCCGTCCGTCGCTGGATAGCAAGAGTGGATTACCGCCGCTGGAATCTTTTTTTTATTTTTTTATTTTTAATAAAGGAATTTTTCAAAAGTGTGTTTGTTTTATTTAACCATTTTTTACACTTTCTTTGTGAAATGGTAGGGGTACTTTTGTACCCCCTTACCATTTCAAACAGGGGGGGGGCCGGGATCTGGGGGTCCCCTTGTTAAAGGGGGCTTCCAGATTCTGATAAGCCCCCCGCCCGCAGACCTCCACAACCACCGGCCAGGGTTGTGGAGATGAGGCCCTTGTCCTCATCAACATGGGGACATGGTGCTTTGAGGGGTCACAGACCCCCAAAGCATCCTCCCAATGTTGAGGGCATGTGGCCTGGTACGGTTCAGGAGGGAGGGGGGGCCGCTCTCTCGTCCCCCCCTCTTTTCCTGCGGCCTGCCAGGTTGCGTGCTCGGATAAAGGGTCTGGTATGGATTTTTAGGGGGAACCCCACGTCAATTTTTTTTTAAATTTGACGCGGGGTTCCCCTTAATATCCATACCAGACCTGAAGGGTCTGGTTATGGATATTTAGGGGGAACCCCACGTCAAATTTTTTCTTAAATTTGAGGCAGGGTTCCCCTTAATATCCATACCAGACCTGAAGGGCCTGGTAATTGAATTTGGGGGACCCCCACGCTTTTTTATTTATTTATTTATTTATTTTTTTATCAATGACTTTCAATGAGTGTTCTCTGTATTACGGGAGCCGACAATTCATAATAGCTGCGAGTGATTTTAAAGGACTTTTTTTCCTGCATAAATGACACTTTGTGCAGGGACAGTTCTAAGCCCCAGAAACATGCGCCCCTTCACAGGCACACTATAGACAACCCCCCCTACGAAATTTAAAGGAATATTACACTTTTATTGTTTCACTTTAATCATTATTAAAATCACTGCTCCCGAAAAAACGGCCGTTTTTAAAACTTTTTTTTGCATTGATACATGTCCCCTGGGGCAGGACCCGGGTCCCCAAACACTTTTTAGGACAGTAACTTGCAAATTAGCCTTTAAAATTAGCACTTTAGATTTTGAACGTTGGAGTCCCATAGACTTTAATAGGGTTCTAAAGTATGCTATATAGTATATATACTAGCTCCGTCGAATCTTCTTTATACATTCGACAGACACCATAAGCCTTCAAAGACAGATTCGACCGTAATTCATGTGGATTTTCGGACGAATGCAATTTTTGAACGAAAAACAAAATAAATAAAAACGAATTTCGGGAGTAACTAAATAAATTAAGTTTTCGGACGAAAACGAAATTCCGAAACGAAATATTTTACTCTGCACATGTCTAGTAATTGTTATTGTAGGTGTAATACTCTCAAGAATCTAAAGTGTAAGCGCCGAACTTATATATATATTAATATAAAAGTGAAAAAAAGGGAACAATAAACACCAATATGTGCACACCTATAGCAGATGAACACAACGTAACCCCCCAAATATGGGGATATTTATGACATATGATTGAAAAACTGGATAGTGAATATAGTGATAATCAAAACATTTTTTTTTTTTAAACAGTTAGAATTTATTAAAGAAATAGCCAGTTACAATACAACATAACAAAGCATAATGATCGCAGATGCAACTGCCTGAGTGAACAATAGGGTAGCAACAGCGTTACAGATTCATACTTTTAGACATCTTGGTTGCGTATAGACGGATTAACAAAGATCCCATTAAGCTAGTGGGCCCCTCCAAAAGTGGAAAAACCTCTTAATAGAAGGATAGGTACATTGCCATTCCTAGTGCATCAATAGGACCTAAACATGTACACTAATGTATTGTAAAAGCCTGTCCCAACATATCTGCATTGTAACTTTATGCCAATCAGGTTACACCCCACTACTTATAATCCAAGAGCCAAATATGGCAAAAGAAGATAGAAAAGGGGTGACAGCCTATCTCAAGGCTGGCACCTTGGAAAAAGAAAAAGAAAGAAAGGGAAAAGATGCGGTTATCCCTAGGGAAAAGGCGGGCCTTGTCAGCCCAGACCCTCAGCACCCCCTCCACCTCATGCTCGTGTCAGGGAAGCATATGCAGAAGAATAAATAAACACGACCCAGGGTCGCCAAGTAACCATGTACTTGTCCGTGCTTTCGTGGGCTATGGCCCTAATTTCTTCCATTTTGTGCAGATATCTTATCTCTCCCAACCATTCCGTAATTGAGGGAGTCGTAGTGTTCCTCCAATATCTCGGTACCACCGCCTTGGCGGGCGTTAGTAGGAATCTGATCAGCGATTTTTTATATTTTCTCATTGAAAGGTCAGTAATGTGTAATAGACACCACTTAGCGTCTAGGAGGATCTGTGTATCGGTTATTTGTTGTATAATGCTAGTCACTTGAACCCAATATGGTCTAATTAGGTCGCATTCCCACCATATATGTTGTAAAGTGCCCTTAGCTTGGTTACAACGCCAACATAAGTCTGAAACGGCTGGGAACCACTTATGTAATTTAATTGGTGTATTATACCAATTCGTCAAAAGTTTAAAAGAAGTTTCCTGTAATCGAGTGCTAATTGCACATTTATGGGCAAATACACATGCCTGTAACCATTGATCGTTTGTAAATGATGCATTTAATGCTGCTTCCCAGAAAAGCTTATGTTTATTGGGTTCCAGACGTGCTGCGGATTGCAACCAAGCATACGTAAGGGAGATATTTTTCGTGGAGGCGGTGGCTTGAAAGCAAACCGCCTCAAATGGCGTTAGTGGTCGTATAAAATGTTTGAGCCTCCATGGGCTCAAAATATAGTCATGTATTTGTCTATACGTTCAGTGGCCCAGGATGGTTAAGCCCAGAGTATTTTGTAGGTCCGACATTGATTTAATCTTGTTACCCTCGAAGCAATGAGTGGCCAATAACGGCGAATTCCCACATGTGAAGTGCCGGATAGGTTTGTGCATGCCTGGGGTAAAGTCCGGATTATCTACTAACGGTGTTAATGGGCCAGGTGAAGTAGTCAGACCCGTCGTTTGAGTCACTGTTTGTAGTAATCTTAAAGTGGTCCCTATGAGGGGATGTTGCTTAAGCTGTTTAGGGCATAGGTCCCACGGAATCCAAGGGGAATATGTCACTGGGGTAGGGCCTACATCATTTTCAAGTGTCACCCAGTCTTTATTGTCCGCATGGCAGGCCCAGTCAATCATTCTAGTAAGATGGGTGGCCTTATAATAATTTTTGAAATTGGGGAATCCCATTCCCCCACTGCCTTTATCTCTAGTGAGTATTACAAGGCTTATGCGTGGCTTTTTGGACGCCCAAAGAAAGTGTCTAAGAATGGCATTCAGTGACCGAAAGAAATTTGCAGGTAACCATATGGGCAAAGTCTGGAAATAATACAGAAATCTGGGCAGGATTGTCATTTTGACAATAGCTGCCCTACCGAACCAGGAGAAGTGTTTAAGTGTCCATCTCTCCAGGTCTTTTTTTACGTTTTGTAACAGTGGCAAAAAATTTTGGCTATATATCTCGTTCAGACTAGGGGTCAAAAGAACTCCTAAGTATTTTTTTTTTTTTTTAACAGGTAAGTTTTTATTTATCACCATTAAATGAAATAAACAAACATTGGTACAATACAACAGTGCATCGTACAACACAACATAACATAGTGTTCAGTATCCAGTCGGTTAATCAAACTTACAGATCAGCTGATAAGGGTCAAAAGGTAGAGGAGAGGAAATATGGTAAAAGGAAAAAAGAAGGAGAGGAAGAAGAGGGGGGGGGGGGGGGGGGGAAGAAATCAGAGGCCAAGCCTCCAGATACAGCTCATAGGAATAGACAAACCACATCAATTCTGCATTTCACTCGTAGCATTCAGTAGTGATCAAGTAAATACAAGAGAACATCCCAGATCCTACAACCACCCATCCCACGGTTGACCCATCTACACTCCTACCCAAGATCCCCAAATCTTGTCGAATTTAGACGGGCACTTCCGACTCATGTAAGTCAACTTATATAGTGGAAGAGCGGAGTCAATCAACCCTTTCCATTGAGAAATCCCAGGGGGGTCCGCCTTCTTCCAGTTAAGGAGAATGGTCTTCCTGGCATAAAATGCCGCATAGAATACAAACAGTTGTCTATGCGTACCCACCACCACTCCATCACACACCCCCAACAGCAGGACCACAGGATCCATCCCCACCGAGAGGCCCCCCACCGAATTCAGAACCCCCACCACCTCCCTCCAGAAGGTCTGAATAACTGAACATTCCCACACTACATGCATAAATGTCCCAACCTCCACATCACATTTCGGACATCTATCGGAGCTTAGTGGGTATATTCTCGAAAGTCTCTGTGGAGTGTAGTAAGCCCTATGAAGAAACTTCAGCTGAATGAATCTATCGCGCACAGAGATCATCCGGGGGATATAATTCTGGATGCCTTCCTGCCAGTCCTCCTCATTCAGTGATGGAAGATCAGACCTCCATTTGCGAAAAAGCGCAGACTCTGCTACGGGTTCCGAAGCGGAGAGCCTGAGGTACAAGGAGGAGAGGACACGATCAGCATATTTGGAGATGAGGAACTTTTCAATCTGGTGCGAGCAGACCGAGATTGGGGCAGGGAATTGGGCCCGCGCCGCATGGCGCAGCTGCAGGTATCGAAAAAACATCTTATTCGGCAACCCGAAATCCCTCTTAAGGGTATCAAAATTTAGGAGGACCCCCCTAGGCATAATCTGCTGTATGGTCGTGATGCCATATTTGGCCCACAGGGCAGGATCCGGGATAGAGTTGAAATGGCGCAGCTGCGGGTTGCCCCACAACGGCGTATGGGGTGAGACCTCCAGAGGATCGTTAAGTTTCCTCGACACCTGCATCCCCACGCGCACCGTCGTCGCCATATTCGACGTGACCGTAGGGTGAGCTTTAGGGCCCCTAAATACCAAATTACTAAGCGCAGCATAAGACCCCAGAATGGCCGCCTCTAGGTTAACCGACAGATTGGACCTCGATTGCACAAACCACCACCTCACTGTCACCAGCACCGCCGCCCAATAGTATTGTTTCAGGCATGGCAAGGCCAGTCCCCCAGCCGAAAGAGGCAGCTGAAGGGCCCGCCTCCCCACCCTGGGCACCGCTCCAGCCCAAATAAACGTGTTGATCACCCGATCCGCCCTGAGGAAGAAGGAATTCGGGATCGGGGTAGGGGTGTTTCGAAAGACATACAAAAACTTTGGCAAAAAGGTCATCTTCAAGAGGTTGATTCTACCCACCGGTGATAAGGGCAAAGATTTCCACACTTGGCACCTGACAGTCAGGTCGTCTAAGATAGGGTACACGTTGGCAACTAGGTATTGCTTGGGATCTCCTCTCACTAGAATTCCCAAGTAACGGAACCCCTGAACAAATTTCAGTGGCGTTGGCGTGACTTCATCACGGGGGTCTTGAGAGAGTGAGAACAGCAAGGATTTATCCCAGTTAATCCTAATTCCCGAGAAGGAAGCGAATTCCTCCATGATACATAGGGCCCTCTGTAAGGAGGCAGATGCATCAGGTAGGTAAAGAAGTGCGTCGTCTGCATAAAGCGAAATTTTCTCGCTAAGGGGGCCCACCCGCAGCCCCACAAATTCCTCCGACGCCCTTAAAAGTATGGCCAGGGGCTCTACTGCCAGCGCAAAGAGGCCAGGGGACAGAGGGCACCCCTGCCTCGTGCCTCTACCCAACGCAAACTCCTCTGACACCGCACCATTGGTGCGAATTCTGGCCACGGGGTGGTTATAAAGCAGCCGAATCCAGGAGATAAATTTGGGGCCAAAGTGAAAGCGCTCTAAAACTCCCCAGAGAAATTGCCATTCAACAGAGTCGAACGCTTTTTCCGCGTCGAGCGACGCCACTACTCCTTGTCCCTGACCCACCCTAGCCCTAGAAATGTGGGTATAGAGGCGTCTAATGTTAATGTCAGTGCCCTTGCCCGGCATAAAGCCCGTTTGATCACCATGAACCAGGGTCAAGATAACAGAGTTAAGCCGATTTGCCAAAATCTTTGTCACTATTTTTGCGTCAACATTAAGCAGAGAAATTGGGCGATAGGAGGAGCAACACTCAGGGTCCTTATTTGGTTTAGGGATAACGACTATCACCGCCTCGGACATAGTGGGCGGCAGACTCCCCTCTGCTAGCATAGTACGGAGTAGGGCGTGAAAGCGCGGCGCAAGTGTGTCAGCGTGCATTTTATAGAACTCTGCCGGTAGGCCATCTGGGCCCGGAGTTTTCGAACCCTTGAGGGAGGCAATAGCCGCCTGAACCTCTTCAAGAGAGATCGGGGCCTCCAGGCGGGTACGGTCACCATCAGAGAGCTGCGGAAAGTCCACCTGGTCTAAAAAGTGACCAAGGGCTGCCAGAGTAAAAACCTCCCTAGGAGCATAAAGGGCCTTGTAATATTGTACAAATCGAGCGTTAATTTGAGAAGGGTCCGAGATCACCTCATCGTGTTCCCCTCTGATCCTGGCGATATGCGCCACAGAAGCCCTCTCCCTAGCCAACCAGGCCAAGAGTCTACCCGTTTTTTCCCCCTGTTCAAAAATGCGTTGTGATTGGGCCAACAAGATCTTTCTACTACCCTCTGTCCTGAGCAAAGCGATCTCCCTGTGTACCGACTGCAAGGCAGTATAGGAGGTTCCGCCACCCCCCAGCGTGTAAGCTCTCTCAAGCTCCTGCGCCTTCTTCTCCGCCTCCGCCAGTGCCAACCTAGAATGCTTCCGGGCCTTGGAAATGGCAGACTGATATTGACCTCTGGCGTAGGCCTTAAAAGCGTCCCATAGCACCGAGGACGTCGCGGTGCCAGCATTTACCCCCCAGTAAGCTCCCAACTCCCCCTCCACCTCCGGGGCAACCCGCTCGTCCGTCACCCAATAACCAGAAAGTCGCCACATGGCTGGTCCCAAAGTGGGGCCCACCTCAAGTCGCAGCAGCATGGGAGCGTGATCTGATATACCCCTAGGTAAGATTTCCACATTGACCGTGCGGGGCAGTAGCAAAGCGTCTGCAAACAGCAGGTCAATCCTTGAAAAAGAAGCATAAGTGGCAGAATGACACGTGTATTGTTTATCAGTAGGATGTTTCCACCGCCAGATATCAGTGAGCCCGTAGAGATCCATCCAGGTCAGAAGCGGGGAGCTCTGACCCGCCCCCCCCCGAAACCTATCCAGAGAAGGGTTCGGGGTCATATTAAGGTCACCTGCCAACAATATAGCAGCACCTGGGTACAATGCCATGATAGGGGTCAACTTGTTGAGGAGCTCCATGGTAGCCGGCGGTGGAACATAGACACCCATCACCAGCATCTCCAATCCATTACACATGGCATGGATCACCACATACCTGCCACCCGGATCTAAGTGGAGATCTAAGAGGTTAAACTGAAGAGATCTGTGCACCAGAACACTGACCCCCCTGGCATACACCGAGTAAGTAGAGTGATAATATGCCCCAACCCAGGGTTTCCTGAGGGCCAGCGTCTTCCCACCCGTCAGATGAGTCTCCTGTAGTATGCAGATCTGCGGAGAGTACTGCTTGAGAAATGTGAATACCAGGGAACGTTTGAGCCTCGAGTTTAGGCCTCGCACGTTCCAGGACAGAATGGTTAGAGGAGCCATAGAGTCATCTCACAGAAAAAGACGCGGCCTCCCGGAAACCACCACCTAAGACCCAGGAGACCACCTGATATTCCACAAATCCGAATCCCCCCACCCCCCCCCCCCCAGAGACCCCCACCCCCCACAGTAGTAAATAGATATTCCCAAAATTCCTCCCTTAACACTGCAGACCTATAGCAAGAATCTGACCTCAGCAATGCACATAGAGACAAAAAATGATACATACAAAAGAATTTCCTGAACACCATACCCAAAACCCCCCCCCCCCACCCCCCACCCCGACACCACCCCCCAAACTTCGGTGTGTCCTAACCCCAAACCAAACCGCCCTGGCAATAACCATGGGGATGCATGAAAAGATGAGCACCATGTGTGCAACCGTCTGAGCACCGCAAGTCCGGCCCAGACCATCTGTCGGATAAAAGGGCCCTGCAGAGGCATGATTATCTAAGTTCACCCGGCAGGAGCCGGGGGCAGAGTCTTGAAAGAAGAACCGTTGCATAACAAAAGAAATAAGTAATGCGCCACCAACAAATGAAAGTCATAGTCAGAATAGGCTCAGGCACAGTAAAAACAGTAGGCAGTCAAACGGGAAGTAAAGTAGTAGAACACCGCCATTGTCACAAAACGGAGCTCAAGCAGCTCATGTCCAACTAGTCCGGCTGGGGCGCCGCGTAAATTGAAGGTAGGGTACAGGTAAAAATCAAACAAACAGCACCCCAGGGGCAGCTCACCGATCATCTCTGTTCCTCGGCAAGGTTTCCAACCAGGTCGCAGCATCGTCCGGCGATGTGAAGAAGCGAACCGTTTCACCATCTTGCACACGAAGTCGGGCCGGGAACAACATACTGTACTTAATTCGTCTATTGCGGAGGTTTAGCTTAACCTGGTCAAATGATCGACGTAGCTTCTGGGTATCGATAGAATAGTCCGGGAAGATCATCAGTCGCGCCCCCTCATAGGTAAGGGCCTCCACCTTGCGTGCCTCCCGTAGCACCAAATCTCGGTCCCGAAAGTGGAGTAGGCGAAGGATGAAGGTGCGTGGAGGAGCCCCCGGAATGGTCCGGACGGCAGGCATTCTATGTGCCCTCTCCACCGTGAAGAAACTTGAAAAAGGTGCCTGGGGCAAGAGTGTGCGAAGCAGATTTTCTGTGAAGGTGTGGGGGTCTGCTCCTTCCGCCCCCTCAGGCAGTCCCACAATGCGTAGGTTATTCCTTCGATTCCTGTTCTCAGAATCTTCCGCCCTGCTTTCCAGTATCTTCACCCTGGTCTGCAGCGTTCTGAGTGTCCCGGAGTGGTCTCGCAGCACATCCTCAGAGTCACCCACCCGCCGCTCCGCTTCAGTCAGCCGGGCGCGGAACGAATCCATATCTCTGCGGATAAGGCTTATATCGAGTTGCACCGACTCGATCTTGCCCGTCAGGGTGGATTGGCAGGTGGTGATAGCCTGCATCAGCGCCGTAAAATTCGACTGCTCTGAGAGCGCCGGGTCCGGATCTTCCGACGGAGACGCCATGCTGGCCGCAGGCTTCGGGTCCGGAGACCGGCCGGAGTTAGGCCTCGGCTTTGATTTGGCCGATGCAGGGGTCCTACGGCAACCGGAAGTGCCCCTACCTTTGGTCATCCCCTCCCGGGACCGTGCTCACAGGATTAGGCTGCTCCACGAGCGGTATCTGCAGGACTAAGGGTCGTTTACAGCGGATGAACGGCCGGAGCTCTCAGCAAGTGCGTCCGCTCAGTCGGCCATCTTGGACACGCCCCCAGAACTCCTAAGTATTTAAGGGCGCGGGATTCCCACTTAAATTTGCAATTGCGTAGAACGACCCCCCGCGTGGTCTCATGTAGCGTTAGATTAAGGGCTTCAGATTTTTTGTAATTAATTTTGAAATTCGTTAAATAGCTATAATGCTTAAATATAGTGCACAAGTTGGGCATAGTAACATGCGGCTGAGTTAAAAAAAACAATAAATCGTCCGCATAAGCAGCACATTTGTATTCCTTGTCGCCTACCTGAAAGCCATGTATAGAGGATGATAAGTTAACTGTGCGGATTAACGGTTCCAAGGTGAGTATAAACAGCAAGGGTGAAAGAGGACACCCTTGCCTAGTCCCATTCCGTATCTGCACCTTGTCTGACAGTGTCAAATCAAAACATATGTATCAATCCATCTGGACATATACGTATATATCTCCGTGGAAAGCTAACCCAAAAGGTCACACTATATCATAATGCGACCCAAAAACTAAAAAGTGGCAACAAAATATAAAATAAGAAACATCAATGTGAACACATGAAAATATAAATAATGCAGGTGATGAAGTCCATTAAATACAAAAAGTGCATATATAAGTCCCAATAAACTTCAGTGTCCAAAGAGGTCCCACGTAACAATGACCAAATGTTGTTCCACCCAGTGAAGCTCCCACCACCGTAAGAAGCGCAGGCTTACCAGATGGACATGACCCAAGTAGACGTATGTCTCAAGGGTCAATAATAGCTTGTAGTCTCGGCCAATGCGATCCTGGATTCAACATTCAAGTCCTACCACACATGGTTCATTCGATATGGACGACTGCGTGTAATCACTGTTTTCGTATATATGGACAGCTCCGACAACAGTTCAGGCATAAAAGATAAGGAAATGGAGCCGACATAGCATAATAACGTTTTAAAAAAAAGATTTTTTATTAAAAAGTATTAAAACTCACATTTCCATAGTAGTCAATAGAGCGTATCAGAGGAAAATAGGCAGTGGCGGAGTCCTCCCGACGCGTTTCGACCTACAGGTCATCATCTGGGGTGAGCTCCAGCCACTGACACACTGCCTTATATAGATACTTACACAATAAAGTGATTACAATCCCCCCTGTGTCACTCACATGCCCACTTCCGGTACGGACAAGATGGCGGACGGGCGTGCGTTCCACGCCTCGGTCCCGATGTGTTCCATCCATAAAATCCATAATATTAACATGAGGGACATATTATGAATAGCAACTGCCCACTTCCGGTTGCGGCAAGATGGCAACCTGGCGTGCGTTCCACGCCTCTATATCCGTGCGTTCCACCCATATAACTTAATGTCCAAAGAAGAAAAAAACTTTCCAAAATAACAAAGAAAACACGCCGCTACAATGCAAGGCACAACGGGTGGACAACACGAGCACAAACTGACCGTCAAGGCATGCTAAAGACACTAACCATGCCATCCACTATCGTCATGTCCGCAAACCGGAACCGGAAGTGCGCATACATATATTAATCCCAGTGATACCACAAACCGGAAGTAAACAAACGTAACTTCCGGTGCGGTACAAAAATGAAAACGAGGTTTGGACATAAACTAAACCTATTGCTTCCTCATTGGTGACAAGGAGATAGGTACAATAACGACACCTAGTGACAAAGAATGAGATTGTCACAGGAGTAAAGGAACAATGCCCAAAGACCTACCGCCTTGTAAACCATAATATCATGAATATTTGTAAATATTTACTAAAATAAATTATGACATAAAAAACGTATAACTGTAAAGCCTATAAACAGTATACTAATAAAATATTTTATAAATGAGGCATAAGTCGTTAATTAAGAACAACCCTCCACTATCCTATTGAGTTTACACTCACCCATATACGGCAAAAAAATAGTAAAAAACCATAACATAAATACCCCAAGAAAAAGAATAATTCTTTGACATGGAAAAATTTTTCCAAATATTGAACAGCCCTCTAGGAATAGGAAAAAAAAAATAAAAATTATTATTAATATACTTTTAAGAATCATTGATGAAGGCATTAATGTCCCACTCCACATTCATACCAAATGGGGAGTGGGACTGAAGTTCATAAATCCAATAGGTCTCAAGCCTGGAGACCCCTCTTGTAAGAGACCCCCCTCGCCAAGGTGGAATATATCTGTCTATCGCAACAAATTGTGTACCCCGTAAATCATTATTATGGCATTCCCTATAGTGTCTTGGCACTGTATGTTTAGACACCTTGCTCTTAATAAGGGAAATGTGTTCCCCTACCCTAGTGGAAAATAATCTCGTAGTACGACCAACGTACTGCTTCCCACAGGGGCAAGTTATTAAGTACACTACATATCTCGATTTGCAAGTGCAAAAGGATTTAATAGAATATCTTCTCCCTGTCACGGTAGATGTGAATTCCAAAATTTTCCGTTGTGTCAATGCATTATGCTGACACACACTGCACCTCCTACACGGGAAAAACCCAACCATGTTGTGAAAAAAAGTGGGTCGAATTGGGGGGTTAATGATGTTAGGGGCTATTTTGCTCCGTAATGTTGGAGCACCTCTAAACAGAACATTCGCACTTTCAGGAAGATTTGGACCCAAAACAGGATCTTTCTTCAAGACTTCCCAGTATTTACTAAAAATATTTTTTAATTGTCTATGTTGGATATTGAAGGTGGTCATCAACGACCACTTAAATTTATCATTATCTTTCCGTGGGGTTTTAACCTGTAATAAGGTGTCCCTGTTTGTATGTAAAACTTCCTGTAATTGTTTCTCTAAAGTGGGTGCATGATACCCTTTATCAAGAAACTGTTGTTTTAAACGATTGGCTTGATCCAAAAAAATTTGACTATCAGTGCAGTTACGGCGCAATCTAATAAATTGACTCCGGGGAACAGAGGAAAGCCAAGTTTTGTGATGGCAGCTGTCCATAGCAATATAACTGTTGCGATCAGTGGACTTGAAGTGTGTTTTGAAACTAAATCCTCCTGATACAATTCCTATCTCCAAATCAAGGAATTGTATCTTATCCGTACTCATCTGATGAGTTAATGAAATGCCCCTATCGTTAGAATTCAAACCTATAAAGAATTCAGAAAGTGTCTCGGGGGTGCCACCCCATAGGAGGAGGATATCGTCTATGTATCGGACCCACAGAATCAAAGAAGGATTCCGTTGGGCATAGACGACATCCTCCTCCCACTTGGTCATAAAAAGATTGGCCAGACTGGGTGCGAATTTGGCCCCCATGGCCACACCCCTTTGTTGTAAGAAGTACTGGCCATCGAACCAAAAATAACTGTGGCTGGTAGCAAATTCCAATAATTCGATAATATAGTCGCATTGACAAGGAACCAGCGATTGTTCTCTATTAAGAAAATGACGCACCGCTTCAATTCCCATCTCTTGTGGTATACAGGTGTATAGGGATGCAAAATCTGCCGTGGCTATGATGCATTGTCCCTCAAACTGTAAGCCTTCCAATTTTCTGATAGTATCACCTGTATCCTTTAGATAGGAAGGCATATTTCTAACTAAAGGTTGAAGGTAGAAATCTACATAACGGCCTATGCGTGATGTGACGGAATTGATACCGCTAACAATTGGTCTCCCGGGGGGATTGGTCAAATTTTTATGGATCTTAGGCAGATAGTAAATAGTGGGTGTTCTAGGGGATATCGGAACCAAAAATGCTCTTTTTTATTCAAAATCTGCTGTTCAAAACCTTTGTCAACAAGAGCTTTTAATTGTCTCTTATAGGCATTAATGGGGTTGTTAGGTAATTTGTGATACGTGTCAGGTTCGTTCAAAATATTAACCATTTCCTCCTCGTATTTTACCTTATCAAGGATAACGATGCCCCCTCCCTTATCTGCAGGGCGTATGACAACTTGTTTCTGATCACAAAGCGACTTCAACACTGTCCTAGGCAAAGAGGTAGGGTAATGATTCCTTACTGGTAATTTTGCCAAATCGCTAAGTACTAAATCTCTAAAGATTTTTACCGCGGGCGCGGTGGGTACTGGAGGGGAGAAGAGGGAGGGGTTGGATAACCCCGAATGGACAGTACCTGATGTACTAGCATGATAATCTGTACGATATGGGTTAGATGTTAGATATCTCTGGATATTAATCTTCCGTATAAATTTGTGTATATCTATAAACGTGGAGAATTTATTAAGTTTGTTAGGAGGTGCAAATTTGAGACCCTTATCTAGTATAGACATCTCCTCGTGAGAAAAAGATTTCGTACTCAAATTAAAAACACCCTGGCCTATCAAAGCCTTCTTCGCTTTCCGCCTTTGTAGTCTCCTTCCATCTCTACACCCTCTTTTGGTTCTTGGCCCCTTTTTCTGGTATACGGGTCCTCGTAAAAACCCTGTTGTTCATAATTGGTGGTAGGGTAATTATAGGGGTAGGGGGAAGGGGCATGTCCAATATATGTGTTGTCGGAGTCTCTCATATCGCGTAAGGGTGCGAACCTATTCTGAGTGGGAGGTATACCCTCCTGATGATGGACTACCCGATTCTGATAGTTGGAAGAATTTACCTCTCTAGGGGGGGGATAATTCTGATAATTAGAAGAATTTGCAACTCGTGGGGAAGAGTAATACGAAGAGTCATTATAGTCCCCAAGAGTAGGAGTGTTCCTCTGATGAGAATAACCTCTTTGATGGCCACGTCCTCCTCTTTTCCCTCTTTGGCCACCCCTACCCCTCCTTTGATTATTTGGAGTGTGTGGACTGTAATGTTGAATACGTTGTGTTCCCTTATCTGACCACCTCTGGACTACCTCACTGTATGATCTAGGAGGCACCACATCATGAGGTGCAGAGGTGCCAGGATTGGGAATAATCTCTATATTTGTTGGGGGAATAGTTTGATTGGGAGGAGGTGCTAGAAATAATTTTTGCCACCCAAACACATTATTCGTTTTATAATCATTCGTGTCCCGAGAGTATTTCTTCTGTTTTTTATTTTTCTGTTCGCGGTCTTCCTTCTCCAAATGGCTGAGCAGGTTGGAGGAAAGGGAGATATATTCCGGCGAACCTTTATAAATGTTCAACTTATCTTTAATTTCCTTAATTTCTTTGTTAATACTTGCCAAACGAACATTTTTCTTTGTGATTAGAAAAGAAAGAAAATTGATCCCTGCTTCGTTGAAATATTTAAACCAAGAGTCTGGATCCGACTCGCCCTGTTGTGGGCCGATATCCCATCTCAGGCTTCGAGGAACCATTTGCTCAGTGATGTACTGTTGCAAAAACGCTAAATCCCACTGTAAATGCAATTCTGTGGACATGATGTTTTTCAACCTCATAAAGAGGCCCCCAATCTCAGTATTGCTACTGTCGGGGACAAATACACCATCAATGTTTACTTTGTGTGCGGCTCGATAATCAAATACATCCATTGTGGCTAAGGACATTTCCTATAGACTGCAGCAATATTAATCCACAAGAATCAAGGAAAACCAAATATATACAACAATACTGCGCAGTAGTCAGCAATGAAAAAAATATAACTAAAACAAAGGCTGCTAACACGCTAAAACTAGGATCTTTTTAGCTGAGAGAATATCAAGAATCTAAAGTGTAAGCGCCGAACTTATATATATATTAATATAAAAGTGAAAAAAAGGGAACAATAAACACCAATATGTGCACACCTATAGCAGATGAACACAACGTAACCCCCAAATATGGGGATATTTATGACATATGATTGAAAAACTGGATAGTGAATATAGTGATAATCAAAACATATGTATCAATCCAACTGGACATATACGTATATATCTCCGTGGAAAGCTAACCCAAAAGGTCATACTATATCATAATGCGACCCAAAAACTAAAAAGTGGCAACAAAATATAAAATAAGAAACATCAATGTGAACACATGAAAATATAAATAATGCAGGTGATGAAGTCCATTAAATAGAAAAAGTGCATATATAAGTCCCAATAAACTTCAGTGTCCAAAGAGGTCCCACGTAACAATGACCAAATGTTGTTCCACCCAGTGAAGCTCCCACCACCGTAAGAAGCGCAGGCTTACCAGATGGACATGACCCAAGTAGACGTATGTCTCAAGGGTCAATAATAGCTTGTAGTCTCGGCCAATGTGATCCTGGATTCAACATTCAAGTCCTACCACACATGGTTCATTCGATATGGACGACTGCGTGTAATCACTGTTTTCGTATATATGGACAGCTCCGACAACAGTTCAGGCATAAAAGATAAGGAAATGGAGCCGACATAGCATAATAACGTTTTTTTAAAAAGATTTTTTATTAAAAAGTATTAAAACTCACATTTCCATAGTAGTCAATAGAGCGTATCAGAGGAAAATAGGCAGTGGCGGAGTCCTCCCGACGCGTTTCGACCTACAGGTCATCATCTGGGGTGAGCTCCAGCCACTGACACACTGCCTTATATAGATACTTACACAATAAAGTGATTACAATCCCCCCTGTGTCACTCACATGCCCACTTCCGGTACGGACAAGATGGCGGACGGGCGTGCGTTCCACGCCTCGGTCCCGATGTGTTCCATCCATAAAATCCATAATATTAACATGAGGGACATATTATGAATAGCAACTGCCCACTTCCGGTTGCGGCAAGATGGCAACCTGGCGTGCGTTCCACGCCTCTATATCCGTGCGTTCCACCCATATAACTTAATGTCCAAAGAAGAAAAAAACTTTCCAAAATTACAAAGAAAACACGCCGCTACAATGCAAGGCACAACGGGTGGACAACACAAGCACAAACTGACCGTCAAGGCATGCTAAAGACACTAACCATGCCATCCACTATCGTCATGTCCGCAAACCGGAACCGGAAGTGCGCATACATATATTAATCCCAGTGATACCACAAACCGGAAGTAAACAAACGTAACTTCCGGTGCGGTACAAAAATGAAAACGAGGTTTGGACATAAACTAAACCTATTGCTTCCTCATTGGTGACAAGGAGATAGGTACAATAACGACACCTAGTGACAAAGAATGAGATTGTCACAGGAGTAAAGGAACAATGCCCAAAGACCTACCGCCTTGTAAACCATAATATCATGAATATTTGTAAATATTTACTAAAATAAATTATGACATAAAAAACGTATAACTGTAAAGCCTGAGATGGGATATCGGCCCACAACAGGGCGAGTCGGATCCAGACTCTTGGTTTAAATATTTCAACGAAGCAGGGATCAATTTTCTTTCTTTTCTAATCACAAAGAAAAATGTTCGTTTGGCAAGTATTGACAAAGAAATTAAGGAAATTAAAGATAAGTTGAACATTTATAAAGGTTCGCCGGAATATATCTCCCTTTCCTCCAACCTGCTCAGCCATTTGGAGAAGGAAGACCGCGAACAGAAAAATAAAAAACAGAAGAAATACTCTCGGGACACGAATGATTATAAGACGAATAATGTGTTTGGGTGGCAAAAATTATTTCTAGCACCTCCTCCCAATCAAACTATTCCCCCAACAAATATAGGGATTATTCCCAATCCTGGCACCTCTGCACCTCATGATGTGGTGCCTCCTAGATCATACAGTGAGGTAGTCCAGAGGTGGTCAGATAAGGGAACACAACGTATTCAACATTACAGTCCACACACTCCAAATAATCAAAGGAGGGGTAGGGGTGGCCAAAGAGGGAAAAGAGGAGGACGTGGCCATCAAAGAGGTTATTCTCATCAGAGGAACACTCCTACTCTTGGGGACTATAATGACTCTTCGTATTACTCTTCCCCACGAGTTGCAAATTCTTCTAATTATCAGAATTATCCCCCCCCTAGAGAGGTAAATTCTTCCAACTATCAGAATCGGGTAGTCCATCATCAGGAGGGTATACCTCCCACTCAGAATAGGTTCGCACCCTTACGCGATATGAGAGACTCCGACAACACATATATTGGACATGCCCCTTCCCCCTACCCCTATAATTACCCTACCACCAATTATGAACAACAGGGTTTTTACGAGGACCCGTATACCAGAAAAAGGGGCCAAGAACCAAAAGAGGGTGTAGAGGTGGAAGGAGACTACAAAGGCGGAAAGCGAAGAAGGCTTTGATAGGCCAGGGTGTTTTTAATTTGAGTACGAAATCTTTTTCTCACGAGGAGATGTCTATACTAGATAAGGGTCTCAAATTTGCACCTCCTAACAAACTAAATTCTCCACGTTTATAGATATACACAAATTTATACGGAAGATTAATATCCAGAGATATCTAACATCTAACCCATATCGTACAGATTATCATGCTAGTACATCAGGTACTGTCCATTCGGGGTTATCCAACCCCTCCCTCTTCTCCCCTCCAGTACCCACCGCGCCCGCGGTAAAAATCTTTAGAGATTTAGTACTTAGCGATTTGGCAAAATTACCAGTAAAGAATCATTACCCTACCTCTTTGCCTAGGACAGCGTTGAAGTCGCTTTGTGATCAGAAACAAGTTGTCATACGCCCTGCAGATAAGGGAGGGGGCATCGTTATCCTTGATAAGGTAAAATACGAGGAGGAAATGGTTAATATTTTGAACGAACCTGACACGTATCACAAATTACCTAACAACCCCATTAATGCCTATAAGAGACAATTAAAAGCTCTTGTTGACAAAGGTTTTGAACAGCAGATTTTGAATAAAAAAGAGCATTTTTGGTTCCGATATCCCCTAGAACACCCACTATTTACTATCTGCCTAAGATCCATAAAAATTTGACCAATCCCCCCGGGAGACCAATTGTTAGCGGTATCAATTCCGTCACATCACGCATAGGCCGTTATGTAGATTTCTACCTTCAACCTTTAGTTAGAAATATGCCTTCCTATCTAAAGGATACAGGTGATACTATCAGAAAATTGGAAGGCTTACAGTTTGAGGGACAATGCATCATAGCCACGGCAGATTTTGCATCCCTATACACCTGTATACCACAAGAGATGGGAATTGAAGCGGTGCGTCATTTTCTTAATAGAGAACAATCGCTGGTTCCTTGTCAATGCGACTATATTATCGAATTATTGGAATTTGCTACCAGCCACAGTTATTTTTGGTTCGATGGCCAGTACTTCTTACAACAAAGGGGTGTGGCCATGGGGGCCAAATTCGCACCCAGTCTGGCCAATCTTTTTATGGCCAAGTGGGAGGAGGATGTCGTCTATGCCCAACGGAATCCTTCTTTGATTCTGTGGGTCCGATACATAGACGATATCCTCCTCCTATGGGGTGGCACCCCCGAGACACTTTCTGAATTCTTTATAGGTTTGAATTCTAATGATAGGGGCATTTCATTAACTCATCAGATGAGTACGGATAAGATACAATTCCTTGATTTGGAGATAGGAATTGTATCAGGAGGATTTAGTTTCAAAACACACTTCAAGTCCACTGATCGCAACAGTTATATTGCTATGGACAGCTGCCATCACAAAACTTGGCTTTCCTCTGTTCCCCGGAGTCAATTTATTAGATTGCGCCGTAACTGCACTGATAGTCAAATTTTTTTGGATCAAGCCAATCGTTTAAAACAACAGTTTCTTGATAAAGGGTATCATGCACCCACTTTAGAGAAACAATTACAGGAAGTTTTACATACAAACAGGGACACCTTATTACAGGTTAAAACCCCACGGAAAGATAATGATAAATTTAAGTGGTCGTTGATGACCACCTTCAATATCCAACATAGACAATTAAAAAATATTTTTAGTAAATACTGGGAAGTCTTGAAGAAAGATCCTGTTTTGGGTCCAAATCTTCCTGAAAGAGCGAATGTTCTGTTTAGAGGTGCTCCAACATTACGGAGCAAAATAGCCCCTAACATCATTAACCCCCCAATTCGACCCACTTTTTTTCACAACATGGTTGGGTTTTTCCTGTGTAGGAGGTGCAGTGTGTGTCAGCATAATGCATTGACACAACGGAAAATTTTGGAATTCACATCTACCGTGACAGGGAGAAGATATTCTATTAAATCCTTTTGCACTTGCAAATCGAGATATGTAGTGTACTTAATAACTTGCCCCTGTGGGAAGCAGTACATTGGTCGTACTACGAGATTATTTTCCACTAGGGTAGGGGAACACATTTCCCTTATTAAGAGCAAGGTGTCTAAACATACAGTGCCAAGACACTATAGGGAATGCCATAATAATGATTTACGGGGTACACAATTTGTTGCGATAGACAGATATATTCCACCTTGGCGAGGGGGGTCTCTTACAAGAGGGGTCTCCAGGCTTGAGACCTATTGGATTTATGAACTTCAGTCCCACTCCCCATTTGGTATGAATGTGGAGTGGGACATTAATGCCTTCATCGATGATTCTTAAAAGTATATTAATAATAATTTTTATTTTTTTCCTATTCCTAGAGGGCTGTTCAATATGTGAAAAAATTTTTCCATGTCAAAGAATTATTCTTTTTCTTGGGGTATTTATGTTATGGTTTTTTACTATTTTTTTGCCGTATATGGGTGAGTGTAAACTCAATAGGATAGTGGAGGGTTGTTCTTAATTAACGACTTATGCCTCATTTATAAAATATTTTATTAGTATACTGTTTATAGGCTTTACAGTTATACGTTTTTTATGTCATAATTTATTTTAGTAAATATTTACAAATATTCATGATATTATGGTTTACAAGGCGGTAGGTCTTTGGGCATTGTTCCTTTACTCCTGTGACAATCTCATTCTTTGTCACTAGGTGTCGTTATTGTACCTATCTCCTTGTCACCAATGAGGAAGCAATAGGTTTAGTTTATGTCCAAACCTCGTTTTCATTTTTGTACCGCACCGGAAGTTACGTTTGTTTACTTCCGGTTTGTGGTATCACTGGGATTAATATATGTATGCGCACTTCCGGTTCCGGTTTGCGGACATGACGATAGTGGATGGCATGGTTAGTGTCTTTAGCATGCCTTGACGGTCAGTTTGTGCTCGTGTTGTCCACCCGTTGTGCCTTGCATTGTAGCGGCGTGTTTTCTTTGTTATTTTGGAAAGTTTTTTTCTTCTTTGGACATTAAGTTATATGGGTGGAACGCACGGATATAGAGGCGTGGAACGCACGCCAGGTTGCCATCTTGCCGCAACCGGAAGTGGGCAGTTGCTATTCATAATATGTCCCTCATGTTAATATTATGGATTTTATGGATGGAACACATCGGGACCGAGGCGTGGAACGCACGCCCGTCCGCCATCTTGTCCGTACCGGAAGTGGGCATGTGAGTGACACAGGGGGGATTGTAATCACTTTATTGTGTAAGTATCTATATAAGGCAGTGTGTCAGTGGCTGGAGCTCACCCCAGATGATGACCTGCAGGTCGAAAACGCGTCGGGAGGACTCCGCCACTGCCTATTTTCCTCTGATACGCTCTATTGACTACTATGGAAATGTGAGTTTTAATACTTTTTAATAAAAAATCTTTTTAAAAAAACGTTATTATGCTATGTCGGCTCCATTTTCTTATCTTTTATGCCTGAACTGTTGTCGGAGCTGTCCATATATACGAAAACAGTGATTACACGCAGTCGTCCATATCGAATGAACCATGTGTGGTAGGACTTGAATGTTGAATCCAGGATCGCATTGGCCGAGACTACAAGCTATTATTGACCCTTGAGACATACGTCTACTTGGGTCATGTCCATCTGGTAAGCCTGCGCTTCTTACGGTGGTGGGAGCTTCACTGGGTGGAACAACATTTGGTCATTGTTACGTGGGACCTCTTTGGACACTGAAGTTTATTGGGACTTATATATGCACTTTTTCTATTTAATGGACTTCATCACCTGCATTATTTATATTTTCATGTGTTCACATTGATGTTTCTTATTTTATATATTGTTGCCACTTTTTAGTTTTTGGGTCGCATTATGATATAGTGTGACCTTTTGGGTTAGCTTTCCACGGAGATATATACGTATATGTCCAGATGGATTGATACATATGTTTTGATTATCACTATATTCACTATCCAGTTTTTCAATCATATGTCATAAATATCCCCATATTTGGGGGTTACGTTGTGTTCATCTGCTATAGGTGTGCACATATTGGTGTTTATTGTTCCCTTTTTTTCACTTTTATATTAATATATATATAAGTTCGGCGCTTACACTTTAGATTCTTGATATTCTCTCAGCTAAAAAGATCCTAGTTTTAGCGTGTTAGCAGCCTTTGTTTTAGTTATATTTTTTTCATTGCTGACTACTGCGCAGTATTGTTGTATATACCGTATTAGGTGTAATACTCTGTCACAAACGTGAAGCATTCAAATGGGAGAATATAAAGGGAAACCAAAAACCACATGATTAAAGTGATCACTACAATACCCGAGAAGCACATGCATGTTGAAGGAGGGAATAAGGTGATAGTAAGAACACAGTGGTTTGCAAGAAGGCTGCTGGGGTTCTACAAAGCAACAAAAACAAGGTCTTTGCTTAGCCTCTGAGCTACTTTTATGTGGTCCCAAAGTGGCAGTGCTTTCCTAATACAAGAGAGTGGGATGCAGTACCAGAAGAAGGTGGCACAGTACCAGCCAGTCAATGCCACATCCACCATATATTAGGGTTCCTTTGTTTTAAAGATCAAGCATTGTTACAATAGAAAAGCACTTGTTAAAGGGAAACTCCTTTCAGGGTAAAAAGCACTGATTAACATAATAGGAAGCCATGGTAATGTTTCTTTCTAATTTGACCCATTCTCAAAATTACTCTGTTCATGAACAGGCCAATATATTAGTTAGCTAAAGGATGAAACACAGTTGATATACTATATGGACCAGGGATTTGGAGGAGATCAGGTTTCAATGTTAGAAAATATTCAATAATGTAAATAAAAACTTAAGCATATATAAAAATTGTAACTTAAATAAAAAGTCCACTTTTCATATATAGCAGCGCATGCACACTTTTCCCAAAAAGTGAGTTAATCAAAGTTCTGCTCAGTGTCCAGAAAAGATGGTGCTTGTTCTATCCGTTCCTATTGTGATTTAGGTACAGCTTCCACCATGTAGTTCACCACTTGTGGAACACAAACGATCCCCCTTTGGGGATGCACTCACCGAACACTTGAAATCATAAGCCTTTACACTGCCATTACACCATCCTTCTTTGGCCACTAGATGTCTCCCTTATTGGAATTCGGTTTTCGGAGCAGTGTGCTATTTGGGCCGGCTTTTATAATTTTTAGCATAATTTTAAATAAAAACTTGTCAATGAAAGACTCTGGAGTTACTGAAAGATTAAAAATATCAGGAAAAACTTTACTGCCCAACAGTGCATACAAAACACCACTGCAGGCACAGGTAAGTGGCTATTCTTCGTTACTGCTGACTTTTTTGTTTTGGAATTCTTTTAAAACATTGCTCTCCTATGTGGCTTTCAGATTATGCAGAAATACATTCTCTTTTGGGTCCAATCCTTTTCCAGCTTATAGTCCATGTGTTACTAAAGAACTCAAGTTGAAAAAGCTGCAAGACAACAGCACTATTAACTTAACCACTTGCCTACCGGGCCAATTCTCACACTTTTATCAAATACCGTATATACTTGAGTATAGTCCAACCCGAATATAAGCCGAGGCACCTAATTTTTACCACAAAAAACTGGGAAAACATATTGACTTGAGGATAAGCCTAGGGTGGGAAAATGCAGCAGCTACAAGGTAAACAATGCCCATCTGCAGCCCTACCTTTGATTACTAAAACAGCGTGCGTCTCCCGCTGTGTTATTCAGTCCGTTCGACCGTCCATTGTAACAAAGCCCCGCCTCCTCCTTGTCTGTGATAGAAGGAACGCTGATACAGTTTCCCAGCATTGTATCGGTGTTCCTCTATCACAGACGAGGAGGCTTTGTTACAATGGACGGCTGGACAGACTGCATAACACAGCGGGAGACGCACGCTGTTTTAGTAATGAAAGGGTTTCAGCCTAAAAAAATGGGCTGAAAAACTCGGCTTATACTCGAGTATATTCTGTATATATATTTTTTTTTATCAGAGGCCCTAAAGAATAAAATAGCAGTCGTTACAGTTTTTTTATGTCACGTGGTGTTTGCGCAGTGATTTTTTTAAACACCATTTTTATAGGAAAAAATGCACTTTAATAAATATATAAAGGCTATTTTTTTGTAACGTATAAAAGATGATGTTATGCCAAGTAAATAGATATCCAATATGTCATGCTTTAAAATTGTGCACGGTCGTGGAATTGTACCAAACTAAATCTCCATAGGTAATGTTTTAAATATTTCTACAAATTATCAGTTTAGAGTTACAGAGGAGATCTAGTGCTAGAATTACTGTGCTCACTCTGACGTTCTTGGTGATAACTCAAATGGTTGGTATGAAAACCATTTACATATGTGGGCATGTCCCAAGTATGCGTTCACCACTGCGCGTGAGCTTGGGGGGACAGGGGCGCTTTAAATGTTTTTATTATTATTTATTTTATTAAATTTTTTACACTGTCTCTTTAATTTTTCTTTTATCGCTTTTATTGCTAATCACAGGAAATGTAAACATCCCTTGCGATAGCAATACAGCATGATAGGTCCTCTTTATGGAGAGACTGGCTATTAAATCTCTCCTCTACATTTAAAAGAAAAAGATCCAATTTCCCACCACTTCTAAATGTGATCAAGTGGCAAATTCGCCACTCAGACCACTTTAATCTTGTAGAAAATCAGTATGGGGGGTTATGGCATATTGCTGCAGCAATAACCCTGGTATTCCACTTCTCAGCCAGGATGTCATTTGTCTATGTTTATTTGTCAGCAAGTGGAATTCTCAGCCAATCAGGAGAAGCCTTGTATTTTTATGAACGAATACAAGGCTTTCTCCAATTGGCCAAGGCGGAAATCATGACGTCATATTCCCGCATCTCCCCCTTGGCCAATCAGAGGAAGGCTTGTATTCACTGATAAAAATACAAGGCTTGAATGGTGGAGAAGCACTCAACACGACTCGAGTTTCAGCAGCGGACAGGAAGTCACTCATACTGCTGCTGAAACACAGTGCTGCTTTCTGTATGTTGCTAATGCTATTACAGTATAGTACAGCACACATAGCAGCCCCATCAGTTAGTAATCGAAATGGCTATCTTGGGTCAAGCTGGCCCAAACTAGTTTAAGTCAAGGTAAACCTGGAATACTTTAATAAAGGCATCACAATGGGGCACCTGGCACACCATCACAGCCTACCAAATGCCTCCCTGATGGCAAAAAGCATAGTTGGGCAAACTATTGCATGTAAATGTGATAGATAGATAAATCAGCCTTGCAGCTGTGTGCAGAGTGCAGCAAGTCTTGATGCTAGGTACTTTAATCATTTCAGTGGCTGCCGGATTCCCCCTTCTGCCTGCTCAAGTGAACAATGAGGAGAAGTCCAGTACAAAGGCACATTTCAAATCAGCAATGCATCCACAGCTGACAGACCTAGGAAACTCCAAGTTTACTAATACTCCCCAACCCTCTAAAACGTGCACTGGTATCCCCCATACTTAAAAAGCACCCTCTAGACCCCACCAATCTTGATAAGCTAAGACCTATTTCCTTGCTCCCATTTACCTCCCAAATCCCAGAACATCTAGTCCACAACTGTCTGTGCTACCAACCTCACTGGAAATAACCTTCTTGATGCTTTCCATCTGGATTTTGGCCGAAACACTTTACAGAAACTGCTCTCCTAAAATTCAGTAACAACTTTCTAACTGCTAAAACCAATGGTCACTACTCTGCACTTTTACTTCTCTGGCCTCTCTGCTGCCTTTAATACAGTTGACCACCCCCTCCTCCTCAAAAAACTCCATTCTCTTGGCCTCTGTGACTCTGCTCTTTCTTTGCCCTCCTCTTATCCATCTCACCTTAAATGTCACTTACAATGCTACCGCCTTCTCTCCTCTTTCTGTAAGGTCCCCAAAGCTTCTGTCCTTGAACCTTTTGTATTCACTATGTACACTTCCTACCTGGGTTAGCTGATAGCCCTTCCATAGCTTCGAATGCGGCTCCTTCCTATAGAGCACTTCAGTGTTCAAGCTAGACTGCAGCATGAACACTGAAGTGCTCTAAGAAGAGCCAGAGCCGCCTCTACCTTTTTGAGGAGACTGAGGTCTTTTAACATCTGCCGGATAATGCTGAAGATATTTTATGAGTTTGTGGTGGCCAGTGCTCTCCTGTATGCGGTGGCATTCTGGGGAAGCAGGCTTAGGGTGGCCCACACCAACAGACTCAGCAAACTGATTTGAAAGGCCAGTGATCTTTTTGGATCATCTTTAACAACAGTGATAGATTGCTACAACCACAATGCACCAGAGAGTGACACAGGACATCATTATTGCCTGTGGCCATCAATTTATATAATTCTTCTCTGTGAGTGCTGGATGTGAGCATTTAATCTGGTTTATAATATGGATTTTTATGTCGTTTTTATATTATGTTGGTTTTAGGTTAACTACTATGTGTAATGAATTCTGGGTAATGCTAGAGAAAGTGGTGTAATAGTTGTATTTTGGTAGTTTGATTTTCTGTTATTTTTTTAATCAGTGTTATTGATTCTATGTAGTATTTTAATAGGATTGTATGGTTTATTAGAATACAGCATTATATTTGTTTTATTTTGTATTAATTGCGGTTATTGGTAATATTATTGTTGTTCTGGTGTCTTTACGTTTGTTAATGTGTTTTTGTCTTTGCTGAATGTAATTGTATTTTAATAATTTCCCTTTGAGATGAATAAAGTATTCTGAGATTGAATCTGAATCTATGCTGACAATACCCAAACTTATCTTTCTACCCTTCAGCTCACCCCATTAGCCTCATCCTGCATCACTAATTTACTAACAGATATATCAATTTGGATGTCACAACACTGTCTTAAACTCAATCTATCCAAACTGAGCTCATATTATTCCTCTTCCCGTGCCCCTCTGAACACTCCCCTTTCAGCACCTCATCCAATCACTGTCCAAATCTTGCCAACTCAACCTCTAAAACATGCTGCTTTTTAATCGACACCACAAAGCTACTAATAAACTGTACCTTTACTTTCTCTATCAACTCATTCCTCAAGAGTTATTATCTTTTTCATCACTTGACCCTTCCTTTAAGATTGTAAGCTCTCATGGGTAGGACCCCCTGATCCCTCTCGTATTGAATGGTATTGTAACTGTACTGTCTCACTCCATTTTGTAAATTTCAAAGCAAACCATTAGGCTACTTTCACAATGGGGCGGGGGGGTGTCGGCACTAAAGTGGCGCTATTTTTAGCATAACTTTACCATTGTTTTAGCAGCGCTATTCAGCCACTAGCGGGACAGTTTTAACCCCTGCTATCGGGCAAAAAAAGGGTTAAAACCGCCCGCAAAGTGCGGCTGCAGCTGCGCTTTGCTGGCGGGTTTGCAGCACTGCCCCATTGTTTTCAATGGGAAGGGGCACTTTAGGAGTGGTTAATACACCGCTCCTATAGTGCTGCAAAGATGCGGCTTGCAGGACTTTTTTGACTGTCCTGCAAGCGCACCGCTCCAGTGTGAAAGCCCTCTGGGCTTTCACATTGGCGTGAATTACGCGGCTCTTTCAGGGTGCTTTGCAGATGCTATTTTTAGCACTATAGCACCCGCAAAGCGCCTCAGTATGAAAGTAGCCTAAGCCTTATACGACCTCTGAATGGTAATAACACCCTATATAATACGGAGAACATTGCAAATGGCGCCTGACATTACCTTTGAAGCCATCCTCATAAAGAGTTTATTCTGGTCTTCAGCTGTTCCCATCTTTTCTCTCTTCACCAGATCATGGAGACTCTGGTTGTCATCATCGTGAAAATAGCGAACCCGTTCCTTATCAACATGTGTTTCTATCTGCAACACACAGACAGACAATGAATAACACAGACAGGAATCACATTATATTTAATCTGCCTCTAAACAAAGCACTACTATTACTTCTTCATCCTATTTTCTAAATTAAAAGCCAAATATAACAAGATTCACAACATTTTTGTATAAGGCAGATAATGAGCATAGATCCAAGCTATGCATTTGCATGCAATGAATAAAAAAACAAAAAACAAAAGGGTTTATTCATCATTTAATGATTATACCCTTAACCCTGCACATCACTGAGTATTGAGGTTAAATGTTCTCCCATAATAGCTAGCTTTAGCGTGACATACAGCGCAATGCCTCATACACAATAAATGTATTCGGCAGGAGATTCTTGCTGCTGGAATCACATGTGTTTTAAAAACAACTGTGGGTGTAAAGCCCGTGCAAAGCAACAGGCTGACAGGAGCTGCAGCTGTCCGTCGCCGTTCCCATGTGATCATACATACATAGACACAGGCAAGGACAATCAACTGTCCCTAACCGCATGTAAACACACAGCAGGGCAGCTGCAGCTCCTGTCAGCCTTCCATTGCTTTGTACAAGCTTCCCACCATTGATTCAGGCTTCCAGTAGACTTGGTCTCTGAGGTATGAGACCCCAGAGCCTCAGGATCCCGCCTTAGATTGGTGCAAGTTAGTGGCAGGGAGATCTGAAGCTCAAGTTTCCAAGATCTAGCAGGACATAGAGCAATAACAGTATGGACAAGGGAGGAGTTACTCAAGTGGTTTTCATCAGCAACCCCTATTGTTCACACTGACAGCAACCTAAGGTATGGGTGCCAAGGTTGGCATGTAAAGCCATTTTTGGTGGCAACCGAAAGATCAATAAGGACCTACAGTACACTATATTGTCAAAAGTATTGGGACACCTGCCTCTCTCATATATATATATATATATATATATATATATATATATATATATATATACACACACACAAATTTTAATGCCATCCCAGTCCTAGTCCGTAGGGTTCAGAATTGAGTTGGCCCACTCTTTGCAGCTATAACAGCTTCAACTCTTACGGGAAGGCTGTCCACAAGGTTTAGTAGTGTGTCTATGGTGTCTATGGGAATGCTTGACCATTCTTCCAGAAGCGCATTTGTGAGGTCAGGCACTGACGTTGGACAAGAAGGCCTGCCTGGCAGTTTCCGCTCTAATTCATCCCTAAGGTGTTGTATTGGTTGAGGTCAGGACTCTGTGCAGGCCAGCCAAGTTCCTCTACCTCAAACTCACTCATCCATATGTTTATGGACCTTGCTTCAGGCACTGGGGCGCAGTCATGTTTGAACTGGAACAGGAAGGGCCCCATCCCCAAACTATGCCAACAAAGTTGGGGGCATGAAATTGTCCAAAATGTCTTAGTATGCTGACGCTTTAAGAGTTCCCTTTACTGGAACTAAGCAGCCAACCCCAACCCCTGAAAGACAGCCCCACACCATAATCCCCCCTCCAACCAAATGATTTGGACCAGTGCACAAAGCAAGGTCCATAAAGACATAGATGAGCGAGTTTGGGGTGGAGGAACTTGACTGGCCTGCACAGAGTCCTGATCTCAACCAGATGGAACACCTTGGGGTGAATTAGAGAGGAAACAGAGCCAGCACTTCTCGTCCAACATCAGTGCCTGACCTCACAAATGCACTTCTGGAAGAATGTTCAAACATTCCCATAGACACACTCCTAAACCTTGTGGACGGCCTTCCCAGAAGAGTTGAAGCTGTTATAGCAGCAAAGGGTGAGCCAAATTAATATTGAGCCCTACAGACTAAGACTGGGATACAATTAAAGTTAATGTGTGTGTAAAGGCAGGTGTCCCACTTTATTGTTCACTGGCACAATGGCTGCTTATGCTTGCCAATTGGCATTTAATATAGAAAAGGCTACTGACCCTTGTAAAAGACGGTAGGTACTTGTGTAGCAGATCTCCCTTCTCACTTGGAGCAACCTTAGGCTGGGCCCTAAGCTTCTGGGTCCCCAGAACAGCAGTTAAATGCCTGTCTATGCTTCATATAACAGAACTAAATGACTGCATAATGTGCGGACCACAAAGTGTACCTTCATTGAAGAGTGCCAATCAATGCATTACCATTATAGCATGAAATGACAGAGCGTAGAAACCCAGTGAAGCCAGATATCAACTCAATAGTAAAAAAGAGTATGATGGTAATATTCTCAAATAATATCTCTAGCTTAGCACGCCACATTTTCTAATGATTCGCTGCATCACCAGGCAAATCACATCCTAAATATTGCATGCTTCAGAATCTCTACATTCCAGTCATGCTGATGAGGCTATTTCCCATGAGAGGAAACTTAAATGAAAATGCCCTCAAAGAAAGTGAACATTAAAACGGGCTGTTCATATTAATATAGAGTGTGGAAGGAAAAGTTAATTTAGATTCTCCTTCCTCTGCCTCTGAAGCCAATCATCCCTGCAGCTCGTGCTTCCAGGCCTGTGTGTGCTTTATGTACTGTGGGGACCAACACGGGCAGGCTGCTGCCACCGCAGTGATGCATTAGGTGTGAAGAGCCACTGTGTCATGGAAGATAAAACATACAGCATAAAGAGAGCTGCCTACAAGAGCTGAGACGCTGGGTGATCTGATTCATCACTATGATGATCTTTTATAGCCTACAGCCAGAACAATTCAAGGAAAAGCAGGGAAACCATTTTACAATAAAGGTTGCTTCAAGTTGAACTCAAATCAGATGAAAAGATACATATTAATATAGCTCTGCATTCATTACAGAATAAGTGTACTTTCAGACCAAATGCACATATTCTTTTTGCCCCTACCCTGACCTAAAGTGTCCCACCCTCACCCTCCATACTTACCGCGATTCAAAGCCTTGGCCTTACGGAACTGATTACACCTCAGACTGCAAGTCTACGTCTGGTAGCAAGGGCGGTAAACAATCCCTGAAGGCTGTGGGCAATGAATTTCGGTTGGTAAGGATTTGTGGGTGTGGGGCTGTTAAGGTCAAGATACGGGCAAAAAGGAATAAGTGCATTTGGTCTAAAAGCGGACCTATTTTTTAATACATCATTACATATTTTTGTTAAGTGCTAACAGTGAAAGTACCTGGTGACAGATCCTTGCAATCTCCTGTATAGCAGCTCCCAGAATAGGGAGAGAGAATCATCACAATGAGCCAGTCCATTGTGTTGTAGTGCTCATGTGCTAACAAGAAATACACCGATAGGAGGATAGAGCACAATGAGAGAGATGAGATCATCAATCTGCTGCCTGATTATTCACTCTTCAGCTAAAGCAGGGGTCTCCAAACTGTGGCATTTGCTTGCCTTTATCCGGCCTTTGGGACACTTTTCCTTCAACTGTCACCAATGATGGGGCACCATTCCTCCTACTGATACCATCGGTGGGGCATCATTCCACTTATACCAACCACAAGGCACTATTTCTCCCACTAAAACCAATGATGGGGCATTGTTTATTCCCACTGATGCAGCAGCATTTTCTACTCCCACTGGCCACCGTCCGGCCCTTCTAAAGTCTGAAGGACAGTAAACTGGCTCTTTTGTTTAGAAAGTCTGGAGATCCCTGAGCTAGAGGCGGAGTGGTAGGGCAAGTTTGTAAGTGTTACTTTACTCCAGCATAGAATATGTTCTTTCTGCTCTGCTAGAGAGGACTGTGTAGTGTAGCAGAGCTGTGTAAATCAATGTTTCTCAACTTCTGTCCTCGTGTACCCCCCCCCCCCCACCCAACAGGTCATGTTTTCAGGCTTTCCATTATTTTGCACAGGTTATTCACTGCATTAGTAATTACCACAGCCATTTCATCTGAGGGAAATCCTGAAAACATGACCTGATGGGGGTACTTGAGGACTGTAGTTGAGAAACATTGGTTTAAATCTTAGGACTGGATATACAGAAATACAAGTTCTACGGCAGGTAGAATTGCTCACATATACAGTATATATTTTTATGTGTGTGTTTAGCTGTTTGCCTGGAGTGCCTGCAACTTGAAATATTGTGCTTGAAATGTACATCAAGGCAAAAAATAGGATTTTTTTTCGGCATACCTGTAAAATCCTTTTCTTTGAGTACATCACGGAAGGGCTAATTCCTTACTTACTGAGTTATACTTCTACCAGTGTCCATTCACCTGGAGATGACCAAAGGTCTTTAGACAGGAAGTGATCCCCTATATAACCCCTCCCATACAGGAAGTACTTCAGTTTTGTAGCAAACACTTAATCCTCAAAAAGAGGGGAGGGACCTCTGAGTCCTGTGATGTACTCAAAGAAAAGGATTTTACAGGTAAGTATGATGAAAAAAAAAATGTTCTTTTTACTACATCACTGGACACAGAGTGAGGCTATTATTCATTACTTACTGGGTTGTCCCAGAGCAATAGCCTTGAGGGGAGGGAGACACTCTGCCAAACAATAGCCATCAGACCTAAACGGCAGCCCACAGTACACTGCTGCCGAAAGCCGAATCCTCGCCTGCTCGAACAGCCACTTGATAAAATTTTGTGAACGTATACACTGAAGACCAGGAAGCAACCTTACAAATCTGAGCCACAGATACCCAACGCCGAAAAGCCAAGGAGGTACCTACACCACTGGTAGAATGAGCTCTGCCTGAAGGGAGGAGCTTACATTTCAGACCGTAGGCCTGAATGACCAATTGACGGACTCAAGGGGCAATGTAAGTCTTGCAAGCTGCTTGGTCCTTCTGGTAAAACAAAAAAGGAGTCTGATCCTCGGATCTCCGCAGATCTAGACAAGCTCTGACTGCTCGCACTACATCTAAACAGTGAAAAAAGAAGGAAAAATAATGTCCTGATTCAAGTAAAAGGCAGACACCACTTTTGTAAAAAAGGATGGAACAGGTCGTAACACGACCCTGTTGTAGTGATGGATCAAGTATGGTTCCCTGCACGAAAGGGCCGCCAACTCCAACACTGTTCTAGCCGAAGTGATGGCCATCAGGAAAGCTAGCCTGCATGACAGCAAGATTAAGGCCCCTTTGACACTGAGGCACTTTAGCGCTAAAAATAGCACCTTGTAAAGTGCCTCTCATGTCTCCCCAGTGTGAAAGCCTGAGTGCTTTCACACTGGAGCGGGGTGCTTGTGGGACATTCTGAAAAGTCCTGCAAGCAGCATCTTTCGGGCAGTTTGGGAGCGGTTTATACATCACACCCAAAACACCCTGCCCATTGAAATGAATGGACAGTGCTGCCGAAGCGCCTGCAAAGCGATTTATTAGCGCCGCAACAGGGCGCTTTTAACCCTTTCTTCTGCTGCTAGCAGGGGTTACAAACACCCCACTAGCAGCAGAAACGCGACGCTAAAAAACTACAGTAAAGCGCCGCTATAACTATCGGTGCTTTACCGCCGACGGACCCCTGCCCCAGTGTGAAAGTACCCTAATCGAATTACCTCGATAGGCTCAAACGGTTGTTTCTGTAACACAGACAGCACCAAGGACACATAGGTGACCTAATGGGGGGAAGAAAATGAGTTAATACTCGCATAAAGAACCCTGTGGCTCTTTCGGACACCTGAACCTGTATGATCACCCCCTGGTGCACTAACTGCTATAGTACTTGAAACACTTTGGGGCCTGGGGCTTGCCTCTGGCTCTAGAGCCCTGTTGGCAAGGGAACCCCCTTAGCACTGAACTACCTGAGGAAGTCCCCGAGATTTTAAACGAGTGACGCCTGGTCCTTCTCTTTACAGGAAGTAAAGAACTCTTTCCTCCAGAAATCTTTTGGATGTATTTATTCAGATCATCGCCAAACAAACATTCCCCATGAAAGGGGAACCCTGCTAATAACTTCTTACAGGGAAGCTCAGCTCACTAGTTATTAATCCGCACAAGTCTGCACATGTGTACAGACAGGAAAGCCAAACGAGAAAACTGCTGTATAGAATCCTTTAAAGCATCTACAGCAAAAACACAGTGTGCAAGGAATATCTGCCCTGTGTTCAGCAAGATCATCCTCCTGGTTAGGCCTATTAGGCCATCTGACTTGATCCTTTAAGGAATGGCAGACTCCAATTGCTGCAACAGCTGACTGAATAGTAGAACTGGCCAAAGAAAAGGAAGCCTTTAATAAGGACTCCAGTTTAATGTCAGCCCTCTGCGTTAACCACTGGACAAGTTAAGTTCTCATTGAAGGAAGAGACTGCTGCATCTACGTTTGGCATGCTCCATTTCTTAACAAACTTTTCCTCCATGGGATATAAAAGGGAAAGCCTCTTAGGAGGAAAGAAAATCCTGTCAGGATGTTTCCAATCAGCATACACCGCCTGTTCCGACAGCAGGTGCAAGGGGAAAGCCTGTACAGCCTGAGTAGGCTTCAAGGACCCCAAAGAGGACAAGGGAGGCTCAGAAACCTCTCCAGGAGGTAACTTAAAGGCAGACTGAACCATCTCTGTAAGAGTCTGGATCAAAAGCCTTTGCGACCGAGAGGCTGATACCAACTGGCCATCTTCTGGCCCAGATTCCTCAGAAGCAGACTCATCTGCCAGGTCATCTCCTAGGTCCTTAGCATCTAGTTCTTCCTCAATCCATTCCTGCTCCAAATTAGGAGACTCAGGGGAGGGGGTTCTGTCCCACTTCTTGCCACCCTGTGGGATGGAGGCAATCATACCAGCAATCCTGTGCTCTAACCTGGCCAGGGCTAAGTACAGTTCATCTCTGGAGATAAAGGGTGAAGCAGCAGCATTGACTGTAGGCACAATACCAGACAGGTGCAGCAGCTCAGATTGCCCGAAAGCCTCTGGTCTCTCAGGAGATACAACACTAGGCTACTCAGGCGCTACTAACATAGGTGTGCATTTCCCTGTAGTGTTAACCCCACTCCTCTTGTTCGACATTGCAAGCCACAAAAAGGGAGTACTGTACCTGTGTTAAGTATTTTACCCCAGAATGAAGACCCTTTAATAGGGCTCAACAAGTCCCTATGCAACAATCTTGCTAAGCACTCTAGCCTGCCAACCAACACCTGGTGACTTACGTGACCCGGGTAAGGAGGAATGAGTTTCTATAAAGTGAATGATACAGACCCTACTCTGTGTCTCACAGCTGTCCCCTAGAAGTGCTGCATGTCATGTATTTATTGTTTAAATAGGATGAATGTGCGCCGGAATGCTCTGAGCATGAGTTTGCACGCATGTGCGCAGTGAACACGCGCGGCTGTGTACGCACACAAACTAATCCTAGTGCACCATCTTAGAGCTACGGCGCACGTGCGGCTCGGTGTACATACAACATACTGTGTGGCAAGCCACGTGCGCCATGGCAAACCAAGCTGTGCAATGGTGCACCTCTGTGCGCGGACTCTCCATAAGGTAAAACAGCAAAAGACAACAGGAAAAAGGTACTCCAATAAAAACACCAGCAGCTAGCCCAAACTCCACCCTGCACTCACCGCTAAACAGGTGTCACTTATCCGTCCAGGCTCAGGGCAACCTTAGAAACTAAGAGCCTGGTTTCTGTCACTTGAGGACCTTCAAGGACTGGGTACCCTTTTCATGTTTTAGGGTCCACTCACTTGGACCTGTACAGTACCCCTGCAGGAATGCCTTAGCTGTGTGGTGTCCAGGGTTCCACTACGTAGGGTCCAGTGCCCATAGGTCGCATTACAGGCAAAACTTCACAGGATCCTTGCGTCTTCTTTGCAGAGCTCGGGTACCATTTATCTTAGAATATAAGCTTGTTTCAAATGGATCCGATCGGTCAACCCCTTTATTAATTTTAGAACTGTGCTGAGACTTCAAGACCTGGAGCTCAAAAAAGCTCAAACATGTCCATCCACCTTACAGACACTGGTAAAAAACAAAACAAAACAAAAAAACGTAAGTACCTCTTGTATGGGAGCGGTTATATAGAGGACCACTTCATGTCTAAAGACCTTTGGTCTACCAGTGTCAATTCACCCGGAGATGAAGTATAACCCAGTAAGTAATGAATAATAGCCTCACTCTGTCCTGTGATGTATGAAAAAGAAAAAACGAAAAAACATGTGCATTATATATCTACATAATACGTGTGTTTTATCCTTTTAAAGACACTCCAAGTAAATAAAATTATATTTTGATCTGGCAGAAATTCACTCACCTCTTATGTTCTGTTGTGAGCTTGCAACATATAGCATTTTTTTGTAGTTGGAGTAGTGTTAGCCATGTCCAGTGTCTTTTGCTAAACCATTCAGTCACTCCCGCTCTCAGATCTCCACAACAAAAAGGCTAACAAGTCTGTAGTGCAAGATAGCAACTAGGACAGGGATTGGTAAGGGGTCCGTACATGGACAATGGTGTCCGTGAATGGTCCTTGCAGTGTCCATAGCCACTCGTTTTGCTTGCAGCTGCGGGGAGCTGGTCAGAGGAGCAGGATAGATGAATATGGTGTCATCCTCTGCCAGCTGAGCACGCCCTGCACCCTGGAAATCAGAGCTGCTGCTTGAGTAGGTGGGATGGGAGGTGCCTGAAAGAGGGAGGTGTGAGCAGCTGAGCAGAGGGAGCCGAGTGACTATTCCTGCAGGTACACTCAGCTAGAAGTGCATTGTGCATTAGGTTACAGGCAGAGGTGTTAGCTGACAAATGGGGTTGCATCTCCTTTTCATGTAGCACAGTGAGAAATTGTCCCATGTGCCATGTATGCAATCTCAGGCTGTCCCATGTATGCAATCTCAGACTGTCCCGTGTGCCTTGTATGAAATCTCAGACTGTCCCATGTGCCATATATGTAATCTCAGCCTGTCCCGTGTGCCATGCATGCAACTGCTGCAAATGCAAAACAGAACAAAGGGAAGCAAATAAGATGGGTTCATTGTTAGGATTTATAAACATTTTAACCCCTTAATACTGGCTATGTGCATATATATGCCAATATGTGGCAGCACGGTGGTGAACTTGAACACTAAGCTGTTACAGCGGGTGGATAATGTCATGATCTCTATCTCAGCCAAACAGAAAACGCCTTGTACACATTCAGAAGATGCAAAGCTTCCGGTGAATGGCTGTACAGTGCTCAGCCCCACTCGATTTAGTTCTGAAAATGGGATGGTAAGTCCCTGTCCTGCTGTTGGAATGCAGTGCTGTATGCAACTGATGTTGACCCTACATCTTATACAGTGCTCCCAGTGGGCACATCTGTTAGTGAAAAAAATTGTTTGTTTGAACAAGCTTAGTGAAAAAAAATTGTATGTTTGGACCAGCTTGGCCCAAACTATTTTAAAGTGACACAAAGCTGGAGTTTGGCCTGAAGTTTTGGCTGGAGTTATGCTTTAAGCAAAACAACAAATCCCCAATGCGCAGTCTTATCGGCAAGGGGCCTAGAAGAGCTCTTGGAATTGAGGAACTGAGACTGAAGATCTGTGGGTATGAAACTAGATTATTAGTGTAACTCACTATACTAATTTCCCTTGATCTGAACTTTACATAGTTTTAAAAATAAGATCAAGAGTAAGTCTGGTTTTCAAAAAGTAAACTTGTCATAAACCTAGGCAAATCAACCTGCTCAGATCATGAAAAGAAGCATAAAAAGAGGTTACCTGCTGTGCAGCCTGTGTGTTAGTTTGCCTGGTCTGGAAATAGCACAGATTTACTTTAATAATAATGTGATCTATTTAATGAAGATGACATTTTTAATATACAAACATATTTCACAGCACTTCTAAATCTAAATCTTTATTCTTTAAAACAAACCTGTGCTTTGCTCATCTCCAAGAGGCAAATGGAGTTAAATGAAAGCATGTACATGCTGACGAGGAGAGATAAATTAAAGGAAGTCTGTTGTTTTGCCACGTGTGGAGGACTAGGGCTGAAACAACTAATTGGCAAAATTGATTATGAAAATAGCTGTCAGCTATTTTCATAATCAATTAGTTGGTCATCCGATTAGTTATTCTGCAATACAGAATGCATGATTTGTTTACATATCAGAAAATACAGTGCAGCACACATACAGCACAATACACCGTTCATATATGTCAATAACGGCCTGAGAGCTTGTGAATGTGTGAGAAGCGCTGCCTCATAGGACATGTAGTTCTGGGCAGGAGATCAGTGATTCCAAAAGGTAGATATTTTTTTTACCTTGCCATAGGGGCACTCTATACTATGCTTTGCAGCTTTCTATAGGAGCACTCTGAAGGCAGGAGGAGCCAGAAGCGCCAGTGGGGGACCCCAGATGAGGAGAATCAGAGCTGCTCTGTGCAAAACCATTACACAGAGCAGGTAAGTATGACAAGTTTGTTGTTTAAAAATAAAAAAATCTGATTAAAAATTACTTAAATGACTCTGTGCGGGTAAGATCAGCATCATAACCCAGAGGTGGAGGCTTATATTTAACCACTTGCTTATTGGGCACCAGTAACCCAAGAAAAAAATAGCCGATTACCGGCTCTGTTTACATCACATGATCAGCTGTCACTGGCTGACATCTGATCACGTGGGTAAGGGGTGGGAGATCGACCCTTTACTTCGATCTGTGATCCAGCGAGTCTCAGACTCACTGATTACAGAGCGTGCTGCACGCGCCCTGCAGGGGACGCACATGCCACTCAAGCACAGGAGATGTCTATTGATGCCCTCCCGGCAAAGTAGGTCTGCGCTGTAGAAGTCATTCGGTTATAGCATGGATCTGAATTGGTTAAAATGATTATATCCATGAAAAAAGTCTCAGGCTTTAGTACTACTTTAATATAAAAGGTTTATATCCCCCTCCGCCCTTCATATAGCTTATATAGCGATTCCCAGTTAAAATACCCTGTATATCCTACTTCTGAGTATATTTTTTATTATATACAGTTGTGCTCATAAGTTTACATACCCTGGCAGAATTTATGATTTCTTGCCCATTTTTCGGAGAATATGAATGATAACACAAAAACATTTCTTTTACTCATGGTTAGCGTTTGGCTGAAGCCATTTATTATCAATCAACTGTGTTTATTCTTTTTAAATCATAATCACAACAGAAACTACCCAAATGATTGTGGTCTAAAGTTTACATATCCTGGTGATTTTGGTCTGATAACATGCACATAAGTTGACACAAAGGGGTTTGAATGGCTATTAGAGGTAACCATCCTCACCTGTGATCTGTTTGCTTGTAATTAGTGTGTGTATATAAAAGGTCTATGAGTTTCTGGACTCCTGACAGGCCCTTGCATCTTTCATCCAGTGCTGCACTGATGTTTCTGGCTTCTGAGTCATGGGGAAAGCAAAAGAATTGTCGAAGGATCTGCGGGAAAAGGTAGTTGAACTATATAAAACAGGAAAGGGATATAAAAAGTTATCCAAGGAATTGAGAATGTCAATTAGTAGTGTTCAAACTCTAATCAAGAAGTGGAAAATTAGGGGTTCTGTTGAAACCAAAAGGTAGACCAACTAAAATTTCAGCCACAACTGCAAGGAAAATTGTTTGGGATGCAAAGAAAAACCCACAAATAACTTCAGGTGGAATACAGGACTCTCTGAAAACGTGGTGTGGCTGTTTCAAGATGCACAGTAAGGAGACACTTGAAGAAAGATGGGTTGCATGGTCGAGTCGCCAGAAGAAAGCCATTACTACGCAAATGTCACAAAGTCATTTGGAGTGATGAAATCAAAATTAAGCTTTTCAGCCACAACATAAACGTTCATTTGGAGAGGAGTCAACAAGGCCTATGATGGAAGGTACACCATTCTTACTGTGAAACACGGAGGTGGATCGCTGATGTTTTGGGGATGTGTGAGCTACAAAAGGCACAGGAAATTTGG
The DNA here is from genome assembly GCF_037356315.1 of Lithobates pipiens. Lineage (NCBI taxonomy): Eukaryota > Metazoa > Chordata > Amphibia > Anura > Ranidae > Lithobates > Lithobates pipiens. The sequence continues at coordinate 646,038,328 of NW_027507748.1, read as the reverse complement.
TCAAAATTGATGGCAAGGTAAATGCAGTATGTCATCAAAAAATACTAGAGGAACATTTGCATTTATCAGCCAGAAAGCTGTGTATGGGACATACCTGGACATTCCAACATGTCAATGATCCAAAACACAAGGCCAAGTCAACCTGTCATTGGCTACAGCAGAATAAAGTGAAGGTTCTGGAGTGGCCATCTCAGTCTCCTGACCTCAATATCATTGAGCCACTCTGGGGAGAGCTCAAATGTGCAATTCATGCAAGACAGCCCAAGAATTTACAGGAACTGGAGGCTTTTTGCCAAGAGGAATGGGCAACTTTACCATCTCAGAAGATAAAGAGCCTCATCCACAAATACTACAAAAGACTTCAAGCTGTCATTGATGTCAAGGGGGCAATACACGGTATTAAGAACTGCGGTATGTAAACTTTTGATCAGGATTCCTTCGTGTAGTTTATGTTGTGATTATGATTTAAAGAGAGTAAAAGACATTTGATTGATAATAAATGGCTTCAGCCAAACATTAACCAGGAGTGAAAGAAAAGTAAAAAAAAAAAAAATAGTCAAGAAATCAAATTCTGTCAGGGTATGTAAACGTATGAGCACAGCTGTATATAGATATATATACAGTTAGGTCCATATATATTTTGACACAGGCACAGTTTTCATGCTTTTGGCTCTGTATGTCACCAGAATAAAATTTAAATTGAACAATCCAAATTGATTTGAAGTGCAGACTTTCAGCTTTAGTTCAAGGCGTTGAACATAAGACCCCTTTCACACTGGGGTGCTTTTCAGGTGTTTTAGTGCTAAAACTAGCGCCTTTCATGCCACCCCAGTACGAAAGTCAGAATGCTTTCACCCTGGGGTGGTGCACTTGCAGGATGAGAAAAAAAAAAAAGTCCTGCAAGCAGCATCTTTGGGGCGGTGCGGAAGCGGTGTGTACACAGCTCCCAAAATACCCTGCCCATTGAGATTAAATAGACAGCGCTGCCAAAGCCCCTGCAAAGCGATTCTGCAGCGATGCAACACAGACACTATTAACCCTTTCTTCAGCCGCTAGCAGGGGTTATAAGCATCCTGTTAGCAGCAGAAAAGTGCCACTGAAACTAGCGGCGCTCTACCATTAATGCCCGTACTGCCCTAGTGTGAAAGGGGTCCAAGTATCAAGTACAAATTTTAGGAACTGCAACCATTTTGATACACATTTTCAGGGGATCAAATGTAATTGGACAATTTAATATAATCTTAAATAAAATGTTTCCTCCTCTCTCACGCTTTGCCAGGCTACAACGGCAGCTGTCTTCAGTTATTCTTTGTTTGTGGGTCTTTCTGCCTTTAGTTTTGCCATCAGAAAATGGATACCACATTCTCAATTGGGTTGAGATGAGTCTTGACTCAGCAATTGCACAATATTCCACTTTGTTTCCTTCAAAAGCTCCTGGGTTGCTTTTGCAGTGTGTTTTGGGTCACTGTCCATCTGTACTGTCCAATCAGCTTTGCTGCATTTGGCTGAATCTGAACTGACAGTATATCTCTAAACACTGCAGAATTCATCCAGCTGCTTCTGTCACATCATCGATTAACACAAATGACCCAGTGCCACTGGAAGCCATGTATGCCCATGCCATTATACTGCCTCCACCATGTTTTACAGATGTCGTTGTGTGCTTTGGATCAAGAGCTGTTCCAAGCCTTCTCCACACTTTTTCTTCCTGTCATTCTGGAACAGATTAATCTTACTTTCATCTGTCCAAAGAATGCTTTTCCAGAACTGGTCTTGTTTTTTTAGATGTTTTTTTGGAAAAGTCTAATCTGGCTTTTCTATTCTTCAGGTTTATGAATGGTTTTCACCTAGTAGTAAACTCTCTGTAATTGCTCTCGGGAAGTCTTCTCTTGATTCTAGACTTTGACAATGATACACCCACCTCCTGGGGAGTGTCTTTCACTTGTCTGGATGTTGTGAATGGCTCTTTAGCATACAGAGGATTTTGCCATCATCCATCAATGCTGTCTTCTGTGGATGTCTAGGCCTTTTTATGTTGCGGAGCTCATCAGTGCGCTCTTCTTTCCTCAGAATGTACCAAAATGTTGATTTGGGTGCTACTAATGTTGCTGCTATCTCTCTGGTGGATTTGTTCAGTTTTTGAAGCCTTACAATGGCCAGTTTCACTTGCACGGACAACTCCTTTAAACGCATGATGTAGGTTCACAGCAATAGATTCCAAATGCAAATACCACACTTACAATCAACTCCAGACATTTTACCTGCTTAATTAACCACTTAATAACCGGCCTATAGCCGAATGACGGCTACAGGGCGGTTTCTTAACTCTGGGAGGCCGTCATATGACGTCCTCCCAGAATTCCGCTCTCGCGCGCCCCCTGGGGCGCGCACTCGAGAGCATCCGTGACCGCCGGGTCCACAGGACCCGGCGCATCACGGATCACGGTAAACGGCCGCTCATATCGGCCGTTTACCACGTGATCGCTCCGTCAAATGACGGAGTGATCACTTGTAAACAAATACTTGTGTACCGATCGGAACAGCGGAGGGGGAAGAGATCGGTGTCAGCAGCGATGTGGGCTGCATCTGCTGTGCCCACATCGCTGCTCACCGAAAATTAACCCAATTCCCTGCAAATACTCTGCAATACCCTGCCATTACCCTGCAATACCCTGCAATACCAAGCAATACTCCGCAATACCCTGCAACACCCGCCAATACCCTGCAACACTCTGCAATGCTCTGCAACACTCTTCAATGCTCTGCAACACCCACCAATACCCTGCAACACTCTGCAATGCTCTGCAACACCCGCCAATACCGTGCAACACTCTGCAATGCTCTGCAACACCCTCCAATATCCTGCAATGCTCTGCAACGCAATACTCTGCAACACCATACTCTGAGATACCCAGCCATAGTCGGTGATACCCTGCAATACCCAGCCATAGACACGGCCCCCCCCCCCCTCCCGCCGCCCTCCGGTGCTTCTACCGACTCGCCAATACGATCAAATCCAGAATCTTTTTTTTTTTTTTCAGGCTTCCCAGCTTATAGGTGAGATGCGGGGTCTTATTGACCCCATATCTCACTGTAAAGAGGACCTGTCATGCCATATTCCTATTACAAGGGATGTTTACATTCCTTGTAATAGGAATAAAAGTTATCAAAAAATTTATTTTTGGGGAAAAAAATGTCAAACTAAAATAAATAAAGTAAAATATATATTTTTTTTTTAAAGCACCCCTGTCCCCATGTGCTCGCATGCAGAAGCGAAGGCATACGTAAGTCCCGCCCACATATGAAAACGGTGTTCAAACCACACATGTGAGGTATCGATGCGAACGTTGGAGCGAGAGCAATAATTCTAGCCCTAGAACTCCTCTGTAACTCAAAACATATAACCAGTAAAAAAAAAATTTAATCGTCGCCTATGGGGATTTTTAAGTAGCGACGTTTGGCGTCATTCCACGAGCCTGTGTAATTTTGAAGAGTGACATGTTGGGTATCGATTTACTCGGTGTAACTTCATCTTTCACATTATGCAAAAATTGGGCTAACTTTACTGTGTTTTTTTTTTTTTAAGCACAAAACTGTTTTTTTTCCAAAAAAAAGCATTCGAAAAATTGCTGCGCAAATACCGTGCGAGATAAAAAGTTGCAACGACCACCATTGTATTCTCCAGGGTGTTTGCTAAAAAAACATATATAATGTTTTGGGATTCTATGTAATTTTATAGCAAATAAATGATGATTTTTACATGTAGGAGAGAAATGTCAGAATTGTCCTGGGTGCTCCAGAACGCCTGATGGCGCTCCATGCATGTTGGGCCTCTGTATGTGGCCACGCTGTGTAAAAGTCTCACACATGTGGTATCACCGTACTCGGGAGTAATAGCAGAATGTGTTTTGGGGTGTAATTTGTGGTATGCATATGCTGTGTGAGAAATAAACTGATAATATGACAATTTTGTGAAAAAAATAAAAAAAAAGGAAAAACAATCTTGATTTTGCAAAGAATTGTGGGAAAAAATGACAACTTCAAAAAACTCATCATGCCTCTTACTAAATGCCTTGGTATGTCTTCTTTCCAAAAAGGGGTCATTTGGGGGGTATTTGTACTTTTTTGGCATGTTAGGGTCTCAAGAATTGAAATAGGCCGTCAGTACTTCAGGTGTGATCAATTTTCAGATATTGGCACCATAGCTTGTGGACTCTATAACTTTCACAAAGACCAAATAATATCCACCAATTTGTACTTATTTTTACCAAAGATATGTAGTGGTATAAATTTTGGCCAAAATTTATGAAGAAAAAATTACTAATCTGCTAAATTTTATAACAGAAACAAAGAAAAATTTGTTTTTTTACAGAATTTTCTGTATTTTTTCTTTTATAGCACAAAAAATAAAAAAACCCAGCGGTGATTAAATACCACCAAAAGAAAGCTCTATTTGTGTGAAAAAAAGGACAAACATTTCATATAGGTCCAGTGTTGCATGACTGAGTAATTGTCATTCAAAATGTGAGAGCACCGAAAGCTGAAAATTGGTCTGGTTATTAAGGGTGTTTAACCACTTCAATACAGGGCACTTTCACCCCCTTCCTTCCCAGCCCAATTTTCAGCTTTCAGCGCTCTAGCGCTTTCAGTGACAATTGCGCGGTCATGCTACACTGTACCCAAATGAAATTGTTATCATTTTGTTCGCACAAATAGAGCTTTATTTTGGTGGTATTTATTCACGACTCCGTTTTTTTTTTTTTGCGATATAAGCGCAAAAAAAGTGGAAATTTGGGAAAAAAACAATATTTTCTTTTTTCTATTTGAAAAGAAATCCAATAAAATCAAATTTTGTCATAAATTTAAGCTAAAATGTATTCTGCTACATGTTTTTGGTAAAAAAAATTCCGTTAAGTGAATAATAATTGGTTTGTGTGATCACGGACATATGTACGCAAATGATCATGTACATATGTGTGCAGGTGATCACGTACATATGTGTGCAGATAATCATTGGGACATGTGATTTTAGTGGGACATATGTGGGGGACATGTTTTTATTATTAGGGACATGTGTTTTTATTATTTGGGGACATGTATGTTTTGGGACATGTGTGTTTTGGGGACATATGTGGGGACTGTGTTTGTACTGTGTGGTGTGTTGTGTGTTGACACTACACTGATGATCAGTGAGTAAAAAGCTGTGAAAAGCAGCCCATACTCACTGATCATCAGCCGGCTGCAGCGATCCGCTCTCCTCTCCTCTGCGATGACTTCCGTGTGAGGAGAGGAGAGCCGATTGCCTAGCAACCGGCTGTTTGTTTACATCACATGACGGCCGTGATTGGACACGGGCGTCATGTGATCAGGAGGGCCAATCACAGAGCCCTCCTGCCGATCTGAGATGTGCCGTGTCCGGGTGACACGAGCACATCGGGATCGCGCCGCTGCGCGGGCGCGCGCGATCCCGCTACTCCTGAAGGACGTTCCTGAACGTCCTATCAGGAGCAGGCGGCTCCCACCCGGCCGTATATATACATTGGCCGGGTGGGAAGTGGTTAAGTGCCCAGTGGTCAAGTGGTTAACAAAGGTGTAGCCCACACCTGGCCATGAAACAATTCAATTGTCTAATTACTTTTGGGCCCTTGAAAAGGGGGGGGGGGGGGGGGGTGGCTATTCTTAAAAGCTGTAATTCTAAACCCTTCCTCTGATTTGGATGTACATACCCTCAAATTAAACCTGAGAGTGTGCACTTTCATTCCAATAATTCCAATATTATCATTATATAACGATAGCTTAACCACTTGAGGACCGCCGTATTGCCATTGTACGTCAGCACAATGGCACAGGCAGGCATAATCACGTACATCCACGTGATTGCCTTCCAGCGGGTGGGGGGTCCGATCGGACCCCCTCCCGCTGGTTACGGCGGTCCGATTCGGTCCAGGAGCGCTCCGTGATGAGGGGATGGCCGTTGGTTTTCGGCCACCCCCTCTGGATCGCTCCTGGCCAATGAGAAGCTTCCTCCCCTGTGTATTGTTTACACAGGAAGGAGGAAGTGATGTCATTCTCCTCGGGGCGGTCTTTTTGACCGGACTACGAGGAGAACAGTAAAAGTAAGTGTGCACCAACACTACACTGACATGTAGGTACACACAGGCACACAAACCCCCCCCGATCCCCCCCCGATCGCCCCCCCCGCCCCCCCTCCCCCCCCCAGTCACAGTGTCACTGATTGCATTGATCATTTCTTTACTGATCAATGCATTCAGTGTCAGTTGTGACAGTAAAAACTGTCAGGACAGTTAGTGTTAGGTCCAGGGTAGCCCCCTATCACCCCCCAATAAAGATTTAACCCCCTGATTGCCCCTAGAGTTAACCCTTTCACCCCCTTTTGCCAGTGTCACTAAGCGATCATTTTTCTGATCGCTGCATGTGTCGCTAGTGTCGCTAGGTAGCTAGTTATTTTTTTAGGTTCACCGCCAGGTTTTTATAGCGCTAGGTACCCCGATATACTACCCAATAATGTTTTTAACCCCCTGATTGCCGCTAGTTAACCCTTTCACCCCCTTTTGCCAGTGTCACTAAGCGATCGTTTTTCTGATCGCTGCATTAGTGTCGCTACAGTCGCTAGGTAGCTAGTTATTTTTTTAGGTTCACCGCCAGGTTTTTATAGCGCTAGGTACCCCGATATACTACCCAATAATGTTTTTAACCCCCTGATTGCCGCTAGTTAACCCTTTCACCCCCTTTTGCCAGTGTCACTAAGCGATCATTTTTCTGATCGCTGCATGTGTCGCTAGGTAGCTAGTTATTTTTTTAGGTTCACCGCCAGGTTTTTATAGCGCTAGGTACCCCGATATACTACCCAATAATGGTTTTAACCCCCTGATTGCTGCTAGTTAACCCTTTCACCCCCTTTCACCAGCGATCACAGTATAAGTGTCACTGGTGACGCTGGTTAGCCAGTTAGTTATTTAGGTTCCCCGTCAGGTTTTTATATAGCGCCAGGGACCCCCATATACTACCTAATAAAAATTTGAACCCCCTGATTGCCCCTAGTTAACCCTTTCACCACTGATCACCGTATAAGTGTTACGGGTGACTCTGGTTAGTTTGTTTTTTATAGCATTTTATATTCAAATCCGGAAGGCAGTGCTTGGTTTTCGGGGTCCCGTATGTGGCTAGGCTCCCAAAAAGTCCCCCACATGTGGTATCCCCGTACTCGGGAGAAGCAGCAGAATTTATTTTGGGGTGTAATTTGACTTCTGCACATAGCATGTGTGAGCAATATATCATTTAGTGACAACTTTGTGCAAAAAAAAAAAAAAGTTTGTAATATTCCCGCAACTTTTGGCAAAATATAAAATATTCCATGGACTCAACATGCCTCTCAGTAAATAGCTTGGGGTGTCTACTTTCCAAAATGGGGTCATTTGGGGGGGGTTTTGTGCTATTTTGGCATTTTATGGCCTTCGAAACTGTGATAGGTAGTGAGGGGTGAAATCAAAAATTTGCACCCTTAGAAATCCTGAAGGTGGTGATTGGTTTTCGGGGTGCCGTGCGCGACTAGACTCCCAAAAAGTCCCACACATGTGGTATCCCCGTACTCGGGAGAAGCAGCAGAATGTATTTTGGGGTGTCATTTCACATATGCCCATAGCATGTGTGAGCAATATATCATTTAGTGACAACTTTTTGTAAAAAAAATTTTTTTTTTTTTTTTTTGTCATTATTCAATCCCTTAGGACAAAAAAAATAAATATTCAATGGGCTCAACATACCCATCAGCAATTTCCTTGGGGTGTCTACTTTCCAAAATGGGGTCATTTGGGGGGGATTTGTACTGCCCTGCCATTTTAGCACCTCAAGAAATGAGATCGGCAGTCATAAATTAAAAGCTGTGTAAATTCCAGAAAATGTACTCTAGTTTGTAGACGCTATAACTTTTGCGCAAACCAAAAAATATACGCTTATTGACATTTTTTTTACTAAAGACATGTGGCTAAATAAATTTTGCCCTCAATGTATGACTAAAATTTAGTTTATTCGATTTTTCTTATAACAAAAAGAAGAAAATATCTTTTTTTTTTCAAAATTTTCGCTCTTTTTCCATTTATATCGCAAAAAAAAAAAATCGCAGAGGCAATCAAATACCATCAAAAGAAAGCTCTATTTGTGGGAAGAAAAGGACGCAAATTTCGTTTGGGTGCAATATTGCATGACCGCGCAATTACCAGTTAAAGCAGCGCAGTGCGAAATTGCAAAAAGACCTCTGGTCCTTAAGGTGTTTATTGGTCCGGAGCTGAAGTGGTTAAATATGTTTTGGTAAATACCTGAAAAAATCAAAAATTGTGCCTGTGTCCAAATACACTGTATATGGACCTAACTGTATACATATGATATCATTTATATATTATTACTGTTTCACAGTGTAAATTGGCCCCTTATAGTAGTGATTATCTGCCGTTTTGGTACTATAAAGGGCTCATTTTTGTTTTTTAACCCCATCATGATAGGTAAAAAAAAATAAAAAAATAAAAAAGCATGCTAATGCTATTAAGCGTCTTTTGCTGCCCAAACACATCGATTTTCAAACACGAATATTCATACATTTGAAATTTTTGCTTTTAAACATTCAATTTTAAAATGAATGTACTGTAATTTCTAATCCAAGATCACATACACTGTCTGAAAATTCCTTCGACCAAGAAGTTTTCTTTTCTGCTCCTTCTAATTTTCCCATCATTGTGGTCAAACGAATGTCAATTTGATCCCATTAATGACTAGAAAATCAAACCAACGTTCTTAAAATTAAGATTTTGTAAGGAAAAAAATGTTTGTTTATGGCCAGCATAAGTGTCAGCAGGCTAACTGCCTATGACAAGGAAATCTGTCTGCATAATATTATTACAATCCTGTCTGATAATCTGCAAATTATATACATATATATGTATATATCTTCTGTCTGTTATTCTCAGGGTGGATCAGATATTTTGTTCCCCATCCATATAGTTGGTTATTTATATTTAGCACTGCATAGAGATATTTAAAGTGCAAGTCCATGTAAAAACTAAAATCCCTGCATCTATAGCCATCAACGTTCTAACATTAACCTATCTAGCCTTGAAAAGAAAAAAAATCAGTATACATACTTTTTCTGCAGGCGATCCGACCCGATCTCCAGAAGCTCTGCTAAGTATAAGGCCTGCACTGACTTTTCTTTCAGGAGGAGGTTGTCCAGGTATCCCATGTTGGGGACACCCTGAGAGTGAATCAGAGATAGGATAGGAGCCAACACCTTAGTGAAGGTGCTGCGCACAAGCCAAGAGGAGGAGCAAAAAATGTCAATGCTGTGTGCCACAGTAAAACCTGTCAGATTCCATACCGAATATTTAATTCTGAAGGAACCTGTAGAGAATTTTCAGATCTAGAATGGGGTGAATGCTTTTCTTTGTCTTATTAAAAATGAGCAGGTTGGAGTAAAACCCCTGAAACCGCTCCTTTTCTGAAACCGGGGGGAATGACTCCCTTCTACAACTTAGAGGCAAAGGTTTGCTTGAAGACGCTTTTGCATTTTTCTGAGATAAGAGTGGTTCTAAAGGCAGAAGGTTTTTATCTTCATGCATTCTATGCATGGAGATAAAAAAACCTTCTGTGTGCAGCAGCCTCCTCATACTTACCTGAGCCCCATCCTGATCCAGCGATGTTGCACAAGAACATTGGCTGCCCAGGACTCGCCCTCCTGATTGGCTGAGACACTGCAGCGGATGCCATTGGCTCCCGCTGCTGTCTAAGTTTGTGAGCCAATGAGCAGAAAGAGGGGATGGGGCCAAGCCGCAGCTTCGTGGACACACAGAGCAGCGGCTTGGGTGCCCCCATAAAAAGCTGCTTGCTGAGGGGGCACTTAGCAGGAGGTAGGGGCAAGCAGCACCAGTGAGGAACCTGAGAAGAGGAGGATCTGGACTGCTCTGTGCAAAACCAGTGTTTGTTATTTTAAAACAAACAAAAAAAAAACAATATTTTAGTATCACTTTAATGCATAGCATGCATTAAGGTAAAGATCCTTGTGCTTTAGAACCACTTTAAATCTGATTTGCCTTTTGACTTACTAAACTTTGCAACACTTTATCAGCTGCTCAAGGTCTTTAGGTAACACAACATGCAGCAATAAAATATACACATATAAATAAATGAAATAACCCAATATTTACTGTCTGTCTCTTTCTCCTTCCTCCCTTTGGTTCTGCTGGTTCCCCAGAAGAGTTCACAGGCCAGGCTCTTCCTGACTGATCCGTTCTGACAAGGAGAACCTCTTGATCTTCTCTTGAGCTCGAGTCCTACAAAATAAAATCAAAGTGAAAACTAAAAAAAAAAAACACAAAAACAAAAAGTTTATTGCAGTCATAATATATTCCAATTCCACAGCATACTCTGGCATCAGAGGCTGAACTTCTCTTCTTGAAGGAAACCTATAGAGACAAATTTAGGGGGGTTCTAACATATCAATTGCTGACCTGTAACAAGCATCCACCCAGAGAATTCCCAATCTGCATACTGGTTTCAGGTCAATGACTGAGAAATAACTGAATCTATTGAACAGGCAGGCAACAGAATATTTTCAGAAGCATGTGTCAGTAATGGCAACCCCTATATTGAGAGCAGGCTTTCTTTAGAGTAAGCAAATAATCCAAGCTTGTCTCTGCCCCTTGTTGCTTCCAAGCCTCCCTGTAGGCCAGTGAGGTCATCTAACACAGAATCTAGCTGCAGACTTTAGGCATTCGGTGTACATCCAAACAACTCTCAAAATACACAGGGCACAAAACATATACTATGTTCCTCTTACATTCCCCTCGCTGCTTTCACAAGCAAGTATGTCAAGCTTATTCTCTATTACAGCAACAGCCACTGCTGTGTAACTGGGAGCTTATGGACAGTGTCTGAACACTACTCAGAATATTACATGAGGAATACATTATAGTGCTTTGGGAATCCTTTTTCATCTAATAAAATTAATTTGTAACCAAATCATCAAATGCACATTACCATAAACAGCTACATACAACCTTTTTCCAGTTTGTTTCTGATTTATATTTAAAGTGGAGGTCTCCCCCCACCAAAAAAAAATAATAATAAAAGTCAGCAGCTACAAACACTGTAGCTGCTGACTTTAAATATTAGGAGAATTAGCTGTCCAAGGATCCCACAATATCAGCACCCCAGACAATTTTCGGATAGTTTCTCAGGTGCTGCCGCCACCATTCGTGGTAAGGGAAATGGGCCTCGAAGCCTTTTGGCTTCACAGCTAGTTCCCTACTGCGGATGCGCGTAGCTCGCTGCGCTCTCTAACTGGATTAAGGAGGAGTGGGGCCGAACTTCCTGATCAACTATCACTGGACACAGCTGATCTTGTGGTAAAGGGCCGCTGTCATTGGAAGGAATTGGCGATCACAGGTGCCTTTGGATGCCCTAACCTGCAAACTAAGCCCACGCTATAGCACAGGCAGGAAGTGGTTAAATATGGACTATGAAAAAACTCTCATTACTTGCTATATAACAGAGTGTTCATACTCATACTCAAGCACTAAAGCATTCATTTTATGTAGAGTGAAATATACCTGGTTGATCCTGCCTTCAGATGTCCCTACCATGTTCTCTGTGCCCCCCCCCCCCCCCACTGCAGGCTGAGATTGTGTAGACCAGCTAGTATGGGGCATGCTCAATTTCAATTCCCTTCTAAGCTCTTAATTTCCTTCTCTTTCTTATCCGTACAGCTCTTATAACTATAGAGTCACACAGATGTACACAAAGTGGCAAATTACATTACACCCCCCCCCCTCCATGTCTTCTAAACACTATGGGGGTGGGATATAGTATGCTGATTTATTTAATTCACTAAGAAACACACAAAAAAGCTTCAAGTATTAAATATACCAAATAATGTTGCGAATACCTGCAAAGTAAAAAAAAGAGCCTTGGATGCAAATGCTGCCTGAACAAAATCAAAGCTAGTGTCAATTATCTCTGCCCCCACCTACACCATAATAATGCATTAAAAATACACATTTGATTTTCAAAAAAGGTTTATTGGTAACTGCAAACCAGTTTATTGATAATTCATTTAAATTGCTCTTCTGTTTGGATCATGTGACTGGTACAGAACCAATCAAGGCTACACTGTAGCGAGCCTACATCAGCAGAGTAACAGAAGCCCCTCCCAAGGATCTTTCCCTGTAGATGCCAAAAAACAGAGAAAGATCATGTGACCACACTACAGCACTGCGGGGAATAAGGTACTTAGAGGATTAAAAAAAAAAAAATACAGTGGTACGATATACCGTATATGATTTATGTTAATTATGGCAATTAACACTGCTCTGTTTAGTATCACTTTAACAGCTCATTTTTCTGCAATGTTTTCAGCCCAGCGCAGAATACTCCACATTTGTTATGAAGTATTTAAGGTAAAAGAACAGTGTGAACCAAACATTTGCATAAAGTATTTAAGCCACAAAGCTGGACTTTTTCTTTCTGAAGTGCTTATTAAATTATTCAGTGTAGAAAGTGTTTAACATTTATAACTAATGAATCTCACTCTGTTTTTGCCCTTTAAACAAAATGATTGGGTCTCTACGCTTTGGCGGTTATATTTTTATCTTTCCTGAAAAAGCAGCAGAGCTAAGAAATTAAAGTCCACTTTTGTTGAGAAAAACAAATATTCCCCCTCTGGGTAATCAATGGACATTGCACGGATTTTAACAAACTTTGTTGTGGATTCCTACCTTTTTTTTATCCTGGAGAAATAGTTGTTTGTCTCTCAGTGTCCATGTGCTAAGTGAATTTGTATGGGAGCAGTTTTATAATTATTAATCAGCTGCTGCACCTGCAGGGTTCTAAAGAGGATAATTGCAGGGTCTGCATCCCTTTAGACGTGGTTTACCTTATGGGGTATTTCACCAAAAAATGCAATTTTTGTTGCAGGCAATGCTTAAAATCAAATTCGTATCTGGTGCAGACTTCTAAGAAAATCAATAAGCCAATCACACAAGCAAGAAATTACCTATCTGGAGTGCGTTCTGTACACCATTTGTGTATAGAACACCTCCAAGTAGCCATATTGCATTTTACAGAAAGCTATACAGAGCTGCAGATTTAAAAGGAAAGGTCATTTTTTAATAACATTCAATTACAATATGACTTGTGTTGATATATATATATATATATATATATATATATATATATATATATATATATATTTTTTTATCTGCTAATTTTTTAGCATTTAGCATTTACCATTAAAGCTGAACTCTAGGCCCAATATGATTCTAGTTATTTATTTAGATTCATCCGATGACAAATAATCCATGTGTCGCTACAAGCGACTCCACAATCACATCTGAGTTGCTGGCTCAGCTCTGCTACACCAAAGTTACCAATTGTGTCAGCATCAGGAAAGGCGGCTCTCCTGCACCAGATAACGTACCTAGTAGGTGGCCTGGCACTTCCGGGTAGAGGGCGCATGTGACCCGGCTTTGCTGTGATTCTACACAGCAGATGTCATTCAGCGGGTGCTGGCCAATAGATTACCTCTGGTACTGCTGATTGTCTGAAACACACACACAAGACAGAGCTCTGCCAATGTAAACAAGGCAGAACCCTGTCCTGTCAGCGGAGAAGTAATAGATTTTCTTTCCCTGCAAAGCAGGGAAGTAAATAAATCACTTCCCCTAGTAAAAGCACAACATACATTACACAAACACTGGCTAGGCACACATTTAACCCTTTGATCGCCCCAGGATGTTTAACCCCTTCCCATCCACTGTCATTAGTATAGTGACAGTGCATATTCTTTAGCACTAATCACTGTATTTGTGTCACTGGTTCCCAAAGTGTCAGTTAGTGTCTGGTTGTCCACCACAATATCGCAGTCCCGCTATAAAAGTCACTGATCACTAGGGATGAGCCAAACACCCCCCAGTTTGGTTCGAAGCAGAACATGAGAACAAGCAAAAAATTAATTTGAACATGCAAACACCATTAAAGTCTAGGACACGAACATGAGTAATCAAAAGTGCTCATTTTAAAAGCTTATATGCAAGCTATTGTCATAAAAAGTGTTTGGCGACCTGGGTCCTGCCCCAGGGGACATGTATCAATTCAAAAAACAGTTTTAAAAATGGCAGTTTTTTCGGGAGCAGTGATTTTAATAATGCTTAAAGTGAAACAATAAAAGTGAAATATTCCTTTAAATTTTGTACCTGGGGGTGTCTATAGTATGCCTGTAAAGTGGTGCATGTTTCCCGTGTTTACAACAGTCTGAGAGAAAAATGACATTTTTAAAGGAAAAAAAGTAATTTAAAAGTACTCGTGGCTATAATGCATTGTCGGTCCCAGCAATACACATAAAAGTCATTGAAAAAAAAAATGGCATGGGATTCCCCCACAGTCCATCACCAGGCCCTTCAGGTCTGGCATGGATATTAAGGTGAATTTTTTTTTTAAATGGGGTGGAGGCCCCCCTCAAAATCCATGGATTTTAAGGGGGAGCCCGCGCCAATTTTTTTTTTTTTTTTAAATGGTGTGGGGGGTCCCCCAAAAATCCATACCAGACCCTTATCCGAGCACACAACCTGGCAGTCCGCAGGAAAAGAGGAGGGGGGCGAGAGAGCGCCCCCCCTCCTGAACCATACCAGGCCACATGCCCTCAACATGGAGAGGCTGATTTTGGGAACAAGGACCTCATCCCCAAAACCCTTGTCCAGTGGTTGTGGTGGTCTGCAGGCAGATCTGTCAGAATCTGGAAGCCTCCTTTAACAAGGGGACCCCCAGATCCTGACCTCCCCCTACCATTTCACAAAAAAAGTGTCAGAAAGGTAAAAATGACACGGCTTGGGACAAGATCTTAATAAAAAAATAAAATAAAATAAAAATGTCCTACGAAGTCCATTCATCATCTTCTCTCTCTTCAGTCCGTCAGAGAGAGAAAAGAAGATGAATTGCCTTCGCGGGACATTTTTATTTTTGAATAAAGGACTTGTCCCAAGCCGTGTCTGGTCATTTTTTCCATTTTGACACTCTTTTGTGAAATGGTAGGGGTGCATTTGTACCCCGTTACCATTTCACACGGGGGGAGGCCGGGATCTGGGGGTGCTCTTGTTAAAGGGGGCTTCCAGATTCGGATAAGCCCCCCGCAGACCCCCACAACCACTGGGCAAGGGTTGTGGGGATGAGGCCCTTGTCCCCATCAACATGGGGACAAGGTGCTCTGGGGGGCTACCCCAAAGCACCCTCCCCATGTTGAGGGCATGTGGCCTGGTGTGGTTCAGGGGAGGGGGTGCTCTCTCATCCCCTCCTCTTTTCCTGCAGCCTGCCAGGTTGTGTGCTCAGATAAGGTTCTGGTATGGTATTTTTGGGGGACCCCACACCATTTTTTTTTATTTGGCGCGGGGTTCCCCTTTCGGGTCTGGTATGGAATTTGAGGGGACCCCCACACAATTTTTTTTTGGTTCGGGGTTCCCCTTAATATTCATACCAGACCCAAAGGGCCTGGTAATGGACTGGGGGAATCCCATGACATTTTTTCCAATGACTTATGTGCATTGCCAGGACCGACAATTCATTATAGCTGCGAGTACTTTTAAATGATTTTTTTCTTTTTTAGAAATGTCATTTTGTGCAGGGACTTTGGTAAACACGGGAAACATGCATCATTTTACATGCATACTATAGACACCCCCCAGGTACAAAATTTAAAGGAATATTTCCCTTGTTTTGTTTCACTTTAAGCATTATTAAAATCCCTGTTTCCGAAAAAACTGCAGTTTTTTTTTAACTTTTTTTTGCATTGATACATGTCCCCTGGGGCAGGACCCAGGTCCCCAAAACACTTTTTATGACAATACCATGCATATAAGCCTTTAAAATTAGCACTTTTGATTTCTTCTATAGACTTTTAAAGGGTGTTTCGCGGCTTTCGAATTTTCCGCGAACACCCCAAATTGTTCATTATTCAGCGAACACTCAATGTTCGAGTCGAACTTACGTTTGACGCAAACATCAGGCTCATCCCTACGGAGATGTTCGAGACTCAAACATCGGGCTCATCCCTACTGATCACCACTATTACTAGTAAAAAAAAAAAAATTACTCAGTTTGTAAACGTTATAACTTTTGAGCAAACCAATCAATATATGCTTACTGGTATTTTTTTTACCAAATAGATGTAGCAGAATACATAAATGACCTACATTTATGAAGAAAGAGTTTTATAGCAGAAAGTGAAAAATATTGGGTTTTGAGTTTCAAAATTGTCGGCCTTTTTTTTTGTTTATAGCATGAAAAATAAAAAAACGCAGCGATAATCAAATACTACCAAAAGAAAGCTCTATTTGTGAAGGACATAAATGCTATTTTGGTGCAGTGTTGCAAGACTGCGCAACTGTCAGTTAAAGTAACGCAGTGCCTTATTGCAAAAAATGGCCTGGTCATGAAGGGGGGGGGGGGGGTAAATCTTCCGGAAGTCAAGTGGTTAATCAAACAGCCAGCAGGTACAACTTCTATTTTGAATTTTTTCACACCAGGCGCAGCGCTATGCCTGCTTTAGGACAACGCTGCGCCTAGCACAAAACATGTCAGAACAGAACTTGTCCCGGCTGGTTGTTTTAATAAAATAAGATTACTTTGCATCCTGGAGTGCAGAAATCCTATTACTGATTCAACTGAATACCTATTTAGGTTGCCGTTTACCTGGCCCACACCAGTCTATTTCACCCTCTGGTGGTCCTGAGCTGCAAGTGTACTGTTCCTCATGCAAAATGTCTTTATGTTGATTGAAATGACAGCCTTTGAGGAATCCCATAACAGAAAAAAGTCACTAGATTACGAATATGTTAATTTGACATTTTTATTGTGTCAGAGCATACACACCAATATTTTGGGGCCCCTTTACATTATAGTGATCTACTATGTGCTGGTGATTTTTTGTCGCTTTCATGCTGGGTGTTTTCTGGTTGTAGAGATCAACCTCTGCTACCTGCTTAAATAAACAAATCTCATCACCCGCCCTTTTTTACTATGTACCCCTTCTTTTAGCACCTGCATATGAAGGGGGTAAGAAAACCAAAAACACAATGCTGGAAGAAGGCAAGTAAAATATAAACAAAAGGGATGTTCCACAGGGGAAAAGAGAGTTGTACTATTTATTTTAGCTGTTGCCCAGCTTTATGCTTTATGCAAAGGAAGGGGACATCTGGAAAAAAAAATACTATGCTACAATAGCCATTTAATGCTGAGCAGGCTGTGCCATAGGATTTTTACAAAGAAAATAGGAATTATTGTGCCTCAACTTCTTTCCTAAATGTAATTTCCTAAGGCCCCTTTCACATGGACGATCCATTCAGGTCCGCCTGTCAGTTTTTTAGGCGGACCTGAACGGACACTCTATAGAGGTCTATGGAGGGTTGGATGTCAACGGTGACATGTCCGCTGACATCCCACCCGCGTCAATCAGAAAAAGTGTGACGGAGGAAAAACCTATTTTTCCATCTGTCTACGGAACGGATGACGATGGACTCTACGGTCCGTGGTCATCCGATATCCCATAGGGGAGATCGGCGCTCTGACAGGTCCGTCCATGCACAGAGTGCAGAGACAACCCTGTCATCTGCCTGCTCAGCGGGGATCGACGGAGACGTCCATGTGAAGGAGCCCTAAATGCATTCAAGGGCTTTACTAAAAGCAGCCGGAGCCATTGGCTCCAGCTACTGTCAGTTCAATCCCATGAGGAGGGAGCGGGTGGGACCAAGCCGCACTGTGCGCATTTAAGGATGCACATAGCCCTGCTCTGGAGCACACATGCATGAATGTCCTCATAGTAAGCGGCTTTGCTATGAGGGAATTGGGGGGGGGGGGGAATGAAGATCAGGCAGTGCGAACTGGGGACCCCAAAAGAGGAGGTTTGAGACCTCTGTACAAAACCATTGCACAGAGCAAGTATAACATTACAGCTGCATGATTCTGGCCAAAATGAGAATAACAATTTCTTTGCTTAGAATAAAGATCACAATTCTTGCGGTGTAATATCTTTCACATTATACAAAAAAAAATTGGGCTAACTTTACTGATTAGGTTTCTTTAAATTAAAGTGCATTTTTTTCCAAAAAAAAGCCCATTTGAAAGACTGCTGCGCAAATGCAGTGTGACATAAAATATTGCAACAACCACCATTTTATTGCCTAGGGTCTGTGCTAAAAAAAATGATATATATATATATATATATATATATATATATATATATATATATATATATATATATAGGGGGTTCCAAGTAATTTTCTAGCAAAAAATAATGATTTTAACTTGAAACCAGAAAATGTAAGAAAAATGTTTAGTGTTTAAGTGGTTAAGCTTCCCTCATTTATACACAAAGTGTATTCTTCTGATCTAATGGACAAATCGTTACAATGTTTATACTTAGTTCTGCAGCTGAAGAATGTTGTGATACTTGGCAGACTGCCCATTTTTTTTCTTCTATTGAGGGCTGTGGCTTCAGCAGAGCAGAGAATTCTCTGCATAGAAAAAAAATCTGGAAAATAGTTTGTCAAGATCGCAAGGAGGAAAAAAAATTGTGATAACGATTCTTAACGATTAATCGTGCAGCTCTATATAACATGATTGTGATTTAAATTAAAAAATTTTTTTTACAGAAACACATTCTATTCCCTTCTTCTGCACATTGTGAAGGCATGTATTGAAAAAAAGGGTGCATAGAGACATCAAATACAACAGTACAGTACATGCTATAGTTGACAAAAAAAAAAACGCCTTAGAGTGACTGCCCTCTCAGTCTGAAAATCTCTTATTAAAAGCACATTGCAACATGTCTTTCCAAAGCTATGGTATGTTGGAGGAAGGTAAATGTTTCAGTAGGACATCTGCTCTTGTTGGCCAGACTTTTGTGTTATGGAAATTTGGATAAAACATGAAGTGCAAGGCAAGCATGAAATATGGTAGACTAATGTGACTTTAAATTTACATTACACTGCTGAACTTTTAAGTTATTACAAAAAAAATGATAGACAGCAGTGCACTTGTGCAAAATAGTTTCCATATGCTGCCTAGGGACAGTATTTACATACGGTACATCCGGAAAGTATTCACAGCACATCACTTTTTCCACATTTTATGTTACAGCCTTATTCCAAAATGGATTAAATTCATTATTTTACTCAAAATTCTACAAACAATACCCCACCATGACAACGTTTAAGAAGTTTGTATGAAAACATTGCAAATTTATTAAAAAAATAAATAAAAAATAAATCACATAAGTATTCACAGCCTTTGCCATGGCACTCAAAATTGAGCTCAGGTGCATCCTGTTTCCACTGATTATCCTTAAGATGTTTCTACAACTTCATAGGAGTCCACACGTGGTAAATTCAGTTGATTGGACATGATTTGGAAAGGTACACACCTGTCTATAGAAGGTCCCCCAATTGCCAATTAACAGTGCATGTCAGATCACAAACCAAGCCATTAAGTCCAAGGAATTGTCTGTAGACCTCCGAGACAGGATTTTATCAAGGCACAGATCTGGGGAAGGGTACAGAAAATTTTTTGCAGTAAAATGTCCCAATGAGCACAGTGGCCTCCATCATCCGTAAATGGAAGAAGTTTGGAACCAACAGGACTCTTCCTAGAGCAGGCCTCCTGGCCAAACCGAGTGATCGGGTGGAGAACGACCTTAATCAGGGAGGTGACCCCCGCTTCCATCATGGTTTTCATAACGATGGATACGATTTTAAGGAGGACGGGCGACGTTCGTTTTTGTAACTGGTCCACAGTGAGGAGAGTTGTTTTTGCTTCACCTTTTGTATTTTCCGTGGAATCTACTGGAGTTCCTGTCTTTGCCTGGATTATCTAACCTATGAATGGACCTGCCTATTTGACCATCTGTTAATTCAGTGGTCCAGTCCTTAAGGTGAGTGAAGCGATTGATCTGGAGGTGGAATTATCTTCCTTGAATTGTGTGATTGTCACGTGGAATCCTCTTCCCCTCTCTTGTTGGACTTTTATCATTGTTTTTTTAATACTGCATTTATCATTGTATTTTTCATTTACCTGTTCTTGCGCTGCACCTTACCTTATGCAATGTACAGAGACATCCTTGATGAAAATCTGTTCCAGAGCGCTCTGAACCTCGGACTCGGGGAAAGTTCATCTTCCAGAAGGACAATGACCCTAAACACAGCCAAGATAACAAAGGAGTGGCTATGGGACAACTCTGTGAATGTCCTTGATTGGCCAAGCCAGAGCTCAGACTTGAACCCAATTGAACATTTCTGGAGAGATCTGTAAATGGCTCTGCACCGACGCTCCCCATCCAACCTGATGAAGTTTAAGAGGTCCTGCAAAGAAGAATGGGAGAAACGGGCCAAAAACAGGTGTGCCAAGCTTGTAGCATCATGCTCCAAAAGACTTGAGGCTGTAATTGGTGACAAAGGTGTTTCAACAATGTATTGAAAAAAGGCTGTGAGTACTTATGTACATGTAGCGCTGACATCCTTGCCTATTGATGTGGTTATGGATGCTTAATGTAAAGTTTATGGACATTACTGTGGTTTCATACCAGAGCCATCTAGTGATCAAATATGGGTAACGCACCTGTTTATTATTACCTCAGAACAACCTAAAGACTTGTGCAGGAAGTGACTGTTTGGATTCTGAAGGTTGACCTTGTTACCCGGGAGTCCTTGTGACCTACCCATGAACACTCTCCAACGCAGTGCATGCTGGGTAGGGGATAAAAGGGACCAAGGAGGCCATTTTAGGTCTCTTGGGACCACGCTGCCTGCCTGTGCGGATCTGTCGGGAGACTTTCCCAGAGACAGCAGCCGACAGCCATCGCAGAGCGCCAGCCTGTTTGTTTGTGAGGTGGCCTGAAGGAGCCTAAAAGACGGTGGCCGGATTGGGAAGGTCTAGAGACACTCAGCAGAGAATCAGAGAACCGTATTGATTCAGCAAAGAGATAAAGAGCGTCTGGCCCAGCTGCCGGAGAAGCAAACTACAGTCACGGGACCAAAGTGATCATGCGGAACTCTGATCCAGTTGGTGAGTGGGTTACAGTCCACCGTTTGTTAACTTTGCACGCAGTTAGACTCACATACAGGCCTCACTAGAACCTGTAGTTTCATGTAGGCACAGCAGAGCAACTGACACTGAGCAGGCTTGAGGCCTATCTACCTTGGCACCTCAAGCGTTGTAAGTTACTGGAGTTGCACCAGGAGCATTTCAGTTTAATCCTCCATGAACTTTCGATTACAAATACAAAGGAGTGACTTTAGCTAGCGAAGAAAAGAAGACCCCGGATAAAGTACTTTAAGTGAGGCCTCACATATAGCTTTTAAGCAGGGGGAGCTCCCAGGTCTATATATTTGTATATAAACAGTTTATATTGTTTTATATTGGAACATATAGTGCTGTCGTCCTATGTTGGGATGACAGCACAATTTCTGTAACCACCTGTTTAAATATTTTGCAGTAAACAATATTTCTGGTTAAGTATCCAGTTGTTTGGCATACGTTCTTTTTCCACGAGGTAGAGCCAGTGGATCCTGAGGGTATAATACAGGTACTTTGCATTGTTTTATATTGTACTGTATTACATTGCACCACAGCTGTGCCAAGGGGATTGAGTCAAGTTAGTGGGGTTTCTCGGTAGAGTGCAGGCCCAATTCAAACCAGCAGCTCCTTCAGGGGTCAGTGCTACATACAAGGGATTTTTTTTTTTTTTTTAATAAATTTACAAAGATTACAAACTTCTTTCACGTTGTCATTGTGGGGTATTGTTTGTAGAATTTTGAAGAAAATAATAAACATAATAGAACTGTGGAAAAAGTGAAGCGCTGTGAATACTTTCCATATGCAGTGTACAGTTATGATGTGTTCCTACCAAATGGCAATTGGAGACTAGGGACATTCCAGTATAGATTTACCAGTAGCTACAAGAGTACTATAAATAAGTTAGTAAGGACGCCACAGTATATATTCTGGATCCTCAAAGATCTTTCTAGTTTCCAAAGCCACTTACTCTAGTCTAGACTGGGAAAATGGTGACATAGACCTGTGTCACCACTATAATTGGGATTATCAGAATGGATCAGAAATAACTGAAGAAAATATTGCTTGTTGAGTCATTGCTGGCTTTGGGGGTCTAGGGTAACAGGCTTAGGTTGCCTTATCCTTGAGACAGCTCTTTAGCATGCAAGAAACGGTTACACACTGACTTTACCCTTGTGCTATCATAGAAAAATCACTTAAGGGGATATACAGACAGCACAATAACAATAGTTGGAGAGATTGTAGGATTTTCTAACGAAGAACTGTTTGTCTTATTATACTATCTAACAGCCTGCCCTTCCCTCTGCTGATTTGATGCATGCTTCTCCCTCCAGATACCTGTTTAAAAAACAAAAATCTGTAAAGCTGGAAGACAATATCACAACGCGGCTTATTTAGATTTGAGTGCTTATCTAAAATAAAGCAATTAATTCTTACCAAGATTGTCCAACTGCTTCTTGTTACATTTTGGTGTGATGTTTAGAATACCTAAATAGGTGAAGAAGTGATATTCTATAAAGGCTTACATGAATGACATGGGTGCTAACTTTGCTTCTAGTGCCAGTTGAAAGTTGACCAGTCACTAGACAAGGATGGACAGTAAAGGTAATACAAACAACGTGGTAACATAGGCTCTTGGCAATCACTGGAAGCATGCCAAGAGCTCTGGGGGTTCCAGCTTATGTATAGTTCAATAAGAAAAATTCAAAAAAGAAGAAAATATCACAGCCTTTCCAAGATTAGCCAATTTAATTTGCTATCATGGATCCAAACTTTTACAATATTAACGAAAAGTTAAAAACAAAACTAAAAGTTAGCCCCTTTTCAGATGCATAATACAATGAGCAATGTATTACTCCTACAGACTTCCCTTACACCTCCATTAAGGAGTGGGAACATACCTGGATCCAACCAAAGGTAAATTGGGTAAAAGAGCAATACCCATGTACACCAGCTGCACTGAACACACCATGACATCAAAAAAAAGAACTCCACGTGTATACCGACAGTCCTCTTCAGGGGAACTTCCCACCACGCTTTATAAATGCATTTCTTTGTAAAGAAGTTATATCTCAAACTCAAAATACTGAGGGTTATCCCCAACAATCATAAATAAAGCCAGCTGTTTTAAAACTTCGAAAGTAATAGCTCCATTACAAAAAGCATTTAAAAGGAAAAAGTACTCATTCAATCCAACGGGTTTATGTCTACCTAATTTACATATCCAGTACATCTCTTTACGCCTTAGCAATAGTGTGGTAGGATTCACCACTTCCTGTATAAGACTTGTTCTAGCACCATGCATCTTATGTGGTTTACTTGAAGGCAACAATGAAAAAATGCAATTAACCCCCCCCTAAGTAACCAACTTCTAACGGCTATGATATACTCCCCGTTTAATTTACCAGAAATTATGGACAATGTTGGTAACCAGGAGGGGAGGAAATTGGTACTAGGGTCATTACACAGAAGAAGATTTTCTAAAACTTGCCTATAGAACTCCAATTCCAAAAATGTTGGGATGTTGTGTAAAATCTACATAAAAACAGAATGCAACAATTTGCAATTCTCATAAACTCAGATTTTATTAACAATAGAAAACACATCAAATGTTTAAACTGAGAAAACATATCCTTTTAAGAAAAAAATAAGGTAATTTTGAAATTGATGGCGGCAACACCTTTTAAAAAAGTTAGGAAAGGGGGCAACAAAAAGCTGGCAAAGTACAACCCCAATTCTTGGGACAGGGTCATGTTTACTATGGGGTATCATCAACTCTTCTTTTAACAACACTGTACACATTTGGGAACTGAGAAGACCAGTTGCTGGAGTTTTGGGAGAGGTGGGTGGTCCCATTCTAGCCTGAGCATTTGCTGATCTAAAACCTGGATATATCTTTCAGCACTGGTGGTGCCTTTCCAGATGTGCAAGTTGCCCATTCCATATGCACTAATGCCCTGGTTCCCATAAAATAAAATAAGAGCCCTTTCCCTAACACAGTGTATGGGTAGACTCTTGGGAGTCAGGACAGCTACAGTGGGTAAAAAAAATAAAAAAAACACCCTTTAAATGAATCCCATTTTGTTGCTTTGTGGCCTGAAATGAAGACAGACACAGTTCTTGTTTTATCCTGCTGTATTTGCTAGTGCAACTTACAACATCCAAGTGAAAGAAATAACACCAACATGTCCGAAAAAAATAAAACAAAAACAAAAAATACTAAATTGGAAAAAGGATCACTCCTTTATGACAGTATCTTGATGAACCACCTTTTGCTTTAATTACAGCCTTTCGTCTGTTGGGACATGTCTCTACTAACTTTGCTCATCTAGACTTTGCAATATTTGCCCACTCTCCTTTGCAGAAATGCTCAATTTCAGTTAAATTTGATGGTGACTGTTTGCGGACTGCAGTCTTCAAGTCATTCCACAGATTTTCAATGGGGTTTAGGTCTGGGCTCTGACAAAGCCATGCAAGGACATTCACCTTTTTCTCCTTCACATACTGTGTGGTCATTTTTGCTGTGTGCTTTGGGTCATTGTCATGTTGGAAGGTAAACCTTCTTCCGTCTGACAACTTTCTGGCAGAGGGCAGCAGATTTTTCTCAAGAATTTGATGTTATTTTGCCCCATTCATTGTTCCTTCTATCCTGACAAGTAACTGAACTTGAGCAGTTCTGTAAAGAAGAGTGGGCAAATATTGCAAAGTCTAGATCAGTGTTTCTCAACTCCAGTCCTCAAGGTGCCCCAACACTTCATGTTTTAAACTTTCCATTATTTTGCATAGGTGATTTGATCAGTTTCACTGCCTTAGTAATTAGCACAGCCATTTCATCTGAGGGAAATCCTGAAAACATGACCTGTTGGGGCGCCTTGAGGACTGGAGTTGAGAAACACTAGTCTAGATGTGCAAAGTTAGAAGAGACACATTCCAACAGACTAAAGGCTGGAATTAAAGCAAAAGGTGGTCCAACACAATACTGACATAGGGGGGTGATCCTTTTTCCAACAAAAACGGTGTGTCTTCATTTCAAGCTGCAAAGCAACAAAATGTGATTATTTTAAAAGGGGGTGATTTATTTTCTATACCCATTGTATATTTTTGCTAAGAAAGAAATCAATGTATACTATGGAGCGGAGGGGAGGGAGTTTAAGCTGAGTTCTGCAGTCCAGTAGGCAGGGCTGTTGGGATTTCAGCACTGTGTTGTCAGCCCAAAAAAAAAAAGTTAGGAGCACACTAAATTTTTGGCAGAACAACAGGTATTTTTCTTGCAGTGTTTAAGGGATAAAACAGAGGATTTTAATTTAAAAAAAAAAAGTGCATGTAAGGGCAAAATTAAGAAAAAAAAAAAAGGTAGACAGGTTCAAGAATTACATAATAATAAAACAAGAGAAAAACAACCACTGAAATATTTCTGTAAATGAAATAACCCAGCTCTGAACACGAATATGTTGACTAAAGCACTGTACTCTGTAACCATATCTGTAATGCAGAGACGTCTCCCTATGGCAGATGCTTAGAAAGCTTCACTGACCAAGTCTTTATTACTGTGAACTCATTTTCCACACCAATACACAATACTCAGTGAGATCTATCATTTAAAATGGCAGTGACAGAAAAGGCAGCGGTAAATTACGGTCAATGCAAATAGCTTCAGTATAGGTGATATATTTTTAGATACTTTTAAATTACTTTTGTCAACTCTTACCATGCAGAGAACACAGATCATTGCTTACATGATGAAAACTAGGATAAAGCAATTACCATGGAGGAAATTAATTGCTTTTAAAACAAATTAAAGTGGACCTATCAATAAACTTTACACTTTGCATAACTCAATAGGGTGCATAGAATTACTAAATCACATTATTATTTGTAGTAAAAAGTACTGAATTAAAAGGGGGAAGAGCTGTTCCCTGGCTCTGAATCTAGATCACATGGTATTTGTTTACCAGGAGAATTGTGGGTATCCGGAGTAGAGCTGCACGATTCTGGCTAAAATGAGAATCACAATTTCTTTGCTTAGAAGATAGATCACGATTCGCTCCCGATTCTCGCGGTGTAACATCATCTTTCACATTAAATCCAAAAACAATTGGGCTAACTTTACGGTTTCTTTTATTATTCATTCATTGAAGTGTATTTTTTCCCAAAAAATTGCATTTGAAAGACCGCTAAGCAAATACAGTGTGACATAAAATATTGAAACAATTAACATTTTATTCCCTAGGGTCTCTGCTAAAATATATATAATGTTTGGGAGTTCCAAGTAATTTTCTAGCAAAAAATATTGATTTTAACTTAAGAAAGAAGTGTCAGATAAAAATTTAGACTTTAAGTGGTTACACTTCCTGCATTTCCATGTTGTTTAAAAACTTGGCAGACTGCCTGGATTTTTTTCATTACACACTGAAGTTTCCCTTTGATCTAAGAAGGAAGAGTTAGTTACAATGTTTCATTTTAAAAACTTGGCAGACTGCCTAGATGTTTTCTTTTGAAAGCTGAGTGAGTAGATAAGTCTCTCCACTTGTTATATGAAAGAATTGTCAAACTCTGCAATAGAAATAGTCAGGGACAGCATTTCTCAACCTTTTTAACACAGAGGAACCCTTGAAATAGTTCTCTGGTCTCGGGGAACTCCTTCTAAAAATTTGAAATCTACAACTCATGATACATTAGTGTGATGGTCAGTGGGAAGAATGGTCCTTACATTTGTGGTCATTGGAAAGAATTACCTCCTTACAGATAGCTAAAAAGATCAATGGTGTGAGTGGGAACTTATCTGAGAGGCAGTAATTGCCCAATGCTAAAGGAACCCCTAGCAACCTCTGGAGGAACCCTAGGGTTCCACGGAACCCTGGTTGAGAATCACTGGTCAGGGGTGTTGAAT
Source organism: Lithobates pipiens (assembly GCF_037356315.1). NCBI lineage: Eukaryota > Metazoa > Chordata > Amphibia > Anura > Ranidae > Lithobates > Lithobates pipiens. The sequence continues at coordinate 646,011,318 of NW_027507748.1, read as the reverse complement.
CAAGATCACAATTTTTTTAACGATTAATTTTGCAGCTCTAATCTGGAATAATTAAAGACTGTAGCCAGTCTGTTCATTTCAGGAAGACAGATGCTGGTCTGGAGGACTTGTGAGAACACAGATCAGCAGGGCACAAAGTTGTGACGTCCTACTAAAGAATGATGCAGGGCCGAAATAACTAATCAATTAATCGACAACTAATCGATTATGAAATTAACCGATTACTATTTTTATAATCGATTAATCGGCCACTAACATGATGGGGTTAAAAAAAACTAAAATTAGCCCTTTATAGTACAAAAAGAGCAAATCGCTACTGTAAATATTACTTTCACTGTCCCATAGTAAAAAATAAACCCCTTACAGTAGCGATTATTTGCTTTTTTTGTACTAATTTTAGTTTTTTTAACCCCATTATGTTACTAAACATCTCAGGCCTGGGTCACACCTCTGTGTTTTTTGTGCTTTTTGCAGAAACACACTACAGTTCATTTACATGGTTTCCTATGGGACACGTTCACATCCATGGTTTCTTCAGCTGCTGCGTATTTGGAAAAAACAAGGACTTTTTAACACAAAATGGTGGTTTTTGGTTTTTGGTTTTGTTTTTTTGGTTCAAGATACTTCAATGGAAAAAAGCTGCAGAGAAGCATGTAACACGTTTTTTTAATCTGCCCAACAACAAATTGGGCAAAAAATATGTAAAAATGCAAATCGCAGCAAAATTTGCTTTTTTTTTTAATTTTAATTTTTTTAGGTTATCAACCAATTAATCGATTCATCGAAACAATAATCAGCCAACTAATCGATTAGGAAAATAATCTTTAGTTGCAGCCCTAGAATGATGCACTGCACACTAAATATGACTTATCTCATGTACATAATTATAAATGTATTTTCCACCATCTTTTCTTATAGTGTCCATACTTCCCATCATTTTTTAGCATAGCAAATCTTAAAAATCTTTATAAAATTAATGAACTTTAGGCTTAGGTTCACATTTGAGCATTATGGGAACACTCACAAATTGCATTCACAACACAAGAAAACATGCATCCTTTTTGCAGGAGTGCAGTGGTGCCAATAATTCTCAATGGCACACCAATGCACCTTGCTAACTCATGCTTAAATGCATGGTAACACAGTACAATGCATTTTGCCATGGAGCAAATTTATTTTTTTTTTTTAAAAGGGTCATGCACTTCTTGTGCAAATTTTCACATGTAGAGCAGCCCTTTAAAATGAATGGGCTGCCCTAAATGGGACATGAAAAATCGCCCAAACACGTGTGACCATTGCAACTATAAATTCATATTGCTGAAATCATTGATAAGAAAATATTATATATTCTTCCAGATCTGTGCAGTATTCCAACGTGAAACTTTGCCTCTCTGTAGAAACTTCCTGTATGAAAGACCGTTCACTGTTACTCGCTCTCCTCGTGCACGGTGACTGGTCTTGTTTCCATTCCCCAAAAGACATTTCCCGTTTACAAAGTGGATTTATCCTTTGTTGCTATTGAGAAATATATTCAAATGAAAGTTCAGCTTTAAGGCTGAGTTCACATTGATGTGCTGTGTGACATTGCATGTGATTCGCATCACACTGCTGTGCAAATCACATGCGATGTCTGTGCGATGCAACTTCAGCCATACAGATTGTATGGCTGAATTTGCATTGCATTCAGACCAAAGACATGCAGGCAGGGCTGGTGCAAGGATTTTTGACACCCTAGGCGCAACCTCATTTTGCTGCCCCTCCATGGCTCTGCCTCGACTCCACCCCCTTTGTCCTACCCATGTATATGGTGGAGGTGGAGTTTTTTGCGTCGCCTCTTCGCCCACACCTGTGCCTCTAGACTTGGCCTGAAGACAAATAGTGGCGACAACAGCTCGCAGGTATGTGGACAGGCTAGGATAGTTATGTGGACAGGCTAGAGTAGAGAGATGGGGGAGATCAGAAAGTGCTGTCAACAAGGGAATGTCATGGTTATGCAGTAATCTTCCTCTGCTTGCTTACCTCTCCTCATGTGTTCAGACTAAGAGGCCAGCCACTTCCACCTGGTGGTTTTTATATCCTCTCCTCTAAGCATGGCTCCACCCCAGGTCCTATCAGGGAACCCTATATTAATCTGTGCACTGCAAGCCAGCGGTGCTGATCAACCATTGTGTATCCATTGCGCGTTTGGCTTCCTGTTTCTTGCTTGCCGTGTGCTCTATGTTTGTCTCTGTTACCGACCTTGGCGTGTTCGAGATTCCTGTCTGCTTGTGATCTTGACCATTTGGCATGTCCCCGACCATCCCTGTCTGCCTGTGACCCTGAACCTTTGGCATGTACTCTGTTCTTCCTGTCTGCTAGTTGCCCTTACTATCCTTGTTGTTCCAGCCTAGCCTGCTGCTTCCTTCTCCTGTAGTCTAGTGTGAGCTGTGAGACCCTAGGGGCCGCAACCTGGAACCAGACTGCAGCGAAGTCCATCCTCACCACTGGAGGCTCTGGTGAACACCTGTTGGCTCTTAGACGCTGCGTCCTGGGGAATCTATGCTCTAGCTCCTACTGGGATCTGTGTTAGTGATCCAGTAGACCTGTGTCCTGAATCTCCTTGGGTACAATCCGCAGCAATCAGTCCTAAAGTCCACTACCTAGTGGTGCACTTCTGACTCCTACGGCGTGCATCTGTCACCTGGTCTCAGGTGACCTGACAGGGAAAAAGAATATTAAATAAGAGTAATGATAACCATGAAAATGTATGAAGGAGGATAGTACACAATTCATTTTACAATGCTTGAATAAATGCTTCCAGAGAACCATTATCATACAGACAAGACAACGAGGGCAGTGGGAGGCTCCATCTGATGTCAAACTCCTGTGAGGAGGCAGCAGGGGTATGGCTTATCTTCGCTGTGTGCGTCTATGAACACACACAGCCCACATCAGGAGGATGATTGCACGGGTACCCTATTAGCGCACAGCTTGCTAAGGGGGCACCCAGAGAAAAAAGGGAGGGACCTACAAAGAGGAGGTAAGGGACCACTGTATGCAATATCATTCAATTTTCGTAACACCAAAAATTTACTTTACTATCATTTTAAACATGCTGCAAGCACAGAAAATAATATCCCAAGAATTTAGAGCCTCTGTCTATGACATGACAACACTGCACCTCCATCTTCAGAACACATCCTTGTGCACAAGCAGAGAGCACAGGAAGTTATTAGCATACAACATTTCTGACAAAATCAACAGGTACGTGTATTATTATTATTATTATATTATATAGTATTTATATAGTGGCAACAAGTTACACAGTGATTGTATATTGTACATTCACATCGGTCCCTGCTCTCCCGGAGCTTACAATCTAAGGTCCCTAACTTGCATTCATACACACATACACTAGGGTAAGTTTACACAGGGGCCAATTAGCCTACCAGCATGTCTTTGAAGTGTTGGAGGAAATCGGAGTATCCGGAGGAAACTCACACAGGCACATGGAGAACATGCAAACCCAAGTAGGGTGTCCTGTAGTATTTGAACCGACAACCAAAAAAGAGAAGTCCATTGATAAAATTTACATACACTTTAATCCAGCTGGTTCGGGGATACACATTTGGCTAAAGAATAGATATCTCAGTGTGGTTGATAATTAGGTTCATTAGGAACAGAGACCAGTCACTAGCATTTGCGACTGATGCTCGATAACTCGGAAGGGGCGGAAAACCAATGCCTCTGGATTTGACAGTACATGGCCTCGTACATCGTCCCTTTGATGCAGTGAAGTTGTCCTGCCCCCTTAGCAAAAAGACTCCCAAAGCATAATGTTTTCACCTCCATGTTTGATGGTGGGGATGATGTTCTTGGGGTCATAGGCAGCATTCCTTCTCCAAACACGTCCAGTTGAGTTGATGCCAAAGAGCAAGATTTTGGACTGTGGTCCTGTACACGTGCTTTCTTGAGCAGGGGGACCTTGGGGGCACTACAGGATTTCAGTCCTTAATGGCGTATTTTGTTACCAATTATTTTCTTGGTGACTATGGTCCCAGCTGCCTTGAGATTCTCCCGTGTAGTTCTGGGCTGATTCCTCACTGTTCTCATGATCACTGAAACTCGATGAGGTGAGATCTTACATGTAAATAGAGAGATCCCCCATTCTGTCAGGGAGAGGAGAAATATCTGCTGTTTCTAGTGACTAGAAACAGCAATGTCTCCCTACTCCCAGTCACTACACTGCCCCCACAGTTAGAAACACATCCCTAGGACACACTTAACCCCTTGATTGCCCCCTAGTGTTAACCCCCTTCCCTGCCAGTGAAATTTATACAGTAATCGGTGGCTATTTTTTTTTTTTTTTTTTTTTTTTTAGCTCTGATCGCTGTATAAATATCAATGGTCCCAAAAAAGTGTCAAATGTGTCCCATCTGTCCGCCACAATTTCGCAGTCCTGCTAAAAATCGCAGATCGTCACCATTACTAGTAAAAAAAAAAAATTAAAAAGCAATAAATCTATCCCCTATGTTGTAGACGCTATAACTTTTGCGCAAACCAATCAATATATGCTTATTGTGATTTTTGATAACAAAAAATATGTAGAATACATATTTGCCTAAACTGATGAAGACTTTTTTTTTTTTAATTTGGGGATTTTTTTTAACACAAAAATTTTAATTTTAATTTTTTTTTCGAAATTGTCTCTCTTTTTTTGTTTATAGCACAAAATATAAAAACCGCAGAGGTGATCAAATGCCACCAAAAGAAAGCTCTATTTGTGGGGAAAAAAGGACGTTCATTTTGTTTGGGTACGGCGTCGCACAACCGCGCAATTTTTCAGTTAAAGTGACGCAGTGCCTGGTCATTAAGGGGGAAAATCCTTCTGGGGCTTAAGTGGTTAATCTCAGCTCGTTACCTGTATAGAAGACACCTAGGAGCCAGAAATCTTGCTGATTGATAGAGGATCAAAAACTTTTTTCACTCATTAAAATGCAAATCGATTTATAAAACTTTTTTGAAATGGGTTTTTCTGGATATTTGTGTTGTTCTGTCTCTCACTGTTAAAATAAACCTAGCATTAAAATTATAGACTAATCATTTCTTTGTCAGTGGGCAAACGTAATCAGCAGGGGATCAAATTATTTTTTCCCTCACTGTAACTCCACACCAAGTTCATTATATAGACCACTGGTATATTTATACATGATGATAATACCCCCCTTAGTAGCCTCTTCTCAAAAGAGTTCAGTTCAACTAATCTTTCCTCATAGACAGGCAACAGTGTGCATTCAGGGCAACTCGCCCACACCCCCTTCAAACTAGGATGACTGACTGTTTCTGCACAGCTTCCCCATAGACTTACATGGGTTGGCTGCCCACAGCACCTGGATGCTCAAACCGTATACGGTAAACAAATTTGTGGTCTACAGGCCTCAGTGCCCAAGTGAATGAGGCCTAATTATTTAAATTCAGCACGGCTGTGCATGGCTCTGCCTGCACAGCCATATCACTGAGCTCTGGGATTGTTTCCACTGAATTACTACAAGCCCCACCTGCCACCATAGTAGAGGGACTGTACAGAACGGCATCAATCCCTTCTTTCTCCTGTAATCGTGCAGCATTTCCTCCAGCCTCATAGCAATCACTCTGTATAGACTGAGCTGGCACAAGAAGCCATTAAAGGAGCCTTCGAATTGTACCCGCAATGCCCTGATAACAACTGCAATGCTCTGCAGGCTTCAATGCAAAACATTAGTAAATGTATATTGGTCATGAGAACAATGTTTCAGTGTACTAGTTATTTGTATAAAGTGGACTAAGCCTTTATCCACCTGAATACCAACATGCTACACCCTCCAGGCCATTTTTTAGTTATAAGTGCTGTGATAATCTGGCTGACAATTACTCAGCCGTGCAATTGTGTAGCAAAAATAATTTTATATCATTTGAGACAGATCGAGTTTTCTTTTGGTGGTACGGTTTAACCACTTGGACCAAAATGTTTAAATATATGCAAAGGGTAAGGAGGGGTGTTTAACACAGTGTTTCTGAAACTGTGTGCCACATGCAATTTGTGTCCTGAGGCACATCTTTTTGGTGCACTGCAAGACAAAAAAAAAGTTTGAGAAATACTGCGCTAACATATACAGACAGGAGGGGAGTTCCTCTTAAAATCTGCAGGCATACCTGGGACAGGAATTTGAAATGGATTTAATTTAACCTGGAAGAACACTGTGACCAGATCTCTGAACAGGTGAGTCTGCAGGGGCAGTGCCAATATAGCAGATGGAGCTACTATTTTTTATTTTTAAGGGCTGAATTCCATTTGGCTGTTTACAAAAGCAGAAGTCATCAGCCTGTGGAAACCCATCTTTCCTTTTTGTTTTGGCTTGCGACTTTCACAAAGCGCATGAGCGCACGAAACATGGCAACAGCACAGCTTGCGTTCCAGAAGCTGACCACAGACATCCCTTCCTCTGTCTCCGGCGCAGCACTGATGTCACTCCAGGAGCGTTGGTTGCTCTTGGCTCTGCTCGGCAACTCCAGTTCCCCTCAGTTATGGTGTCACCACGAGTGGTCTTAGCCCTGTGATTTGGCCACATCCAGGCAACCTCACACCTTCCCAGTCCAGACATTCACAGGCCCCAATCCTCCCAATCCTAGCAGCTTTACCCATCTTGGACTCGGCTATATCACCATCTTCTACAGCCTCTGGGCTCCTTGGGACCGGATTTCCATCCTTTTCATCATGGGCATTGGTGCACCCCATGTGATACCAGCGAGCCCCCCCGGATTTGTCTGTTCACCACTCTTCCCCATCTGAGGTCACCTGTGGTAACGTTGAACATTTATCTGTCCATTACTTCCCTGTTTTTATACCTGTTTTCCAGCTGATTTTTAGACTTTGCATCAGCTCATCGTATCTATGATGGAATAAACATTGTTGGATCTTCATTCCACGGTTACAGGTGCCTGTTTTTATGACTACTACAGTTTGGATCTGGAGCACTGTTTGAGCGCTGTTTATAGTTTTTTGTTTGTTCCACATTATTCCAGTGTTATGCCATCTGACATGAGTTTGATCATTATCAACCACGGATTGTTTAGGTCACAGCTACATCCAATCATACATGACCCTACAGTCCTTTGTAGCATCTCAGGATATTTTTTGTTTCTTGTGATGGTCTTATACCTGTCCAAAGCAATCTGGCAAATAATGGTCAATATGCACTTGGTCTTGCAGCTCTTAACACGTTAGGGTTATACAAAGCAGATTTCTATTGCTATCTTTGGCAACATGGGGAAGATTTAACCTTACTTCCTGTTACAGGAATAGGGCGTCACGAGTACACGAGTACAGGAAGTGCTGGGAATTGTCATTGCTACAGCTACAAAAGCACACTCATTTTGAATCCTAGGTTGGCGTACAACATCTGTCGTGTTTTTAGGGCTTTGAGTCTTTTGTGGAATAATCACCCTCTAGTTTATTGCCCTGGTGGAACAAGACAGGAAGTGAGGGAAAATCTTTGCCATGAGGGAGAAAGCAATAAAAAAAAAAAAAAAAGTTCAGACTCTTACCCATTCCATTTAAAACTGAAAAATAAAATGTGGTTGAAGTTGTGCTCTAATGTGCCCTTTAAAGGTCATCCTCCTATAACGATATAAGGAACACACTAATCTTTCACCCCAGGAATGGAATTCATCTCCTGTGAGAGCTAGTCATTTAACTAAATGTCAGAACATGTTGGAATCGTCTCTTCAGACAGAGGATCGGCTAATGACACATCACTCTCCAAAGTCACTTTTTCCAGGATGACAGAGTTTATGCACAGCCTTGTCCATTCATAGATGAATTCTGACTTCAAACCACTAAATTTATGATAGTATGGGCTTTCCAATCACCCATGACCCAATATTTGGCCATTAGGGGTACACATTACTGAACACCATATTATACATTTCAGAACTATTCTCAATTTGTAAAACTGTAGTACAAATGGCTGACACTCGTTAAATTTCACCCTACCTCATAAAAATAGGATTTTTATAACAGCTTAGCTATAAAATCCTTTTCTTGGAGTACATCACGGGACACATAGCCGCAGTCAATGGACACTGGCTGCAGTCAATGTCGAGAGATTGATGCCTTACACATCCAGCTGGTGATGGAGCAGCATGTACAAGCAGTGTTTTACCGCGCTGCTTTGTTTTCCATAGAGATCCCTTCTGCTGAAATGTTCTTGCCAGTAGCAGGCATTGGTGTGACATTGGACTTCCCATTGGGGATTTCTCTCACTTGATCGGGTATGGCATTTATGTAAGGAATGTAATTGCAAAGTTGAGGGAGAGGGTGGAGTTGAGCAAGAGAAATAGAACTGCGAGTACAGATCATGGTAATGGAGGCTTAGGTTATACCTTATGTGTAGAAGAACCAAAGCTTATCAAATTTAGTGGGATGTCCTCTGTGGGAATACACAATTTTTCTTTATTTTACATCACGGGACACAGAGCCACAGTAATAACTGTATGGGTTATATGGCACCTTCAGGTGATGGACACTGGCACACCCTAAGCAGGAAGTTAAATTCCCCATATAACCCCTCCCCTTACCGGAAGTACCTCATTTTTGTAGCAAAGCAATACAATACAATGTAACCAGAAAGAGGGGAGGGACCTCTGTGTTTTGTGATATACTCCCAGAAAAGGATTTTACAGGTAAGCCGTTATAAAAATCCTATTTTCTTTATTATACATCACGAGACACAGAGCCACAGTAATAACTGTATGGGATGTCCCAGAGCAATGCCACCTGAGGGGAGGGGACACAAACAAAAGTAGGGTGCAATCAGACCTGAGGACCTATACTGTCACGTGAAGTACACTGCGCTCAAAGACCATATCCTAATGCATTCTCACATCCACCTGATAGAATCTGGTGAATGCATGGACTGAAGACCGGGTTGTGGCCTTGCAGATATGAGCCGTGGAGGCTTGGTGATAGTGCTTCGTGGGCAGTGTAACAGCCCTGGTGGAGTGCGCTTTGATTTGAAAAGGTGGAACCCTCCTCTTCAAGCCATAAGCTTGGCAATAGAGGTTTTCGATGCTGCCTGTCCTTTCCTCGGACCTTCAGGCAACACAAACAACACATCTGTTTTCCAAATCTGAGCAGTCGCCTTCAAATAGATTTTGACTGCACTCACTACATTTAAAGAATGTAGTGAATTTTCTTCCTTAGAACAGGGCTCTGGAAAAAAATGAAGGTAAAACAATATTCTGGTTTAGGTGAAAACCTGAAATCACGTTTGGCAGAAAGCTAGAATGAGGACGCAATACAACTATCTTTGTGAATGATTACATGTGGCTCTTTAGAAGAAGGACCCGCCAACTCTGATACCCTTCTTGCAGAAAAAATGGCTACCAGAAAAACTAGCTTCCTTGTTAAAAGAACCAAAGGAATATGTCATATTGGCTCAAAAGGCTGTTTCTGTAATGCAGACAGAACTAAATTTAAGTCCCAAGGGTTCAGGGGTGCTCTAACTGGTGGATTAAGCTGAGTTACCCCCTGTATAAAGCTTCTGACCAAAGAATGCGTAGCAAGCGGACATTGAAACAATACTGATAAGGCCGAAACCTAGCCCTTGATAGTACTTAAGGCCAGTTTCATCTCTAGCCCCATTTGCAGAAAGGCAGGAATTCTACCTATGACATACTTCCTAGGATGCCAACCCCTGGATTCACACAAGGAAACATATGCCTTCAAGACTCTGTAATAAAAGACTCTGGAAGCTGGCTTCCCTGCATTAATCAAGGTAGATATCACTGAGCCTGAAAGCTCATGATTCTTCAGAATGTGGGTTTCAATAGCCAAACCGTTAAATTTAGAGTTTGTAAAGTAGGATGGAACACTGGTCCTTGAGACAGCAGGTCTGGAAGTGGTGGTAGGGGCCATGGGGCCTCTACCACCATATTTACTATTTCTGCCTACCATGATCTTCTGGGCCATGCTGGGGCTACAAGAACTACCGACTTCCTTTCCCGCTTGCAAAGAAGTCGAGGTAGCAGCAGAATAGGAGGAAATGCATAAATCAGTGAGAACTGATCCCACAGGATCACTAACCCATCTGTTCCGCATGCGAGTGGATCCCTTGTTCTTGACACAAAGTTGTCAACTTTGTTGTTGAACCTGGATGCAAACAGATCTACATCCGGAATCCCCCATCTTTGGCATATAGCCATGAAGATGTTGGGGTGAAGGGACCATTCCCCCAGGAACAACTGCTGGCAACTTAAGTAGTCTGCCTGACAGTTCTCTACCCCTGGAATGAAGATTGCTGATATGCACGGCACATGTTTCTCTGCCCAGGTTAGGATATGGCTTACCTCTCCCTGGGTTGCCTGACTTCTGGTGCCCACTTGGTGATTGATATAAGCCACTGCTGTGGCATTTTGGGATTGAATCCTGAAAGGAGAATTCTGCAACCTGAATTTCTAGGCTCTTAGGGTTAGATGTGCTGCCCGAATCTCTAGAATGTTGATGGGCAAGGTCCTTTTCGGTTCTGAACCATTTCCCCTGGACAGACGCCTCCTCCAGGATTGCTCTCCAACCTGATAGGCTGGCATCTGTTATTACCACCTTTCAGGTAACCGGTAAGAAAGATTTCCCTTCTGCAAATTCTCAGGTATCCTCCACCAACTGAGGCTCTGGTGCACTTTTGGCGACAAACGCATTGGAAAATCTAGTGCTTGAACCTTCTTGTTACAGGCCAATAGGATACCGTTTTGCAGCAGTCTCAAATGAAACTGAGCATAGGGAATTGCTTCGAATTAAGCCACCATCTTCCCAAACAACCTCATACAAAGGCGAATGGAAGGACCCTAATCTTCTTACTGGCTTTAAAGAAGATTTCTCTAGGTTGAGAATCCAACCTAGGTATTCCAGGTAGTTTACTGTGGTGACCATGCTTTGGTCCAAGCGGGCTACCGACCGGTCTATCAAGAGTAGGTCGTCCATTTATGCTATTATTGTTATACCAGGAGTCCTTAATCTGGCCAGAGCAAGGGCCAGACATTTTGTAAATACCCAAGGTGCAGTAGCTAGAGCGAAAGGTAAGGCTACAAATGGAAGGACTGACATACCCCAATTGCTGCCACTGCAGGTTGAGCCACTGAACCTGCCAAGAAGAAAATCTTTTTTAACAGGAATTCCAATATTTTTTATCTGTTGGATCCATAAGCATTTGAGCACTGTCAACCAGAAAAGTCAAACTTTTATCTTTTATTCATAGAAGATATAGCAGCTTCAATTGCTGGTACACTCCACATCTTAGTAATTTTTTCTTCCATAGGATAAAGTGTTGAAAACTTTTTTAAGAGGGAAAAAATGCTTATCTGGGTGATCCCACTCAGAATACATAAGCTTTTCTAGTAAGGAAAGGCACGCAAGGCTTGAGGAGGCTTTAGTGAACCCAAACAGGAAGTGGGCTCTTCAACCATCTCCGTTAAGGGTAGCTTAAATGTGGAGCGGACCATTTCAGTAAGAGAATGCACCAGCAATTTCTCAGCATGTGAAGCTGAAGAAGGTCCTTCCCCACTTGCTCCCTTGGAAGAGGAATCATCAAGCCTCTTCACAGTCTCCAGAGGGGGATTCATCTGCCCCCTCCCACTGTTCCTCTGTTTGAGGATCCTGGGTAGTAGAAGGGGACCTAATGCATTTTCTTCCACTCTGTAAAGATGTGATTAAAGCCACTAATCTTTCCTTCAATCCACTCATAGCTGAGGAAAAAAACCTGCTCAGTTATATAGACAGGGGTGGAAGTGTCGGAAGCAATTGCAGCCCCTGATGACCCCAATGGCTCACTTGAAATTAGACTGTTTTCCCGCTCCGAGGGCTGGGGTGGATGAGAGGAGGAGAGCTGCTGATGGGAACCATTGAAATAGCAGCGGGAGCAGCGTGGCACACCGCCAACTGATATGTGCCTTCTGCCTCCTGGAGTGAAGCTATCCAGGGTTCTGTGGTAGCAGATCCAATTTTAACCACTCACGGTGGGCACAGTTAAAAAAACTTCAGGGACTGGGGCCCCCTTTTTATCAGGGGATCCACAGCCATGGACCTGTAAAGCATCCCGCCAGGAATATGGCTGAAAAAAAAATACTGGATCCCAGGGGCCAGCTCTCTAAAAAGAGAAGCATTATAGGCAAAACCTTGTTTCTTCGGACACGAGGCCCAGGTACTATTCAATCCGGCCTGGAAAAGACACTTTGAATGGATCCGGTTGCATAGCTTGCCCCAGCCAGGAGTATTCCAGCGGAGCTCAGCACAGCACATCTTTACTCGTGACCAACACCTAACACACTGGCGAAAAAACTGAGGTACTCCCGGTAAGGGGAGGGGTTATATGGGGAATTGAACTTCCTGTTTAGGGTGTGCCAGTGTCCATCACCTGAAGGTGCCCTATAACACATACAGTTATTACTGTGGCTCCATGCCCTGTGATGTACGATAAAGAAAATAGTGTATTCCCACAGAAGACATCCCACTAAACGTTATAAGCTTTGGTCCTTTGGACATAAAGTATAACCTAGGCCTCCATTACCAGGATCTGTACTCACATTTCTAGTTCTCTTGCTCAACTCCACCCTCTCACTGAACTTTGCATTTACGTTTCTTACATAAATGCCATACCCGATCAAGTGAGAAAAATCCCTAATGGGAAGTCCAATGTCACACCAATGCCTGCTACTGGCAAGAACATTTTAGCAGAAGGGATCTATATGGAAAACTAAGCAGCACGGTAAAACACTGCTTGTACATGCTGCTCCATCACCAGCTGGGTGTGTAAGTCATCAGTCTCTCAACATTGACTGCAGCCAGCATTAGAGTGACAAATAAGAAGCAGGTGAGTAGTCTCCTTGCATATTTTAGTGATCGTTTTACAAGAGTACATTCTTCTGGGTAGCAGAAAATAATAAATATTCAGCACACTTTTTGAATAAATGCACATTTCCCAATGTTTCTCTCTTAAACACTACAAGTGTACATTACAACTGAAAATCCAGGGAGCTCCAAACTTTATGCAGAGAGATGACAATACTGCGCTGTAACCTTAAAGTGGAAGTTCAGTCCATTCCTAACTAAGCTTAAACCTGCACGCACCCCTTTTTAAACCCTATTCTTTCTACTCTGATCGGAAGATGCTTATACTTACCTATTCTAAGAGTGATCCTGTCTGGTCACATGATCAGCTGTCAGTGGGAGCTTCAGTTTAGGGGAAGGAGAGCCGACAACGGATGCCCTAGAGCAGTGATGGCGAACCTTGGCACCCCAGATGTTTTGGAACTACATTTCCCATGATGTTCTTGCACTTTGAAGTGTAGTTGAGCATCATGGGAAATGTAGTTTCAAAACATCTGGAGTGCCAAGGTTCGCCATCACTGCCCTAGAGTAAGCCTATGGGTGATGTCATCTGTTGGCGATCTCTCTTCTTCAACAAAGCCAGCCGCCGGGGAGATCATGTGATCAGACCAACTGCTCTCAGAATAGGTAAGTATACACATATTCCTTTCACATGGTAGACAGAATAGGGTTTAGATAGGGGAGGGAGCAGGTTTAAGCTTTTAACATTGTCATCAGCCCTGCCAAGTTCTCTTCATGAATTAAGGACCACCCCCTTCTAAAATATGGGCATTAGGAAAGGGGGAGAAGCGCTCTAGTCCTAACACACTTCCTGTCCTAGAGTGACAATGTTGCTCCTCTATAACTCCATGTATGACAGGAAGTAACTGGCAGGATCACCAGTTGAAAATAAAGCCTGGAAAAAAAAATGAATGCAGCCGCTGCATCTAAAAACTAGTAAGCTGCAATAAATTACATTTTTGGGTTTAAATAGAATTCAAGAGCCAGTAGGAGCCCTGCTGTGTCAATGCATATCCCAGCACCGCTTTATAATGGCTAATATCTGAGACTCAGAAGAAAAGTTTTTTCTTGTTTTTGGACAATTACGTTATGTGGTCAGTTAACATGAAGACAGAGCTGCCTTTTTTTTATTTATCTTTTATTACAGGGAAAGCATTACAAATCCAACCGAAAATAAAAATAGAGCCTGCCACTAAACACCTGCGTTCTAAAGCCTTGGAATACAGGAACTGATGAGGGTACATATTCATTCTACTTAGGAAGGTAATGTAAAAATCAATTGCAATATGGGTAGACATGCTTGGCCAGCTCCTGAAACAGATTTCCCAATGCCCTTGTTCGAAGACTTGCTAGGTAAGTAATTAAGGCTGAACATGCACTGAGAAGTTTTATCTCCTGCTGAAGTAACGGAAATCAAAACGAAGAGAAAAAAATCCTAGGTGTATTCTTACTGCAGAGACACCCTGATCAGGTAGGCTGCATTCCCTATGTCTCAAGACTTAATTTTCAGTTTAAAGTGGAAAACCTCGCTAAGAACGATCATCTAAAACAATTACAGGCTATTCTGTGAATAAACTTTTCACGGCATTTCCACTGTCAGTATCTTTGTAAAGTCTGAACTTCTGTACATAGCCACCCCTTTTGCCCTGAATATTTTGTAGCTGAACCAGGGGGGAAAAAAACTTGACTCCCATTATGCAATAAAATCTCTACTCCATGCACAAAGTATAGACCAAGGGACTATGATCTATGGTGTAGTCTTGCCCTCAAATTCAGGACTTCTGGAGGGAGGTGGTCGCTGACATAAATGGTCTTGGAGACGTAAGGATCTCTCTAGACCAAGGGTCTCAAACTGGTGGCCCTCCAGCTGTTGGGGAACTACAAGTCCCATCATGCCTCTGCTTATTGGAGACATGCTTATAACTGTCAGCCTTACAATGCCTCATGGGAATTGTAGTTCTGCAACAGCTGGAGGGCCACCAGTTTGAGAATTCTGCTCTAGACCCTTTAATTCTTTTGTTGGGTATAACTGACAACCTATGGGCCTCCACACATCAAAAGCCGTTTGTATTTTACACAACATACTATGCTATAAAGACGATTCTTTTAACGTGGAAACTTGCTCAGCCTCCCACGGTGATGGATTGGAGATCAATGGTTAATGCAGTGCTCCCCCTCTACTGTCTTACGTACATGGAGCGTAATTGCCCCAAAAAGTTTGACAAAATTTGCTCATCTTGGGTTGAAGACAGGACGCTTAACTTTGAGGTTTAAAGGTTGAACCTGGCCTTTAGGGAACAGATTTTAATGGATTATCTCTGACTGTGTTGGCATAAGTGAGAAGAACAATGCCCCATCATTGGTATCAGGAGGAAAAGTGCCATGTTGCTGGTATCAGTGGGAGGAATAATGCCATGTTGTTGGTACCAGTTGGGAGGAATAGTGACCCATCATTGGTATCAGTGGGAGGAATAGTGTCCCATCATTGGTATCAGTGAGAGGAATAGTGTCCCATCATTGGTATCAGTGGGAGGAATAATGTCCCATCATTGGTATCAGTGGGAGGAATAATGTCCCATCATTGGTATCAGTGGGAGGAATAGTGCCCCATCATTGGTCTCAGAGGGAAGAATAATGCCCCATCATTGGTATCAGAGGGAAGAATAATGCCCCATCATTGGTATCAGAGGGAAGAATAATGCCATGTTGCTGGTATTAGGGGGAGGAATAGAGACCCTCTGTTGGTGTCAGGGGGAGGAATAGTGTACTAATTGTTGGTGTCAGTGGGAGGAATTTTGCCCTACTGTTGGCATCAGTGGAAAGAATGGTGCCTCATCATTGGTGTCAATGGGAGGAATGGTGCCTTGTATCAGTGGAAGGATAAGTGCCCCAATAGCTGGATAAATGAAAATGAAGGGCCACATCTGGCCTGCGAGCCGCAGTTTGGAGACCACTGATATAGGCAATCAGCGAGACTATAACAAATAGTTTTTCAATATCAGCTGCTCTCTCATTAGAATGAAAGGAGGTAAACGTGTTGTATTTAGCAATTTCAAAATAACGTTTAGCATTTTAAAATAATGTCCTGATTTTTATTTAGCCAAAAGTTTTCTCTAATTAATTGAAGAGGTACTCAAGCAAGCTAGAAAAGTTCAGCCAACAGTAACAACCTCTTATCTTAGATTAATAGCATCACAAGTGAAAACAGGACTGTAATTAGGTGTCCACTCTAGCCATTTTCTTATAAGGGAATATGTAAGGTCTTCCCAAGAGGGAATGCGGGGCAATGCACAGGGCAGAATGGCCAACAAACAGTTATGCGTCTTTATATGCATTGCACTGTGGTGCTCAAAATGTGAATATGCCTTGATTGGTGAATTGACAGTCTTGCTTTTCAGATGGTTGCCATTTTTCACCTGATACTACAACATTTTAAAACATAGCGCTCTGCACACACTCCAGAAAGTATTCTTTTTATATTGTTAAATATTACAAAAATACAATCAAAAAATAAACCTCATAAAAACAGATATTTGAAATGTTACAATGTTCAGGTAATAGGCCCGTCATTCTTGATTTAATACAGATAGGGCTAGATTTAATACGGATAGAGCTTGATTGCGGTTGGGATACAGGAAGGGGGGGGCAGTAAAAAGACATGGTTGGGATGTATTTTGACCTCTCCCTTAAAGTGGTTCTAAAGACGGGTGTTTTTTTTACCTTAATGCATTAAGGTAAAAAAAAACTTCTGTGTTCACCTCCCCCCCCCCCTCTCCCGACCCCCTTTTACTTACCCGAGCCTGATCATGATCCAGCACTGTGCCCGAGAGCAGTGGCTCTATCCTCCCTCCTTCTCCTCACTGGGCATGGAGGCAGCAGTGGGAGCCATTTGGTCCTGCTGCCGTCAATCACAGCCAGCAAGAAGGGATGGGGGGGTGGGCTGACCGTGCTGGGTGCTTCAATGGACAAACAGAGCCGGCTCCGGAAGTAGGTTGCTATGGGGGCACTCAGAAGGAGGGAGGAGCCAAGAGCGCTGGTGAGGGACCCCCAGAAGAGGATTGGGGGTGCTTTTTGCACAGCGCTGGTAAGTATAACCTGTTTGGTGTTAAAAAAAAATTATGGTACAAAGCTGCAAAGGCAGCAGGATATTCAAATATTATACCATTACGTTCAGCAGGTAGTACCACCACCGAATGCAACCTATTCAAGTGAATAGGGCCTCACCACAGCACACAGTAGCGCAGTGGTGGTACATGCTTTACAGAATTAAAGCACGTGCTGTGGTAGCCACATATCATTCTCACTGTCAGACAAATGCTTCCCCCACCAAATGCTAAATAAGACAGTATAAAAACACAGTAATGAGATCATTAAGATTAAGGTGTATGTAGGTCCCCTATATTTATCATTGAGTATAGCGGGCATCATGTCACACTATTGGGGTACTTTCACACTGGGGCGAGGGCTAATTGGCGATAAAGCGCCGTTAGTTTTAGGGGTGCTTTGCCGCCGTTTTAGCAGTGCTTTTCGGCCGCTAGCGGGGCACTTTTAACCCCTCCCCCCGGGGTCTTAATCTTTATGTGAAGCTAATTCAAAGATCTCAGATGGAGATCCTGCCAGTAATAGTACCCCCTGTTGCAGGTTGACAACCCTAAGCCACTGCCTCACAATTGTCAGCAGCATTGTCAGCCTGCATTGCATGCTCCTATGTTGGGCCTTTGGGCGATTTAATCAGATCTCCAGGTAAAAAAACTTTGTAGAAGAAGAAAACGGTATACAGTGTATACATGATGCCAAACATTTGATTTTGGGTTTACATAAACTTTAACCTGATTTAAAAAGAAAAATGTTCAGACTGCTGCAGTCAATTGCATTAATAAGCATTATGTTAAAGTTATACTAAAGTTTAGGTTTTCTTTTTGTGTTAAAAATAGCAAACTTGTTATATTTACCTGCTCTGTGCTGTGGTTTTGCACAGATCAGCCCAGATCCTCCTCTTCTTGGGTCCCTCTTCGGTGCTCCTGGCCCCTCCCTCCTGTCGAGTGCCCCCACAGCAAGCAGCTTGCTATGGGAGCACCCGGGCCCAGCTGCAGCTCCGTGTGTCCATTCAGACAAGGAGCCGCAGCCCAGACCCGCCCCCCCCTCTCTTCTCATTGGCTCACTGACTGACTGACGGCAGTGGGAACCAATGGCGTCTCAGCCAATGAGGAGGGAGTGTCCCGGACAGCCGAGTCTCTCATGCAACATCGCCGTATCGAGATGGGGCTCAGGTAAGTATTAGGGGGGCTGCTGCACACAGAATGCATTAAGATAAAAAAACCTTCTGCCTTTACAACCACTTTAAGGAAGCCTATTCATTATAGACTGCCATAACACTGCAAAAGATCAAAAAATGTACAACTTTTTTTGGGAGCATTGTAATCGTGAAGCACTGCCATGTGTTTGCTTTGGCTACTAACGTTTTGCATTGGGTTGACACTCACAATGAATGGCGCTGCACCAGAACACACTGCTTTACTGCAATACAAGTCTGAACGGGTCCTCAAGAACAACCCCCTTCTACATCGTTTGCATAAATAAACCACACGTCACCACTGCACAGTGCTTCATCCCTCAGCTCCACCTCCTTTCATTACAGTGAGATGCATGGTTTCATAGTAAGGTTGAATAAAGACACCAGTCCATCCAGTTCAACCTGAGTGTCTACAATTGTCCCTATCCCTGTACATCACACACTCACATTGGTCCCTACCCTCAATGAGCCCATAATCCAAGGTCCCCATTCATATACTAGGGTCAATTTTGGACAGAAGACAATTAACCTACCTGCATGTCTTTGGAGTGTGGAGGAAACCGGAGTACCCGGAGGAAACCCACACAGGCACAGGGAGAACATGCAAACTCCAGGCGGGTAGTGTTGTGGTTGGGATTTGAACCAGCAACCCTTCTTACTGCTAGGTGAGAGTGCTACCCACTACACCACTGTGCCGCCCCAAACAAATGCATGTGCTGAGCTAGAGTTGTGAACCAGTCACAGCATAGACTGCGAAGAAAATGCTACAGATTAAGGCATTTCATACCTTGCTGAAGATATTTAAAAGTAACAATTCTACAATGCCAAGTTATTATTATAAATTGTGCTTTTTCATTGCCCTTTCCTAGCAAGAATTCTCTTCTTGCTAGCACAACCACTTTAATTGCTGGAAGCCATGGCTTTACCTCTGATTTCTCACTTTTGACTTTCATGGGAGCTTGTGCTTGGTTTTGTCTCTGTTGGCGAGCTTCTTCCAACTGAGCTCGAAGTTTTGAAGCCAATGTCTGCAAGATCAAAACATTAATTTTAAAAAGTTAGAAAATAAAGTAAAAGCACTTCAAATAAGATTCTCTGCAAGCTGACGTAACAGTTAGACCTCAAGCAGAATTAACAATAAAAGCCCAAAAACATCGCATATGAGCCTCTATTTTTAAAAATATATATTTCCCAGTGAGGGTATCTCAGCAGCTACTGCTATAGGTTATTTTTGCTGGATTTTCTCATTACTTCTCATTGTATAATAGCACAAGGTAGAAGTGTTCAATTTGTTTTATTTCAACCACAATTCTAATGAGCTTGAAAAATGAAATCCAGGCCAATGCTTCTACAGGTATATGTGATGGGTCATATAGAATTATAATGAGCGTTTAACCCTTCTCACTAAATATGCATTGGGCAGAGGATATGGTATTAAAGGTCTTCCTCTTTCCAACTAAAAGCAGACATGTTGTGCAAGTGATAGCTCTCAAATTCAGCTGTCACTAATGCCACGTACACACAGACTATCCGGCGGACTTAGTCTGGCGGACAAATCACCGTAAAGTCCGCCGGACTGTCCGAGCGAGCGGACTTGCCCACACACGTTACTTTTCCGGCAGACTAGGTCCGGTGGACGTAGTCCGCCGGGTTATCCGTTCTACTTGAACGGACTTGCCCGCACACATGGAGGAAAGTCCATTCATTTTGAGCACAGCTCCAGGTAGCCGGGACTAGCGAAGGAAGCGTCGCTGGCCCCGTCACCTGGTATGGACTTAAAGGGGAAGCCCTATGCCGAAAAAACGGCGTGGGGGTCTCCCCCTAGGTCCATATCGGACCCCAAAGCACCTTGTCCCCATGTTGGTTGTCGGGGTCTGCGGGCGGGGGGCTTATGGGAATCCGGGAGCCCCCTTTAACAAGGGGGCCC
Source organism: Lithobates pipiens (assembly GCF_037356315.1). NCBI lineage: Eukaryota > Metazoa > Chordata > Amphibia > Anura > Ranidae > Lithobates > Lithobates pipiens. The sequence goes on along the minus strand of NW_027507748.1, from coordinate 645,991,203 downwards.
CAGATCCCGGCCCCCCCACCCTATGTGAATGAGTATGGGGTACAATTTACCCCTACCCATTCACCTGTGAAAAAAATGTAAATAAAACACAACACACAAGGGTTAAAAATAGTTTATTGCACAGCTCCGGGGGTCTTCTTCCGTCTTGGGGGGGTCTTCTCGCCGGACTCCTCCGCTCTCTTCTGCTAGCTCTTTTACTAGCGGAGGAGCCTGGCTTTCTTCTTCGCCGCCGTCCGGGGGTCTTCTTCCAACTTCGGGGGTCTTGTCCCCCTCTTCGGTTCTTCTTGCCGGGCCTCCGCGCCTTCTTCTAGCTTTTATAAGCGGTGGCCCGGTCTTCCATCGCCGCTGTCTTCGTCGCCGTCGCCGACTTCCGTTCTTCTCTTCTTGAGCTGTTGCCTCATCGCTGTCTCTGGCTACAATGACAGGCACGGAGAGGTTGCTGGATCTGGCGGCAGAGGAGACCCTTGTGGATAATATTGAACTTTAAGATCTATGTGGAAGCTATTGGAGGTGCAAAATACCAGCCGAGGGGGCCAGTACTTACCTGCCAGGAATAAGATCACAACCCCTGGACCTTGCCGTTTGTTTGCTCTGCTGTTTACCTTACAGCAGTAAGGTAAGGGGCCACTCTACCCGGTGTGCCGTGAACACTGGAGATATAAGAGTTAAAGACACGGTTTTTGGCACCTTATTCTGAGAAGCACTGAATAAGCCACTGGTCACTTTATTCATCTCAGCTCACATAAAGACTGTATTATTTTGCTTCCTTTGCTTAAGCATGCACTGTGTGTTGCACGTTTTACTATAAGAAGAATTTTATGAGTTTATTACTTTGGAGATATCTATTTGAATATTTAAAGCACATGACACTTTATTATTTGGTTATCTGTGTTATTTAAATACTGGACACTCTATTTTATTATTCTTTGATTATTCACAATTTAATCTGCTGGAGGCACTTTATATATTTGGATTAGTTTTATATATACCGTGTGTAATATATAATTGTATAGTTTCGGGCGATCTTTACCACATTCACCTAACAGGAGGAGACACCACCTGATAGGAGGAGACATCACTCTTGGTAGTGTGTTACTTAGCAATATTGGTAATATATATCTAAGCACAAGGCACCTTAGTTTAGTTTAGTATAGTCTAGCTCAACCTTTTCAGGTAGCGCAACACCATTTATTTGATTTTTAAGAATGACAGGCACGCGACGTCTTATATAGGGACATCGCCGGATGATGTCCCCGCCCATTATGATGTCACAGTCCCAGAGGATGCTGGGACTGTGACATCATAATGGGTGTGGACATCATCCGGCGATGTCCCTATATAAGTCGCAGCATGCCACGTGCCTGTCATTGTGGCCAGAGACAGCGACGAGGCAACGGCTCAAGAAGAGAAGAAGAGAACAGAAAAGCAGAAGGCGGCAGCGACGAAGACAGCAGCGATAGAAGACCGGGCCACCCCTTGTAAAAGAGCTAGAAGAAGGCGCGGAGGCCTGGCAAGAAGAACCGAAGAGAGGGACAAGACCCCCGAAGTCGGAAGAAGACCTCCGGACGGTGGCGAAGAAGAAAGCTGGGCTCCTCTGCTAGTAAAAGAGCTAGGAAAAGAGCAGAAGATAGTGGAGGAGTCTGGTGAGAAGACCCCCGAAGACCCCCGGAGTTGTGCAATAAACTATTTTTAACCCTTGTGTGTTGTGTTTTATTTACATGTTTTTCACAGGTGAATGGGTAGGGGTACATTGTACCCCATACTCATTCACATAGGGTGGGGGGCCCCTTATTAAAGGGTGAGAAAAAGAAGGGTAGGGTTTGCGCTATGGAGACAATACAGTGGTGTGAAAAAGTGTCCTCATTTCCTGTTCCTTTGCATGTTTGTCACACTTAAGTGTTTCGGAACATCAAACCAATTTAAACAATAGTCAAGGACAACACAAGTAAACACAAAATGCAATTTGTAAATGAAGGTGTTTATTATTAAAGGTGAAAAAAAATCCAAACCATCATGGCCCTGTGTGAAAAAGTGATTGCCCCCTAAACCTAATAACTGGTTGGGCCACCCTTAGCAGCAACAACTGCCACCAAGCGTTTGCGATAACGTGCAATGAGGCTTTTACAGCGTCCTGGAGGAATTTTGGCCCACTCATCTTTGCAGAATTGTCCTAATTCAGTTACATTAGAGGGTTTTCGAGCATGAACGGCCTTTTTAAGGTCATACCACAACATCTCAATAGGATTCAGGTCAGGACTTTGGCTAGGCCACTCCAAAGTCTTCATTTTGTTTTTCTTCAGCCATTCGGTGGTGGACTTGCTGGTGTGTTTAGGATCATTGTCCTGCTGCAGAACCCAAGTTCGTTTCAGCTTGAGTACACGAACAGATGGTCGGACATTCTCCTTCAGGATCTCTTGGTAGACAGCAGAATTCATAGTTCCTTTTATCACGGCAAGTCTTCCAGGTCCTGAAGCAGCAAAACAGCCCCAGACCATCACACTACCACCACCATATTTTACTGTTGGTATAATGTTCTTTTTATGAAATGCAGTGTTCCTTCTACGCCAGATATACTTGGACACACACCTTCCAAAGAGTTCCACTTTTGTCTCATCGGTCCACAGAATGTTGTCCCAAAAGTCTTGGGGATCATCAAGATGTGTTGTGGAGAAATTGAGACGAGCTTTGATGTTCTTTTTGCTCAGCAGTGGTTTTCTCCTTGGAACTCTGCCATGGAGGCCATTTTTGCCCAGTCTTTTCCTGATGGTGGAGGCATGAACGCTGACCTTAACTGAGGCAAGTGAGGCCTGCAGTTCCTTGGACGTTGTTGTGGGGTCTTTTGTGACCTCTTGGATGAGTCGTCACTGCGCTCTTGGGGTAATTTTGGGCGGCCGGCCACTCCTGGGAAGGTTCACCACTGTTCCATGTCTTCGCTATTGGTGGATAATGGCTCTCACTGTGGTTCGCTGGATTCCCAAAGCTTTGGAAATGGCTTTATAACCCTTTACAGACTGATAGATCTCAATTACTTTCTTTCTCAATTGTTCCTGAATTTCTTTGGGTCTCGGCATGATGTGTAGCTTTTAAGGATCTTCTGGTGGACCTTACTGTGTCAAGCAGCTCCTATTTAAGTGATGCCTTGATTGTGAACAGGTGTGGCAATAATCAGGCCTGGGTGTGGCTAGAGAAATTGAACTCAGGTGTGGACAACCACAGTTATAGTATGTTTTAACAAGGGGGGCAATCACTTTTTCACACAGGGCCATGATGGTTTGGATTTTTTTTCACCTTTAATAATAAACACCTTCATTTACAAAGTGTATTTTGTGTTTACTTGTGTTGTCCTTGACTATTGTTTAAATTGGTTTGATGTTCCGAAACACTTAAGTGTGACAAACATGCAAAGGAACAGGAAATGAGGAAGGGGGCAAACACTTTTTCACACCACTGTAGTTGGAAATCACAAGAAGCCAAAAATAACAAGAAGCCAAAAAATAAAATAAAATAAAATGCTTGGAAGGGAGTGTTGCCATTCAGCAACACTAAAAATTGAAGTGGCAATTCAACCCTTATGCGATTTCTATGTCATGCGATTTTCATTTACGAATAGCAAGCGATTTATTCTACTAGCATAGGAGAGCGCCGTAACTACCTCCTCATTTTCATATAGCTTTTCCCTTATTAAAGGGGGCTCACAGATTCCGATAAGCCCCCCGCCCGCAGACCCCGACAACCAACGGCCAGGGTTTTGGGGAAGAGGCACTTGTCCTCATCAACGTGGGTACAAGGTGCTTTGGGGTGGGAGGGCCCCGCGGCCCCCCTTCTCCAAAGCACCCCCCGTGTTAAGGGCACGCGGCCTGGTACGGCTCAGGAGGGGGGGCGCCCACTAGTTCCCACCCCCTTTCCTGGCCGGCCGGGTAACGTGCTCCGTTTTTTTTGGCGTAGGTATTCCCCTTTAAGTCCATACCAGGTGACGGGGCCAGCAACGCTTCATTCGCTGGTCCCGGCTACCTGGAACCACGCTCAAAATGAACGGACTTTTCTCCATGCGGGAAAAGTCCGTTCATTTCAAAAGTACGGCAGACTAGCACACATGCAGCCGTATTGTCCGCCACATATTTTGGTGCAAAACTACTTTCTTAGTCCGCCGGACTTTTGGGTAAAAAAAAAGTCAGCCGGAGCCCACACACGGGGGGGATTGTCCGGCGGACTTGAGTCCACCAAACTTTTCCACCGGATTGTTTGATCGTGTGTACACGGCATTAGAGCATAAGTCCCTACTAATTACTGTGAAACAGAGTGCTTCCTGATCATATCACAATCTGATTGTGACTGATATGCAGCCTTTTTTTGATAAAATAAACCCAAATAAAAGGTGGCCGTGCACATATCTATAATACTGTAATTGTCAGATATAAATACAGTATGTAAAAAAGAAAACAAATACTATATTACCTAAAGTATTGGGACACCTGTCTTTACACGAGTATGAACTTTAACAGCACCCCAGTCTTCGCCCATTGTGTACAATATTGAGTTGGCCCACCCTTTGCAGCTATAACAGCTTCAGCTCTTCTGGGAAGGCTGTCCACAAGGTTTAGGAGTGTCTCTATTGGAATATTTGACCATTCTTCCAGAAGCAAACTTTTGAAGTCAGGCACTGATGTGGCTGAGAAGGCCTGACTAGCAGTCTCCGCTGTAATTCATCCAAAAGGTGTTCTATCAGTTTGAGATCAGGACTCTGAAGGCCAGTCAAGTTCATCCGCCCCAAAACTCACTCATCCGTGTCTTTATGAACCTTGCTTTGTGTACTAGTGCGCAGTTATGTTGAAACAGGAAGGGGCCATCTGCAAACTGTTCCCACAAAGTTGGGAGCATGAAATTGTCCAAAATGTCTTGGTATGCTGGCATCTTAAGAGTTCCCTTCACTGGAACTGAGGGGCCAAGCCCAAACCCTAAAAAAAACAACCACCACGCCATAATCCCCCCTCCAAGTGATTTGGACCGGTGCACAAAGCAAGGTCCATAAAAGACATGGATGAGCGAGTTTGGGGTGGAGGAACTTGACTGGCCTGCAATGTATGTCTGAAGATGTCATATGACCACCCCTAGGCATGAGACCTAAAGTAACAGCTGATCACATAACCTAAGCTGTCCCATTCTGTATTCCTTGTGTTTTAACTCCACCAAAAGCTTTTGAGCTGTAGTTGAATGAGGAGTTACATCAATGACCAAAAAAAAGGCAATTGTCAATGTTATATTCAAATTAGTTTTAAAACCATGAGAAGTCTTCCTATTTTATTTATTGTTAATTTGTCATTTCTGGTCAGAAATTCACATTCAGTCACCAGCAGCCATTTTAAAAAAAGAATTTGGTTTCCAATTTAGATACATTATTGTTTTATGTAAAAAGCAGCATTGTGTAAATTTGTAGTTGAAGTAAGCAACCAATCACTATGCACCTAATTGATAAGCAGCAACAAACAGCAAACATTTACTCATTACTGCCAAGTACGCCATATAATTAAACTATTAATTTTGCAGTTATGTAGGCAAGCGATAGTGTGTGTTATTAGTTTACAATGCACCCTGGAGAGATTTTATGATTGCAGAAAATAACAAAATTAATAAAAGTGCAGAGAAGCAGGACAAATAATGTCCTTGCTTCCCCGCATCGGCACTTTGTTTACTTTTATACTTACTCCCTTAATTGAGTTAAGATGCAATTCCTTGTTGGATGCAAGGTGGGCCCAGAAGCCACGATAGTCCAAGCCCACTGTGTGTGCTGAATACCAAGCATGGGAACTAAACTCCCCGATGGTGTCATGATGAACTGTACTAACCTAGCAGGAGGGCATACCTTGTCTTACCCATCCAGGATAAAATCACTACAATTTTGGGTGAATTCTCACATGAAACTATACCTACTTATAATTGAGGTTTTCATTTTCAGTGGATGCCAGCAGGTTTAGTTACTATGTTTCTGTATGTGTCGCAGGTTCTTTTGCTGCTCACTAAATCAATCGAATGACAGCCATCAGGAAGGTGTTGTATCGTCTCCTGCTCGTGGTTTCGGGGCGCATGCAGAGCAGCCCCATTCACTTGAATGGGCTGTGCTCGATGGGCGCTACACCCACTAAAACAGAAGTGAACATAATTCTGCCACAGAATGTGTACATCCCCGGCTAAAGGGGAAGCAGTTTGGGGGGGAATGCTACAGTGAACAAGCCCTTAGCTTCTTTCTGCAAAGGTAACTCTGAAGAGTTTAGCGTTTTTATTTATAATTAAGATTATAAAGGGGTTTTTTTTTATTATTGAATGGTGCTACACATTTACAATTTTATTTATTAGTCACGGATTGACCTTTTAGGTGATTGTAGCAGTTTGACCTCAATTTATTTTTATCACTTTGACAGTGTGGGAATACAATTTCACTTTTTTTTATTATTACCATGATTTTATGAATCTTTATAGAAAATCCTTATTTTAATTTGTTACATTGAAATTACGGACTGTTTTGTACATCAGTGACATGAAATTCGAGTCAAATCCACATCTTGTAACACTGAATGGAAAAGTCTAATCAGGGTGAAAAAATACTTATACAAGGCAATGTATTAAGCAGCAAATATATATTAGAAATTATAGAAATGTTTTTCTTTAATGCAAAACTGTGCTTTGCTCCGCCACACAAGCAACAGGTTCACTCTGCCCCCCTCCCTAATCTCCTATATATACTCTTTCTTTGCTGCCCTACGACCAACCAAAGGTAGCAAAGAAATTAAGCCCCTTATGAGTTCCAAGTTGCTCTGGTTGGAGTATAGATTTTTAAAAACTAAGTTTAGCTAAAACTAAACACACAAAAAACAGCATAAGGGATATAACCTACAGCTAGTACGATGTGTCCCTTGTCCTGTTTTGTCCGTTTTCAATAACAATCTTAATTTTTCCTACCACACCCCACTGTTATAATATTCCAAAGCTAAGCCTCAATTCACACTATGCTAAAAAGCAAAAAGTTGCGCTAATCCCAACATATGAACAAAATCAAAATGCAAATATAAAGAAAAGTTAATTGAAGCCAAGTCCTAAGTATGAAGGTGCCATGCAGATGTGATCGGTGGACAGATGGATGTAAGACTCAAATCACTGGTGTAAAATCCATCTGTCCACCGATCACGTCTGCATGGCACCTTCATACTATTTGTACTTAGGACTTGGCTTCAATGAACTTTTATTTATATTTGTATTTTGATTTTGTTCATATGTTGGGATATTAGTGCAACTTTTTGCTTTTTAACTTTTGTGACTATGTATCTATCACGTAGTATTGCAGCTTTTTCCTAACAGTTAGTATTGTGTGCATCTAAGCGCAGTTTACACCTTCTTTTTGCCATATACTCGGTTCACACTATGTACCGCTTGTGAATCGTACAGGCACCACACCACATTCCTGTTCAATTCCCATGTGATTCAGCGTGGTGCAATTTGAGCCCATTTACTTTGAATGGCCTCAAATTTGCACCAAAGTCATTCAGGTATTGATTTTGGAACCACACTGCAACCAGATCGCATGGTGCTTTTGTTCAGAGAGCTCATGTCATTACTAGAAGCTCTAGTACAGTTTCCATGGATGGCAGATAGCACATGAAAGGGTGGGCATAGTCAGGCTCCATTGATGAAAGCTCCTGCCAGTTGCCTTTTAGCCAGATTACATGCAATGTGTGTGCAATGCGAATTCAGCCATATAGGTTGCATGGCTGAATTTGCATCTCATCCAGATCAAACTCGTGCAGGACCCTTTTTTTGGTCCGCACCAGAATCGGATCGCATGGGTGTTCACAACTATGCAATTTCCCTGTATGAATTGACAGTTTGCACTGCGATATGCAAACCGATCTGTGGGTGTCATTAACTTTGTATTGACACTCCCAGCGGTTCGCATAGGGCAGTGTGAACCGCCGGCGGGAGACACGTGATGTGCGTCCTCTGCTATCCCCTCCTCCACAGCGGTGTCCTCTGCCTCCTTTCACCTCATATAATATACTATACCCCCCCCCCCCCCCACACACACACTTTTGTGTCCTATGCTCCCCTTCCTCACACACACTGACCCCCCCAACAGTAGTGTCCTCTGCCCCCCATAATAGTGTCCTCTACTATTCCCCTCCACTGTAGTGCCCATTGTCCCCCTATAGCAGTGTCCTCTGCACCCTCCCCTACACACAGTAGTGTCTTCTGCCCCTCTCTGTAGTGCTTTCCACAGCAGTGTCCTCTGCACCCTCCCCTACACACAGTAGTGTCTTCTGCCCCTCTCTGTAGTGCTTTCCACAGCAGTGTCCTCTGCAGCCCCCTACACACAATAATTTCCTCTGCGAACCCCCCCCCCCCCCCCCGGTGCCCTCTGCCATCCCATAGCAATGTCCTCTGCACCAAACCCCCCCCAGTAGTGCCTGCCTCCCCCCCACCATAGCAGTTTTTTCTGCAACCCTCCCTCACAGTTGTGTCCTCTCCTCTGCCCCCCCCCCCCCAAAGCACTATCCTCTGTTTCTACTCCTCCAGTAGTGTCCTTTGCCCCCCTATAGCTGCTTCCCTGGTCGCTCCCTACACACAGCTGTAGGTATAACTCTACATCACAGAGAAGTTGAGAGGCTACACTGAGTGGAGGGTGAGACCGGGAGCTGCTTTAGTTAAATTTTTATGCTAACAAGCTGATGATTGGTTGCTAGGACCACCTAGCAACCAATCATCTGCTAGTTAACTTGCAAAAGTAACTAAAGCAGCTCCCGGTCCCCCCCTCCATCCAGCATGGCTTTGCCTCTCGCTCCTCTCTGCTAGTGAAGGGAGAGCAATGCCGGCGGAGACAGGGGGAAGTATCGGCACACCATCCTGATCGAGATCTACCGGTCGGCTTCCCGCGATCGACAGGTAGCTCGCTATTGATGGGTTGCCAACCCAGGGTATAGACAAATCATAGGTTTTTAAGGGCAGGGCAGCTTAGATCTTCAAATTTGTCTGACAATGTCTTCTTAATTTGTGGGAGTCAGAAGAAGGCATGGAGTGTCTGTGCCACCTCTATTAGCTCATCATCTTGACAAACACATGGAGTATAGGGAGAAGAGAAGTTTTTTTTTACTGTATTTAGAGTGGCTCAGCTATTACCAGGGTTGTTTTATATAATCAGTTTAAATGCAAGCAATGCTTAGCATGGGTTATGTTTTAAAAAGTACACAATATTGGCCCACAGTGCAAAGATTTCCTAAGTTGAAGACACCTTCCAAAGAAATCAAACAAAAGTTCCAAAATCACATATAAGATGGAAACAGCAACTCACCATGTTACCCATTATTTCTGCTTTGACAATTTTGGCCCCCAGCTTATTCATCTCTTCCTCCGTAAGTATCTGGGCTGGCTGTGGTGTATCAGGTCTGTATAAATGAAAAGAATCCAGAGTTAATTCTAGTATATAAAAAGTAAGACACATATACTATATTCTACTAAACGCAGATATGTGTTGTCCACATGCCTGCATTTATTTCTGGGCCTTGCCCAAGGAATGTTTGATCCTCCATAGCCTCTAATGCAGCCGATGTTCTGGCGATAAAATTGTCAGGTGGTCTTTTCTGCACTGGCTTACTCCTCCTGTAGGCCTCATTAATCTGGATTTACTAATGGATGGACTAAGAACCACGATTGTGATCTGGATTGATAAGAATATCTTTCTACCTTTAATATTTTGGTCACAATAACTGGCTGTGACTATTCATTAATGCTGACGGTCTCAAGCTGTACTAAACAGATGGGCTACATTTCAGTTTCAAGTGCTTGACCACAGGTGGGAAATGGATTTTAATTTTATATGGCTTCTAGACAGAATGGTGGGACTTTTTATTTGGTGCAAATCACAATATACTATGGATACAACAATGACATTCAGATGCCGTATCAAATATCAGCTGGATTCTATGCTGGAAACTCTTGCATTGCACATGAGGTATTACATATACTGAGGATTTATTCCTTTTCCATGTATGACCAATGTGAATGAGTTGGATGTCCACCATGATTACACTAGTCCACTACATAAATATGGTCATGGGGTGATCTACCCATACCTTTCACTGTACATACGAGGCTTGATTAAATCCTGCTGCTCACATGTATGACCTCATTGGTCTGCTGCACAAAGACACCCATGGGGTGATTTATCTACAGTATTCACTTTTTAAACTGCGTTTTGTAGACATTATTTATTTTATTTATATTATATTTATTATGTTATTTGGATCATTAAATAAAAGAATATTATTTTATTTATTGCAAGTACTTACGGTATATAGTGCTGTCATTTTTACACTGCACTTTACACATATATATTGGCAGTATTGATTTAGACATACCTACTCTATTTTACTCTATAGTAGAGTTGAGTCCAAAATCTTTTTTTAATCTTTTGTTTCTTTTCTGGCAGATTTTTTGCACCCACGAAATTTTAGGATATGTAGAAGCCTATTCCACTGTTAATAACAGTTGAACGTTTATTACAGGTACTTCTATAGCGCCGACAAGTTATGCAGCACTTTACACAAATTTTATATTCACATCAGTCCCTACCCTCAAGAAGCCGATAATCTAAGGTCTCCACCTCACATGGAGACACATACTAGTGTCTATTTAGACAAGGGCCACCGTGAGCTTGGTGTGTGGTAGGAAATCAAAGTACCCACAGGAAACCCATGCAAGCACAAGGGAAACATGCAAACTCCATGCAGGTAGTGTCACGGCTGGGATTTGAACTGATGACCCTAGTGCTGGTGTTTCGGGATGTGGAGCAGTGGCTACTCTCTATGGGGATGTGTATTTTAAACACTTCTTGTCTGTGCTATAGCTGAAAGATGGCTACAGCATGGTAGTCCAGTTCTGGCAGGGTGTCTATAGACATCCCCCCCAAAACCCCGCCCCCCTGCAGCGCATATTGGGATCACTCTATGACCGCTGTGTCCTTTGGAAACAGCTGATCACAGATAGTGGTACAGGGTCAATCACAGCGGCCCTTTACCATTTGATCAACTGTGTCCAATCATAGCTGATCACAATGTAAATAGACTTGCCGGTTGTTAGCAGTCCTTTACTCCCACACTGTGTCTGTGGGAGGAAAGGAAAGCCAATAACCAGCAGAACTGTCAGCACATCAGCGCACTGATCATCAGCGCAGCCCCATCAGAGCCAATAAGAGCCGCCTATCAGTGCAGCCAATGAGAGCCGCCTATCAGTGCAGCCAATGAGACCCGCCTATCAGTGCAGCCAATGAGAGCTGCCTATCAGTGCAGCCAATGAGAGCCGCCTATCAGTGCAGCCAATGAGAGCCGCCTATCACTGCAGCCAATAAGAGCCGCCTATCACTGCAGCCAATAAGAGCCGCCTATCAGTGCAATCAATAAGTGCGTATTTTCTAAATTTTATAACAAACTAAGAAATATGTTTTTTTTTCCATATGGGTACAGTGTTGTATGTCAGCACAAATGTCATTCAAATTGTGATAGTGCTCAAAGCTAAAAATTGGCCTGGGCAAAAAGGGGATGAAAGTGCCTGGTACTGAAGTAGTTAAAAGACCAGTTCCATCATACTAGATATGTCGTTTTTCATTACCCACACCTCCATAATACTAATTTCCCTGCAGACTAATGTGGGCAGACAAAGAGCAGGAGGAATAAAAAGGGTGTAGGTCCCAGGCATCAGCAATATCAAACACTGGAGAAGAATTGCTCTACAAAGAAATGACATATAATCAACCCATTAAAGAGAATCAGTTTGTTAAAACACAAAGCTGCTGAACGGTATGAAGTGAAGTGGTCACAGCATCTTGCAGTACCTCCTGCTTCACCTGAATTCTTACAGGCAAAATATTACATCTCCTAATACCGACCCATGCCTGCACCTCCCTGCCTCCCAAATAATCCTTTTTGGCTAGTGAGGCAGTCCTATAGGAATGTGGGGGCCAACAAGGAGTTGACAAGCGCCAACACTACCCAGTAATGGTTGGAGCTTTGCTGGTCAGAACAGCCCTGTATTGTGGTGAAGCAGGAAGTACTGCAGGCTGCTTCAGCTATGTCTCAAGTTCATACTTTTTATACCCATCCACAACTCTTCGTTTTATTAGAGAGCCCTACAGAAATTCTGATCCTTATACTCATTCCAGGTCAGTAAGTCAAAAAGTACTTAAAGTGGTTGTAAAGGCGGAAGATTTTCTATCTGAATGCATTATATGCATCAGGATAAAAGGCCTTCTGTGTGCAGCAGCCCCACTTAACACTTACCTGAAGCCCATTTATGGCCACGAGTCCCTAGACCATCTGGGACTCCTGATTGGCTGAGACACAGAAGTGGCGCCATTGGCTCCCACTACTGTCGAAGTAAGTTAGCCAATCAAGAGAGAGGAAGAGGGCAGGGCCAAACCGTAGCTCCGTGTCTGAATGGACACATGGAGCTTCAGCATGGCTCAGGTGCCCCCATAGGAAGCTGCTTGCTGTGGGGCACTCGACAGAAGGGAGGGGCCAAGAGCACAGAAGAGGTACCCGAGAAGAGGAGGAACGGGGCTTCCCTGTGGAAATCCACCGCACAGAGCAGGTGAGTATAACATGTTTGTTATTTTTATTTTATTAAACGAGACTTTACAATGACCTTAAGTCAACAAAGCAGCATAACAGCTCGGAAACCATCCTTTACGAAAATGGATCGGCAGCGAAAGCTTGTGTATTTCTTTGATGGCGGGTTTCCTCTAACACCTAGACAACTAATTGTCTTGCAAGATAAATGTGTAAAATATTCCACAAGACGAACAATGCTATTAACATGTTTGCTGCTAATAAGTCTGTGTGACTGTCTCCCAGGAGTGTCGGCAGGCAGTACACAGGCTAAATGAGCTCCATTAGTGACAAATTAGATTAACTGTTTCACTAAAAAGTAGATTTCAATCAGCTTCAGCATCTGACATAAGAAGTCATGTTACCATCAGTCCTGGCCAGCGATGTAAGGCAGGCCATAGATGATGTTGGTTGCAGGAAAGACTATCACTCGACTCCCCCCATCAACACAGTCAGTGATGGGGGAACCCCTCGCATGGAGCTATTGTATTCACTCAGTGAGGGGGCACCGAGTGATGTCCCGGATGGGAAAACACAGTGATCATTACTAGCAGCTATAGCCGCTGGCAATAATTGCATGCTAGAATTACAACATGCTGGTTGTACCCATGTCAATTGATGGATCGACTTGGGTGCAATCGGCCTGACCATACATGGATCTAATCTGGCCTGCTCCTGCTGAACCGGCAGAGATTCAAACCATCTATGGCCACCTTGAGGTGCACACAGTGGAAACAATCAGCAGTGCACCTATAGGCTAATGTCACTGGTACAAGGTAGGGTTGATTTACTAAAGGCAAATGGACTGAGCTCTCTGCAAGTGTAGTTGCTTCTGAGGTTAGTAAATGAGGGGGAGCTCTGCTGACTTCCATCAGCCAATAAAAAGCAAACATTTTTTTTTTTTTTACTTTTCTTGCATGTGATTGAGTATTCTTTGTAAAGTTAAAATGGTAGGAGATAAAAAAAAAAAAACCTTCTGTGTGCAGCTCCCCCCTCAACCCACTAATATTTAGCCGAGCCACATCTCAATCCAGCGATGTTGCACGAGAGCCACAAAGTCTGACTCTCCCTTTTCATTGACTGAGACAGCAGTGGACGCCACTGATGTCCGCTGCTGTCAAAGTCAGTGAGCCAAGGAGGAGAGAGAGGGGGTGGGACCGAGCCACGGCTCCCTGTCTGAATGTACACACAGAGCAGTGGCTCGGCTCGGGTGCCCCCATAGCAAGTTGCTTGCTGTGAGTGCACTCGGCAGGAAGGAGGGGCCAGGAGCAAGGGTGAGGGACCCAAGAAGAACAGGATGCGGGCTGCTCTGTGCAAATCCACTGTATAACATGTTTGTTATTTTTAAACAAAAAAAGCAATACTTTAATATCACATGAAGCTTTACCTTATTTACTAAGCTCTAGAACAATTACACTTGCTATAAATCAAAGATTTTAATATAAAGGAACGTTTCTAACAATTATGTAATTCAGAAATCGCGTCAAGAGTCTTTGGAAATTCTCTTAATTGAACATTCAAAGCAGTATTCTTCACAACATCACGTCAACTTCTTTCAAACTTCATTATAAAAACTAGCCGTAAACCCAACAAAGCACTGCAGAAAGTAATTACACCCTCCAGGAACCCAACGCCAGCTTGTCATCCACGCTGTGGGTCCCACCATTCTAGTGCACTTTGCAGAAATAACGACAAAACTGGCCTCACAATGCTGGTCAATAAAATTCAGGTGATTGAGTTCAACGCGTTCATTTTATCGGAATGTTTTGGCTATGGATTTTAATAGTAATAAGCAAGTTGGTTTGAAGACCATTAAAATGCCAAATTGTGAATTATTTCATTCTCTGAATATATGCATTCTCATCCAATTTGCATATATTTATACAGTTTATTAATTGTGACTTACACAGAGTTCCTAATTTGACATTTTCTGAAAGACATGTAGTACTGTGCAAACGTTTTAGGCAGGTGTGAAAAATGCTGTAAATTAAGAAAGCTTTCAGAAATAGAAGTGTTAATAGTTTTTTTTTTTTCTTATCAATTAACAAAATGGAAAGTAAATGAACTGAAGAAAAATCAAAATCAAATTAACATTTGGTGTGACCTCCCTTTGTCTTCAACATCAATTCTAGGTAGACTTGCACGCAGTTTTTGAAAAACTCGGTAGGCAGGTAGGTTGTTCCCAACATCTTGGAGAACTAACCACAGATCTTCTATGAATGGAGGCTTCCTTAAATCATTTTGTTCCTTCATGTAATCCCAAACAGAGTCGATGATGTTGAGATCAGGGCTCTGTGGGGCCAAATCATCACTTCCAGGACTCCTTGTTCTTCTTTACATTAAAGATAGTTCTTAATGACATTGGCTATATGTTTGGGGTCATTGTCCTGCTGCAGAATACATTTGGAGCTAATCACCATCCTCCCTGATGGTATGGCATGATGGATAATTATCTGTATTTCTCAGCATTGAGGACACTATTGCTTGGCCAACGTTGAAGGGGTGTCTGACTCGTATCCTAGTACAGGCTTCTGGGAAAACTAGTAAGCCAATCATACAAGCAGGAAATGGCATACCTAGAGGGACGCTCTGCACACCATCTGTGTACAGAATGCCTGCAGTTTGTCATATTGCATTTTACAGAAAATTGCCGCAGATTGAAAAGAAAAAGGTATTTAATAACATTCAATTAAAATATGACTTGTGTTGCAATTGTATATGCTGTATTTTATTTTATTCATTTGCTATTTATTGTTTTTCATGAAAGTGGAATTACCCTTGATAGGAAAATTGTATATTTTTACTTTCAAAAGTTTTTATTTGTTACAGAATAGCATCCATATAGTAAACATTGACAGTATATCGTCTCATTTGTACATAAAAAGCACGGAGAATACGTAATAAAGTACAGGCATTAAGTATACACCGGTTTGATCGGTCCCTGCACTGTAGGGCAGCCGTGCGGCTTAACAATCAGGTATGTCTGGTAAGGACTAGCTTGACTACTGGGAGTGATGAAGAATGGGGGGCCACCTAGATCCCCCGGCACCCCAAATGGGATCACACTGTGTCGGGAGAGGCTGGCGCCCCAATTTTATGAAAAAAGAAAAGTGTCTGTCCAATACCAGGGCTCACCTGTCCAGCCAGCTTATCAGCCCATTAAATGTTTGTCGGCTCATCTGCTGGGTAGAAAGTACGATAGCAAGTCTCAGAGGACTCTTAATGCTGACCATCAAGCATTGCCTATGAGACGTTTACAAATAATTATAGTCCTTTCCAGACTAACCTTAACACGGAGAAGAGATAGAGAGAGGAAAAGTGGCGACGAGAAGAGAGAAAAAGAAAAGGGGGACAGAGGGAAGGAAGAGAAGGGGGGAGCATCACTACTCGCTCACGATTCAATAAGAAGAGCTCACACATATGGAAAGTTGGATAGACCCATTAATCGGGCCCAGGGCTCCCAGGTGGCTATAAATCTATCAGAGGAGTCCTCCAGCAGACTGGCCAGCCTCTCCTGAGACATTACCCAGGAAATCTCTCTCTTGGCTATTGTAAAAGAAACCCCCGGTTCCTTCCAGTTCCTGGCTATGGAGATTTTGGCTCCCAGAAGCACAAATTGGGCCAGTCTGCTGGAGGGTTTAGAAAGATGAGAAATTGGTTCATTAAGAAGAGCCACCGTGGGGGACCTGGGAATAGGGGATTTAACCAACCTTTCAATCAGATTGAAAACCTTCTTACAGAAGGGGCGAATTCTTGGACATTCCCACCAGATGTGAGGCATTGTCCCTGTGAGCTGGCAGCCTCTGAAGCAGAGGGGGCTAGCTATTGGGAACATGGATGCAATTCTGGCCAGCGTGTAATACCATCTGGTTAGTACTTTTGTCCCTGCTTCCATAAGGTTGGTGTTGAGCAGACCTTGGAAGGATTTGGCCCCCATCGAGTGCCATTTTTCCAATGGCCATTGAAAAGAAAAGTCAGTTTCCCAAGCAGCCATATAGGGCGCTTTTGCACTGGGAGTGGTGAGTGATGTGTATACCAAGGAGATCCCCCCCTTCTGGTCCATGGCTTGACCGCACCATAGTTCATATTCTGTAAAGGTCGGGGGGTTTGAGTCCCCTTTGTAGAGTGAGTGTAGGAAATGTTGAATTTGATGGAACCAAAATATCTTGGTCTTAGGGAGGTCTAGTTTCTTGATGCAAAATTTTAAGGCGATTGGTCCTGTTGCTGTAAAGAAGTGTCCTATCCTATATAGGCCCTTATCGACCCACCATTTGAAGGCTAACACATTGTGCCCTGGAGGGAAGCGAGGGTTGTTATATATGTGGATTAGTGGATTAAATGTTGAGACCAAGGAGGCAGAATAGCGCAAGGAATCCCACAGTTTAAATGAATGCGATAGGGTTGGGGATAGGATTGCGGGTCTGTTTTTCTGGGGGGTCCACAGTAGGAAGTCTAGGGTAAAAGTAGGGACTGCCTGTTTCTCTATATGGACCCAGTCTGGTTTCTCATATTTGGAGTAAATCACGGATAACTGTGTCAGCCTAGCTGCTTGGAAATATCGAAACAGGTGTGGCAGTAAAATTGTATATTTTATATTTCCATATTTTTGTTGGCTCACAATATCCAATAATGAATTATAAACCTGGTTAAGGGGGGATGGTCACTTTAGTTGACTCAAACCAAAAGGAGTGTCACTACACACTGACCAAGTCCATAAAGTGGTTGTTAACCTTTTACTACCACTTTAACCTACAGGTAAGCCTATAATAAGGCTTACCTGTAGGTACTGTAAATATCTACTAAACCAAATATCTCCTATATTTACCAAATACGCTTGCGCTGACATCATCGGCACATGCGCACTTAAGAAAGGACACAATCATGATTTTCAGACGCTTTAGCATTAAAAAAAGCGCCTGTAAAGCACTGGAAAGAAGCCTCATCTGCAATCCCAATGTGACAGCCCAAATGCTTTAAGAGCCCTTTCACACTGACAGCGCCCAAAAAACGCTTGTAAAGCGCTGCTTAAACTAGCAGCGCTT
The DNA here is from genome assembly GCF_037356315.1 of Lithobates pipiens. Classification (NCBI taxonomy): domain Eukaryota; kingdom Metazoa; phylum Chordata; class Amphibia; order Anura; family Ranidae; genus Lithobates; species Lithobates pipiens. The sequence continues at coordinate 645,973,517 of NW_027507748.1, read as the reverse complement.
TACGAGAGCTAGTGGGGCGCTTTTAACCCCTGCTAGTGGCCAAATAAAGGGTTAAAAGCGCCCACAAAGCGCCGCTGCCAAAATTGCTTTGCAGGCGCTTTCCATTGATTTAAATGGGAAGGGGCGCTTTAGGAGCGGTGTATTCACTGCTCCAAAAGCGCTGCAAAGAAGCTGCTTGCAGGACTTTTGACGCCCTGCCAGCGCAGCGCCTCTGTGTGAAAGCACTCGGGCTTTCACATTGGGATTGCAGTTGCGGCTTCTTTCAGGCGCTTTACAGGGGCTTTTTTTTTTAAAGCTAAAGTGCCTGAAAAACGCCCCAGTGTGAAAGGGATCTCAGTGTGAAAGCACTCGGGCTTTCACATTGGGATTGCAGATGAGGCTTCTTTCAGGTATTTTTTTTACCGCTAAAGCACCTGAAAGGGGTCTAAGCATTTCTTCCATGTTAAAAGTAAACTCTAGAAGCTTGCCCATTCTGGGCCTTTAGCTCTCTTTCCACAGGCACAAAAAAAAAAAGTGCAGTGAAGTGTTTTTAACCACTTGCCGACCGCCTCACGCCGATGTACGTCGGCAGAATGGCACAGGCAGGCATAATCACATACATGTACGTGATTTGCCTCCCGCGGGTCGGGGGCCCGATCGGGCCCCCGCCCGGTGCCTGCGGCGGTCGGTTTTCGTTCGGGAGCGATCCCGGACGAGGGGACGGCCATTCATTCATGGCCACCCCCTCGCGATCGCTCCCGACGAATGGAAATCCCCGGTGACATCACTTCCTCTCCTGTAATGTAAACACAGGAGAGGAAGTGATGTATTCTCTCCTCCGTGTCGGTATTTTTCGTTCCGACACGGAGGAGAGCGGATCAGTGAGTTGCACCAACACATCCCACACACAGTAGAACATGCCAGGCACACTCACACCCCCCCTTTACCCCCCGATCACCCCCCCAATTACCCCTGCCCCCCAGTCACAGTGACACCAATGTCATTTTTTTTTTTTTTTTTTTTTTTTTGCATTGGTGTCATTTGTGACTGTAATAACTGTTAGGGCAGTTAGGGTTAGCCCCCTTTAGTTCTAATGTACCCCCCTAACCCCCCCAATAAAGGTTTAACCCCGTGATCACCCCCCGTCGCCAGTGTCACTAAGGCTGGGTTCACATTGCAGCGGTTTATGAGAACGAATGTGATTCGCACCGCACTGCAGTGCAAATCACATCCGATCTCTGTGCGATTCGAGTTCAGCCATTCGCCGCACCCGCCGCACCCGCCACACCCGCCGCACCCGCCGCAAATTCGCACGGGACCCTTTTTTTGGCCCGCAGCAGAATCGGATCGCATGGGTGTTCACACCATGCGATCCGAGTTTGCAGATCGCACTGCGATATGCGAACTGATCTGGGGGTGTCAGTAACATTTCACTGACACTCCCAGCAGTTCGCATAGGGCAGTGTGAACTGCCGCCGGGAGGCATGCGATGCGGGAACCCGCCGCGGATTCGCGGCGTTTCCGCATCGCTCCAGTGTGAACCCAGCCTAATAAGCGATCATTTTTCTGATCGCCGTATTAGTGTCACAGGTGACGCTAGTTAGGCAGGTAGGTATTTAGGTTCGCCGCAGCTTTTTATAGCGCTAGGGACCCCCATATACTACCGCATAAAGCCCCCTGATTGCCCCCTAGTTAACCCTTTCACCAGTGATCACCATATAACTGTTACAGGTGACGCTGGTTGGTTAGTTATTTTTTTATAGTTTCAGGGCACCCGCCATTTATTACCTAATAAAGGTTTAACCCCCTGATCACCCGGCAGGTGTCATTTGTGACTAATAACTGTTAGGGCAGTTAGGGTTAGCCCCCTTTAGTTCTAAGGTACCCCCCTAACCCCCCCAATAAAGGTTTAACCCCGTGATCACCCCCCGTCGCCAGTGTCACTAAGGCTGGGTTCACATTGCAGCGGTTTATGAGAACGGATGTGATTCGCACCGCACTGCAGTGCAAATCACATCCGATCTCTGTGCGATTCGAGTTCAGCTATACAGATAGTATGGCTGAATTCGTGTCGCACCCGCCGCACCCGCCGCAAACTCGCACGGGACCCTTTTTTTGGTCCGCAGCAGAATCGGATCGCATGGGTGTTCACACCATGCGATCCAAGTTTGCAGATCGCACTGCGATATGCGAACTGATCTGGGGGTGTCATTAACATTTCACTGACACTCCCAGCAGTTCGCATAGGGCAGTGTGAACTGCCGCCGGGAGGCATGCGATGCGGGAACCCGCCGCGCATTCGTGGCGTTCCCGCATCGCTCCAGTGTGAACCCAGCCTAATAAGCGATCGTTTTTCTGATCGCTGTATTAGTGTCACAGGTGACGCTAGTTAGGCAGGTAGGTATTTAGGTTCGCCGCAGCTTTTTATAGCGCCAGGGACCCCCATATACTACCGCATAAAGCCCCCTGATTGCCCCCTAGTTAACCCTTTCACCAGTGATCACCATATAACTGTTACAGGTGACGCTGGTTGGTTAGTTATTTTTTTATAGTTTCAGGGCACCCGCCATTTATTACCTAGTCTCACTAGTGTACCCCTAAATTTAGGGGTGTCTACTTTCTAAAATGGGGTCATTTGGGGGGGGGGGTTTGTGCCATCTTGGCATTTTATGGCCTTCAAAACTGTAACGCCCTTAGAAAGCCTGAAGGCGGTGCTTGGTTTTTGGGGCCCCGTACGCGGCTAGGCTCCCAAAAAGTCCCACATATGTGGTATCCCCGTACTCAGGAGAAGCAGCAGAATTTATTTTGGGGTGTCATTTCACATATGCCCATGGCATGCGTGAGCAATATATCATTTAGTGACAACTTTGTGAAAAAAAAAAAAAGTTTGTAATTTTCCCGCAACTTGTGGCAAAATATAAAATATTCCATGGACTCAACATGCCTCTCAGCAAATAGCTTGGGGTGTCTACTTTCTAAAATGGGGTCATTTGTGGGGGTTTTGTGCCATCTTGGCATTTTATGGCCTTCAAAACTGTAATAGGTAGTGAGAAGTGAACTCAAAAAATTACGCCCTTAGAAAGCCTGAAGGCGGTGCTTGGTTTTCGGGGCCCCGTACGCGGCTAGGCTCCCAAAAAGTCCCACATATGTGGTATCCCCGTACTCAGGAGAAGCAGCAGAATTTATTTTGGGGTGTCATTTCACATATGCCCATGGCATGCATGAGCAATATATCATTTAGTGACAACTTTGTGAAAAAAAAAAAAAAAAAAAAAAAAGTTTGTAATTTTCCCGCAACTTGTGGCAAAATATAAAATATTCCATGGACTCAACATGCCTCTCAGCAAATAGCTTGGGGTGTCTACTTTCTAAAATGGGGTCATTTGTGGGGGTTTTGTGCCATCTTGGCATTTTATGGCCTTCAAAACTGTAATAGGTAGTGAGAAGTGAACTCAAAAAATTACGCCCTTAGAAAGCCTGAAGGCGGTGCTTGGTTTTCGGGGCCCCGTACGCGGCTAGGCTCCCAAAAAGTCCCACATATGTGGTATCCCCGTACTCAGGAGAAGCAGCAGAATTTATTTTGGGGTGTCATTTCACATATGCCCATGGCATGCATGAGCAATATATCATTTAGTGACAACTTTGTGAAAAAAAAAAAAAAAAAAAAAAGTTTGTAATTTTCCCGCAACTTGTGGCAAAATATAAAATATTCCATGGACTCAACATGCCTCTCAGCAAATAGCTTGGGGTGTCTACTTTCTAAAATGGGGTCATTTGTGGGGGTTTTGTGCCATCTTGGCATTTTATGGCCTTCAAAACTGTAATAGGTAGTGAGGCGTGAAATCAAAAATTTACGCCCTTAGAAAGCCTGAAGGCGGTGCTTGGTTTTCGGGGCCCTGTACGCGGCTAGGCTCCCAAAAAGTCCCACATATGTGGTATCCCCGTACTCAGGAGAAGCAGCAGAATTTATTTTGGGGTGTCATTTCACATACGCCCATAGCATGTGTGAGCAATATATCATTTAGTGACAACTTTGTGTAAAAAAAAAAAAAAAATTTTTTTTTTGTCATTATTCAATCGCTTGAGGCAAAAAAATAAAATATTCAATGGGCTCAACATGCCTCTTATCAATTTCCTTAGGGGGTCTACTTTCCAAAATGGGGTCATTTGGGGGGGTTTTGTACTGCCCTGTCATTTTAGCACCTCAAGAAATGAGATAGGCAGTCGTAAACTAAAAGCTGCGTAAATTCCAGAAAACGTACCTTAGTTTGTAGATGTGACAACTTTTGCGCAAACCAATAAATATACAATTATTGACTTTTTTTTTACCAAAGACATGTGGCTGAATACATTTTGGCCTAAATGTATGACTAAAATTGAGTTTATTGGATTTTTCTAATAACAAAAAGTAGAAAATATCATTTTTTTTCAAAATTTGCGGTCTTTTTACGTTTATATCGCAAAAAATAAAAATCGCAGAGGCAATCAAATACCATCAAAAGAAAGCTCTATTTGTGGGAAGAAAAGGACGCAAATTTTGTTTGGGTACAACATTGCATGACCGCGCAATTACCAGTTAAAGCAGCGCAGTGCCAAATTGTAAAAAGACCTCTGGTCATTTACCAGCAAAATGGTCCGGTCTGAAAGTGGTTAAAGCTGATCAATGGCTGGGGGCAGGTGTTGACCGGGTGCTGTTGTACCCACCCACAGTAACAGCATCACTCCCTGTGTCACTACGCATTAGAGGAAACCCAAACAGGATCCATTTCTCCACCAGAAGAATATAGTGATGCCTGATTGCACAAAGCAGAAGCAGCCCTAATAAAGGGGCACGAGGGACAAGTTTGGAAGCTCTGAAAAATTGATTTTGAAAAATAAATGAAGTTGTTTTCTGGGACAGTTAAAGTGGCTCTAAAGGCATGCATGAAGGTAAAAAACCTTCAGTATGCAGCTACCCCCTCAGCCCTCCCTTATAATTACCCAAGCCGGATCAAACCCCTGCTACTGTCAATCGCAGCCAGTGAGGGGGGGGGGGGGGGGGTGGCTGAGCCATGCTCTCCAAATCTTATGGACAGAGAGTGGGGCTCAGGAACAAGCACGCACGAGTGCCCCAATAGCAAGCGGCTTGTTATGGAGGGACTTGGTAGGGGGGAAGGGGCCCAGAGCACTGGCGGGTGACCTGACAAGTGGAGGATTGGGGCTCCCCTGTGCAAAACCATTACACAGAGCAGGTACAGTGAGGGAAAAAGTATTTGATCCCCTGCTGATTTTGTACGCTTGCCCACTGACAAAGAAATGATCAGTCTAGAATTTTAATGGTAGGTTTTAACATTGAGAAACAGAATAACAAAAAATTTCCAGAAAAACACATTTCAAAAAAGTTATAAATTGATTTGCATTTTAATAAGTAGAATAAGTATTTTATCCCCTATCAATCAGCAAGATTTTTGGCTCCCAGGTGTCTTTTATACAGGTAACAAGCTGAGATTAGAGGCACTCTCTTAGAGGGAGTGCTCCTAATCTCAGCTTGCTACCTGTATAATAGACACCTGTCCACAGAAGCAATCAGATTCCAATCTCTCCACCATGGCCAAGACCAAAAAGCTGTCCAAGCATGTCAGGGACAAGATTGTAGACCTACACAGGGCTGGAATAGACTGCAAGACCATCACCAAGCAGCTTGGTGAGAGGGTGACAACAGTTGGTGCGATTATTCGCAAATGGAAGAAACAAAAAATAATGGTCAAACTCCCTTGGTCAAGATCTCACTTTATGGAGTTTCAATGATCATGAGAACGGTGAGGAATCAGCAGAGAACTACACGGGAGAATCTTGTCAATGATCTCAAGGCAGCCAGGACCAGTCACCAAGAAAACAATTGGTAACACACTACGCTGTTAAAGCGGGGTTCCACCCTAAAGTGGAACTTCCGCTGATCAGAACCCTCCCCTCCTCCGGTGTCACAATTGGCACCTTTCAGGGGGGAGGGGGGTGGAGATACCTGTCAAAGACAGGTATTTACACCCACTTCCGTGCATAGACTCCCGTGGGAGTCTATGCCTCTTCCTGTCCCTGCGCTGTCTGCTGGGACACACATGGGTCCCAGAGACAGCGCGGACAATTCCTATTGCGCTGCGTGACTCACGCATGCGCAGTAGGGAACCGGGAAGTGAAGCCGATTCGCTTCACTTCCTGATTCCCTTGCCTAGAATGGTGGCGGCAGCAGCCGAGAGCCGAGTGATCGATCGGCCTCGGCATCGCTGGAACCCGGGACAGGTGAGTGTCCATTTATTAAAAGTCAGCAGCTGTAGTATTTATAGCTGCTGGCTTTTAATATTTTTTTTGTAGGTGGAATCCCTTTTTAAGGACTGAAATCCTCCAGCGCCCGCAAGGTCCCCCTGTCCAAGAAAGCACATGTACAGGCTTGTCTGAAGTTTACTAATGAACATCTGAATGATTCAGAGGAGAACTGGATGAAAGTCTTGTGGTCAGATGAGACCACAATTGAGCTCTTTGGCATCAACTCAACCCGCCGTATTTGGAGGAGGAGGAATGCTGCCTATGACCCCAAGAACACCACCCCCACCGTCAAACATGGAGGTGGAAACATTATGCTTTAGGGGTGTTTTCTGCTAAGGAGACAGGACAACTTCACTGCATCAAAAGGGATGATGGATGAGGCCATATACCCCCAAATCTTGGGCGAGAACCACCTTCCCTCAGCCAGGGCATTAAAAATGGGTCATGGATGGGTATTCCAGCATGACAATGACCCAAAACACACAGCCAAGGCAACAAAGAAGTGGCTCAAGAAGAAGCACATTAAGGTCCTGGAGTGCCCTAGCCAGTCTCCAGATCTTAAATCACATAGAAAATATGAGGAGGGAGCTGAAGATTTGCGTTACCAAACATCAGCCTTGAAACCTTAAGAACTTGAGGAGGATCTGCAAAGAGGAGCGAGACAAAATCCCTCCTGATATGTGTGCAAACCTGGTGGCCAACTACAACAAAAACGTCTTAGGCCGCGTACACACGCGGGGACTGTTCGCCCAACTTTGTCCGCTGAACAGTGTTTCGGCGGACAGTCCGCTCGTGTGTGGGCTTTCAGCGGACAGTTTCAGCGAACAGTCCGCTGAACAAGGTTTTTCGGAAATTCCGAAAAACTGTCCGCTGAAACTTTGTTTCAGCGAACAGTCCCCTCGTGTGTAGGCTTGTTCGTCAAACTAAGTTCCGCGCATGCTCAGAAAGGATTTACACGCCGAAAGTTATAATGCAGTGTATAGGACGTCGTATTTTTCGTCCCGTCGTACGTGCCGTTCACGTCATCGCGCACGGTTTCAGCAAACTGTTCGTTCGTCGTGTGTGGCCATGTCCGTCCATGCTAATTTTGAGCGGACTGTTTGCTGAAACTGTTTGACGGACAAAGTTGGGCGAACAGTCCCCGCGTGTGTACGCGGCCTTAGGGTTTTGCCACTAAGTACCAAGTCATGTTTTTCAAAGGGGTCAAAATACTTATTTCACTCATTAAAATGCAAATAAATTTATAACTTTTTTGAAATGTTTGGTATATTTGTGTTGTTCTGTCTCTCACTGTTAAAATAAACCCATCAATAAATTTATAGACTGATCATTTCTTTGTCAGTGGGCAAACGTACAAAATCGGCAGGGTGTCAAATACTTTTTTTTTCCTTCACCGTATGAATAAAATATTTGCTATTTAAAAAAAAAAAAAAAAAAATTCTTTACAAACCAAATAGCTAATAATATTATGTGCTTCCTGGAATTCTGCTTTAAGAGATTCTACAGGAAGTTGGGAAGATCTATAGGTAAACTAGAAATACTCACTTAATAATTCAGCTCTGCGGAACACTGAAAATGAAGATTTAACAGCCCAATGCAATATATACAATATAAATATATCCAGGCTTTGGATTAGCAGTATTTTAAACCAGGTCACAATGAGCCTGCAGCCATCAACTTTCATAGATTTTCTGTCATAGTTTAGCATAAGCTGCACCAATCCACATTGGTGCATCCTCTGTAACAATGCCGCTTTCTTACATTTCATGGATTCCCACACACATCTGTTCTGTCACAGGAAAATCCCCACTGCTGTCATTTGGGAAGCTATGCTTTGCTGGCTTTAAAGGACTGAGAACAGAAGATAATTCCTGATCACATTTTACTCCACTTTGTTTTTACTTGCAAAGCTTTAAAATGGAACGTGGTTTAAATAAATCATATGGTGCTATTTTCTGTGGACAGTTAACCTCTAGAGATCCGCGCTATAGCCGAATGACGGCTACAGCGCGGACCTACTTTGCCGGGACTACTTCTTTTGACGTCGTGGCGTGGCGCGCTCGGCTCGCTCTGTGATCAGCAAGTCTATGAGACTCGCCTGATCGCGGATTGAAGCAAGGGGGTCGATCCCGACCCCTTACCACGTGATCAGCTGTCAGCCAATGACAGCTGATCATGTGACACAACGGAGCCGGTAATCGGCTATTTTTCCTCCTCGCGCTGACAGCACGAGGAGAAAAAAAAAAGAGCCGATCACCGGCGGCCGTGATCGGGACATCAGCCCCGATCACGGCCAGCTTACCAGTGCCCACCTGCCCCCTGCCAGTGCCACCTCAGTAATAAAAAAGTGCCACCCATCAGTGCCCACATTGCCACCCATCAGTGCCCACAGTGCCACCCATCAGTGCCCATAATCTGCCTCAACAACGGTGCTGCACCCCAGTGCCACATATCCGTGCCCATCAGTGTCATCTACCAGTGCCCATCAGTGCCGCCAATCAGTGCCCAGCAGTGCCACCTATCAGAGCCACCTATCAGTGCCCATCAGTCCCATCTATCAGTGGTACCGATCAGTGCCCCTTAGTGCCACCCATCCGTGCCACCCATCCGTGCCATCTTATCTGTGCCCATCAGTGCCGCCTTATCTGTGCCCATCAGTACTGCCTTATCTGTGCCTATCGGTGCCACCTTATCTGTGCCTATTAGTGCTGCCTTAACTATGCCTATCAGTGCCCACCAGTGCAGCCTATCAGTGCCCATCAGTGCAGCCTATCACTGCCCACCAGTGCCGCCTCATCAGCGCACTTCATTGAAGGAGAAAAATGACCTGTTTGCAAAATTTTATAACAAACTATTAAACATGATTTTTTATTTTTATTTTATTTTGCATCTTTTTTGGTTTGTTTAGCAAAAAATAAAACTCCCAGCTGTAATTAAATACCACCAAAGAGCTCTATTTGTGGGAAAAAAATGATAAAAATTTCATTTGGGTACAGTGTTGTATGGCCGCGCAATTGTCATTCAAAGTGCATCAGCGCTGAAAGCTGAAAATTGGTCTGGGCAGGAGGGGGGTTTAAGTGCCCAGTAAGCAAGTGGTTAAGCATTGGTTGGAAAGCTTGAATTTGGGAATGGTTACATTGGACCAACTGAGGTCAATTATACCATTCATAGCACAGTAGTTTAAAAAGGAACACATTTTTCTTAAAATTCTAAAAAAAAAGAAAAAAATGATTTTTTAGATAATTTTGATCATCTGTATACAATATTTAGCTAACGTACACTATATTACAGTTACATAGCAAGGTTGAATAAAGTTCAACCTGAGTGAGTGTCCCTATCCCTGTACATTGAACACTCACTTTGGTCCCTACCCTCAAGGAGCCAACGATCCAAGGTCCCCATTCATATACTAGGGCCAATTTTGGACAGAAGCCAATTAAGCTACCCGCGTGTCTTTGGAGTGGTTGGGATTCGAACCAGCGACCCTTTTTACTGCTAGGTGAGAGTGCTAACCACTACACCACTGTGCCGCCCTAACACCACTGCGCCCTATTACCAATAGAATGAGGAGGGCTCTGGATGAAACGTGTTAACATGAAGCAGGATGGACACCCCTGTCCTAAAGGGACTGTATAGTAGTTTACCAACCTTAATAAAATAAAGACATGCACTAATGTAAAAAAAAAAAATCTTGAAACGGTTTTCTTTTTATTGGTAATGAAAATATGAAATATTAATATTTTGTACTCTCAATTTCAGGTTATTCTTATGTCCTGCAAAAAGTCTTTGCTTACAAACCTCAATAGCACAAAAAAAAATTGCACATACAGTGCAGTGACTCTTCACCCTCTCTCCTATTCAGAACACCACCACAAAAATTCACTTAGAGTCTAAAAAGTAAACAGCTGCTATGTTGTCTCTTTAGAAAAATCTATGTCATGGGTGCAGCCTCTATCTGACATTTAATAATAAAACAAAGGTTTGTGTGTATGGCAGTGATATTGGAACAGGAAGGAGCCGTCCAAAACTGTTCTGATAAAGTTGGGAGTATGAAATTGTCCAAAATATCTTGGTATGCTGACGCCTTAAGAATTCCCTTCACTGGAACTAAGGAGCCAAGCCCAACAACTCAAAACAACCCCACACCATAATCCCCCCTCCACCAAATTATTTGGACCACTGCACAAACCAAGGTAAATAAAGACATGGATGAGCGAGTTTGAGATGGAGGAACTTGACTGGCCAACAGTCCTGACCTCAACTCGATAGAACACCTTTGGGATGAGTCAGAGTGGAGACTGCGAGCCAAGCGTTCCCATCCAACATCAGTGCCTGACCTTACAACAAATGCACTTCTGGAAAAATGGTCAAACATTCCCATAGACACACTCCTAAACCTTGTGGACAGCCTTCCCAGAAGAGTTGAAGCTGTTTAGAGCTGTAAAGGGTTGGCCAACTCAATATTGAACCCTATGGACTAAGACGACATTAAAGTTCATGTGCGTGTAAAGGCAAGTGTCACAATACTTTTGGTAATATAGTGTACAGTGAGTAAATATCCATACATAAGTATATATATATATATATATATATACATAAATACATATGTGTATACATATGTGTGTATATATATATATACACACATATTTATATATATATATATATATATATATATATATATATATATATATATATATATATATATATATATATATATATATATAGATAAATAGATAGATATAGACAGTCATGGCCGAAATTGTTGGCACCCCAGAAATTTTTGCCAGGAAATCAAGTATTTCTCACAGAAAAGTATTGCAGTAACACGATTTGCTATACACATATTGTGACAGACCTAGCCGGGACAGAGGCTGAGCCTCTTGCCTTGCGATTATGGGCCCTGGCATTTGGGGGAACGGTGCTCTTTGTGAGCTGTATG